>NW_026909158.1:11415231-11732089 GCF_033115175.1 Lepus europaeus | reverse complement strand
GGAATTAACCGGTTTTGTTTTGGCTAACTCAATCCTAAATATTGTGAAAGCCTCTGTGTTTGTGTTTTCTGGATATTATCGATGGACTTTATTGTTTTGAATGTTTTTATCAAGGAACATTTCATTTTGTAGCGTTGAAACAGTAATGGGTTCATCATGGGGACACCAGCTCTACACATTCGTATTTTCTAGGGAGAAAACTAGAGGAACTGCGGCAACAAACAAACATGATATTTTTGTTTGTATAAAAGACATTTTATGCACTTGCCCAACGAAAAGACTTTGCTTTTATGTAAAACCATTTATACTGTGATTTTCTCGGTCCATTGCATACGAATTCCACACCAGTTTGTCCGGATATGACTGGATGAAACCGGAAGTATCCTGTTGTGTTTTGGCTACCTGAATCCCAGATATTGCTACAGCCTCTGTGTTTGTGTTTTCTGGATATTATCGATGGACTTATTGTTTTGAATATTTTTATCAGGTAAAATTAAATTTTGTACCGTAGAGACACTAATTGGTTCATAATGGGAACACCAGCTCTACACAGTCGTTTTTTCTAAGGAGAAAGCTAGAGGAACTGTGGCAAACAAACATGATATTTCTGTTTGTCTAGATGACATTTTATGCACTTGCCTAATGAAAAGACTTTGCTTTTCTCCAAAACCATATTTATTGTGATTTTATCGGTCCATTGCATATGAATTCCTCACTACTTTGTCAGGATATGACTGGATGAAACCGGAAATATCCGGTTTTGTTTTGGCTAATTCAATCCCATATATTGCTACAGCCTCTGTGTTTATTTATTCCTAATATTATCCACACACTTTATTGTTCTGAATATTTTTTATCAGGGAACATTTAATTTGGTGCTTGGAATCACTAAATGGTTCCACATGGATTCACCAGCTCTACATATTCGTATTTTCTAGGGAGAAATCTAGAGGAACTGTGCCAAACAAACATGGAATTTTGTTTGTATAGATGACACTTTATCTACTTGTCTAATGAAAAGACTTTGCTTTTCTCCAAAACCATTTTTACTGTGATTTTCTTGCTCCACTACATACGAATGCCAAACCACTTTGTCCGGATGTGACTGGATGAAACCGGAAATATCCGGTTGTTTTTGGATAAATGAATTCGAAATATTGTGAAAGCCTCTGTGTTTGTGTTTTCTGGATATTATCAATGGACTTATTGTTTTGAATGTTTTTATCAGGGAACATTTAATTTTGTACCGTTGAAATATTAATTGGTTCATAATGGGAACACCAGCTCTACATATTCGTATTTTCTAGGGAGAAAGCTAAAGGAATTGCGGCAAACAAACCTGATATTTCTATTTGTATAGGTGATATTTTATGCACTTGCCTAACGTAAAGTGTTTGATTTTCTCCAAAACTATTATACAGTGATTATCTCAGTCCATTGCATACAAATTCCACAGCACTTTGTCCAGATATGACTGGATGAAACCGGAAATATCCGGTTTTGTTTTGGCTAACTCATCCCAATATTGCTACATCTTCTGTGTTTGTGTATTCCTGATATTATCCATGGACTTTATTGTTTTGAATGTTTTTTATAAGAGAACATTTAATTTTCTGCTTGGAATCACTAATTGGTTCCACATGGAGACACGAGTTCTACACATTTGCATTTTCTAGGGTGAAAGCTAGAGGAACTATGGCAAACAAACATGATATTTCTGTTTGTATAGATGACATTTTATGCACTTGCCTAATGAAAAGACTTGGCTTTTCTCCAAAACCATTTTTACTGTGATTTTCTCGGTCCATTGCATATGAATTCCACACCAGTTTCTCCGGTTATGACTGGATGAAACCAGAAATAACCGGTTTTGTTTTGGCTAACTCAATCCCAGATATTGCTACAGCCTCTGTGTTTGTGTATTCCTGATATTAACCACGGAATTCAATGTTTTGAATGTTTTTTTTTCAGGGAACATTTAATTTTGTGCTTGGAAACCCTAATTGGTTCCTAATGGACACACCAGCTCTACACATTCATATTTCCTAGGGAGAAAGGTAGAAGAACTGCAGGAAACAAAATCACATTTCTGTTTGTATAGATGATATTTTAGGCATTTGCCTAATGAAAAGACTTTGCTTTTCTCCAAAATCATTTTTTCTGTGATTTTTCGGTCCGTTGCATACGAATTCCACACCACTTTGTCCAGATATGACTAGAAGTAACCAGAAATAGACGGTTGTATCTTGGATAATTCAATCTGAAATATTGTGAAAATTTCTGTGTTTGTTTTTTCTGGATATTATCGATGGACTTTATTGTTTTCAATGATTTTATAAGGGAACATTTAATTTTGTACCGTAGAAACACTAATTGGTTCATCATGGGGACACCAGCTCTACACATTCTTATTTTCTAGGGAGAAAGCTAGAGGAACTGCGGCAAACAAACATGATGTTTCTGTTTGTCTAGATGACATTTTATGCACTTGCCTAACGAAAAGAATTTGCTTTTCTCCAAAACCATTTGTACTGTGATTTTCTCGGTCCATTGCCTACAAATTCCACACCACTATGTCCAGATATGACTGGATGCAACCGGAATTAACCGGTTTTGTTTTGGCTAACTCAATCCCAGATATTACTACAGCCTCTGTGTTTGTGTTTTCCTGATATTATAGATGGACTTTATTGTTTTGAATCATTTTATCAGGGAACATTTAATTTTGTGCTTGGAAACACTAATTGGTTCCACATGGAGACACCAGCACTACACATTCGTATTTTCTAGGGAGAAAGCTAGAGGAATTGTGGCAAACAAGCATGATATTTCTGTTTGTGTAGATGACATTTTATACACTTGCCTAATGAAAAGACTTTTCTTTTCTCCAAAATCATTTTTTAACTGTGATTTTCTCGGTCAATTGCATGCGAATTCCACACCAGTTTGTCCGGATATGACTGCATGAAACCAGAAATATCCGATTTTGTTTTGGGTAACTCAATCGCAGATATTGCTACATCCTCTTTGTTTATTTATTCTGGATATTATCAATGGACTTTATTGATTTGAATGTTTTTTTATCGGGGAACTTTTTATTTTGAACTTGGATACAGTAATTGGTTCCACATGGAGACACCAGCTCTACATATTCGTATTTTCTAGGGAGAAAACTAGAGGAACTGTGGCAAACAAACATGATATTTCTGTTGTCTAGATGACATTTTATGCATTTGCCTATCGAAAAGACTTTCCTTTTCTCCAAAACCATTTTTACTGTGATTTTCTCGGTCCATTGCATACGAATTCACACCAGTTTGTCCAGGTATGACTGGATGAAACCGGAAATACCCTGGTTTGTTCTGGCTAACTCAATCCCAGATTTTGCTACAGCCTCTGTGTTTGTGTTTTTCGGATATGTTCCATGGACTTTATAGTTTTGAATGTTTTTATCAGGGAACATTTAATTTTGTACCGTAGAAACACTAATTGGTTCATCATGGGAACACCAGCTCTACACTTTCGTATTTTCTAGGGAGATAGCTAGAGGAACTGCGGCAAACAAACATGATATTTCTGTTTGTATAGATGATATTTTATGCACTTTCCTAACGAAAAACTTTGTTCTTCTCCAAAACCATTTTTACTGTGATTTTCTCGGTCCATTGCATACGAATTCCACACTAGTTTGTCCGGATATTACTGGATGAAACCAGAAATATCCGGGTTTGTTTTGGCTAATTCAATCGCAGATATTGCTACAGCCTCTGTGTTTCTGTTTTCTGGATATTATCAATGGACTTTATTGTTTTGAATTTTTTTTATCAGGGAACTTTTTCTTTTGAGCTTGGATACAGTAATTGGTTCCACATGGAGACACCAGCTCTACACATTCGTATTTTCTAGAGAGAAAGCTAGAGGAACTGCGGGAAACAAACATGATATTTCTGTTTGTCTAGATGATATTTTATGCACTTACCTAATGAAAAGACTTTGCTTTTCTCAAAAACCACTTTTACTGTGATTTTCTCGGTCCACTGCAAACGAATTCCACAGCAGTTTGTCTAGATATGACTGGATGAAGCTAACTCAATCCCAGAGATTGCTACAGCCTCTGTGTTTGTTTATTCTTGATATTATCCACGGACTTTATTGTTTTGAATATTTTTTATCGGGGAGCAATTAATTTTGTGCTTGGTAACACTAATTGGTTCCACATGGAGACACCAGCTCTACATATTCATATTTTCTAGGGAGAAAGCTAGAGGAACTGTGGCAAACAAACATGATATTTCTGTTTGTATAGATGACATTTTATGCAATTGCCTAAGGAAAAGACTTTGCTTTTCTCCAAAACCATTTTTACTGTGATTTTCTCGGTCCACTGCATACGAATTCCACACCAGTTTGTCCGGATATTACTGGAAGAAACCAGAAATATCCGGTTTTGTTTTGGCTAACTCAGTCCGAAGTATTTTGAAAGTTTCTGTGTTTGTGTTTTCTGGATATTATCGAAGGAATTTATTGTTTTCAATATATTTTTCAGGGAACATTTATTTTTGTACCGTAGAAACACTAATTTGTTCATCATGGGGACAGCAGCTCTACACATTCGTATTTTCTAGGGAGAAAGGTAGAGGGACTGCGGCAAACAAACATGACATTTATGTTTGTGTAGATGACATTTTATGCACTTCCCTAACGAAAAGACTTTGCTTTTCTCCAAAACCATTTTTACTGTGATTTTCTCGGTCCATTGCATATGAATTCCACACCAGTTTGTCCGGATATGACTGGATGAAACCAGAAATACCCTAGTTTTTTTTGGCTAACTCAATCCCAGATATTGCTATAGCCTCTCTGTTCATCTATTCCTGATATTAACCCAAGACATTATTTTTTGAATGTTTTTTATCAGAGAACATTTAATTTTGGGATTAGAAACACTAATTGGTTCCACATGGAGACACCAGCTCTATATATTCATATTTTCTAGGGAGAAAGCTAGAGGAACTGCGGCAAACAAACATGATATTTCTGTTTGTATAGATGACATTTTATGCAATTGCCTAAGGAAAAGACTTTGCTTTTCTCCAAAACCATTTTTACTGCGATTTTCTCTGTCCAATTCATACGAATTCCACATTATTTTGTCCAGATATGATTGGATGAAACAGGAAATATCCGCTTGTATATTGGCTAACTTAAGCCAAAATATTTTGAAAGCCTCTGTATTTGTGTTTTCTGGATATTATAGACAGACTTTATTGTTTTGAATATTTTTATCAGGAACATTTATTTTTGTGCCTCTGTGTTTGTGTTTTCCTAATATTATCGATGGACTTTATTGCTTTGAATCATTTTTATCAGGTAACATTTAATTTTGTGCTTGGAAACACTAATTGGTTCCACATGGAGACACCAGCTCTACACATTCGTATTTTCTAGGGAGAAAGCTAGAGGAACTGCGGCAAACAAACATGATATTTCTGTTTGTATCGATGACATTTTATGCACTTGCCTAAAAAAAAACTTTGCTTTGCTCCAAAACCATTTTTTAACTGTGATTTTCTCGTTCCATTGCATACGGATTCCACGCCACTTTGTCAGCATATGACTGGATGAAACCGGAAATATCCGGTTGTGTTTTGGCGAAATCAATCCCAGATATTGCTACAGCCTCTGTGTTTGTGTTTTTTGGATATTTTCCATGGACTTCATAGTTTTGAATGTTTTTTATCAGGGAACATTTAATTTTGGGCTTGGAAAAACTAATTTGTTCATCATGGGGACACCAGATCTACATATTCGTGTTTTCTAGGGAGAAAATTAGAGGAACTGCAGCAAATAAGCATGATATTTCTGTTTGTATAGATGACATCTTATGCACTTCCCTAACAAAAAGACTTTGCTTTTCTCCAAAACCATTTTTACTCTGATTTTCTCTGTCCATTGCATACGAATTCCACACCACTTTGTCCGGATATGACTGGATGAAACCGGAATTAACCGGTTTTGTTTTGGCTAACTCAATCCTAAATATTGTGAAAGCCTCTGTGTTTGTGTTTTCTGGATATTATCGATGGACTTTATTGTTTTGAATGTTTTTATCAAGGAACATTTCATTTTGTAGCGTTGAAACAGTAATGGGTTCATCATGGGGACACCAGCTCTACACATTCGTATTTTCTAGGGAGAAAACTAGAGGAACTGCGGCAATAAACAAACATGATATTTTTGTTTGTATAAAAGACATTTTATGCACTTGCCCAACGAAAAGACTTTGCTTTTATGTAAAACCATTTATACTGTGATTTTCTCGGTCCATTGCATACGAATTCCACACCAGTTTGTCCGGATATGACTGGATGAAACCGGAAGTATCCTGTTGTGTTTTGGCTACCTGAATCCCAGATATTGCTACAGCCTCTGTGTTTGTGTTTTCTGGATATTATCGATGGACTTATTGTTTTGAATATTTTTATCAGGTAAAATTAAATTTTGTACCATAGAAACACTAATTGGTTCATAATGGGAACACCAGCTCTACACAGTCGTTTTTTCTAAGGAGAAAGCTAGAGGAACTGTGGCAAACAAACATGATATTTCTGTTTGTCTAGATGACATTTTATGCACTTGCCTAACGAAAAGACTTTGCTTTTCTCCAAAACCATATTTATTGTGATTTTATCGGTCCATTGCATATGAATTCCTCACAACTTTGTCAGGATATGACTGGATGAAACCGGAAATATCCGGTTTTGTTTTGGCTAATTCAATCCCATATATTGCTACAGCCTCTGTGTTTATTTATTCCTAATATTATCCACACACTTTATTGTTCTGAATATTTTTTATCAGGGAACATTTAATTTGGTGCTTGGAATCACTAAATGGTTCCACATGGAGTCACCAGCTCTACATATTCGTATTTTCTAGGGAGAAATCTAGAGGAACTGTGCCAAACAAACATGAAATTTTGTTTGTATAGATGACACTTTATCTACTTGTCTAATGAAAAGACTTTGCTTTTCTCCAAAACCATTTTTACTGTGATTTTCTTGCTCCACTACATACGAATGCCAAACCACTTTGTCCGGATGTGACTGGATGAAACCGGAAATATCCGGTTGTTTTTGGCTAAATGAATTCGAAATATTGTGAAAGCCTCTGTGTTTGTGTTTTCTGGATATTATCAATGGACTTATTGTTTTGAATGTTTTTATCAGGGAACATTTAATTTTGTACCGTTGAAATATTAATTGGTTCATAATGGGAACACCAGCTCTACATATTCGTATTTTCTAGGGAGAAAGCTAAAGGAATTGCGGCAAACAAACCTGATATTTCTATTTGTATAGGTGATATTTTATGCACTTGCCTAACGTAAAGTGTTTGATTTTCTCCAAAACTATTATACAGTGATTATCTCAGTCCATTGCATACAAATTCCACAGCACTTTGTCCAGATATGACTGGATGAAACCGGAAATATCCGGTTTTGTTTTGGCTAACTCAATCCCATATATTGCGACAGCCTCTGTGTTTGTGTTTTCTGGATATTATCATCGGATTTCATGGTTTTGAATGTTTTTTATCGGGAACATTATATTTTGAGCTTGGATACAGTAATTGGTTCCACATGGAGACACCAGCTCTATATATTTGTATTTTTAAAGGGAGAAAGCTAGAGGAAATGGGACAAACAAACATGATATTTCTGTTTGTATAGATGACATTTTATGCACTTGCCTAATGAAAAGACTTTGCTTTTCTCCAAAACCATTTTTACTGTGATTTTCTCGTTCCATTGCATATGAATTCCACACCAGTTTCTCCGGTTATGACTGGATGAAACCAGAAATAACCGGTTTTGTTTTGGCTAACTCAATCCCAGATATTGCTACAGCCTCTGTGTTTGTGTATTCCTGATATTAACCACGGAATTCAATGTTTTGAATGTTTTTTTTCAGGGAACATTTAATTTTGTGCTTGGAAACCCTAATTGGTTCCTAATGGACACACTAGCTCTACACATTCATATTTCCTAGGGAGAAAGTTAGAAGAACTGCGGGAAACAAAATCACATTTCTGTTTGTATAGATGATATTTTAGGCATTTGCCTAATGAAAAGACTTTGCTTTTCTCCAAAATCATTTTTTCTGTGATTTTTCGGTCCGTTGCATACGAATTCCACACCACTTTGTCCAGATATGACTAGAAGTAACCAGAAATAGACGGTTCTATCTTGGATAATTCAATCTGAAATATTGTGAAAATTTCTGTGTTTGTTTTTTCTGGATATTATCGATGGACTTTATTGTTTTCAATGATTTTATAAGGGAACATTTAATTTTGTACCGTAGAAACACTAATTGGTTCATCATGGGGACACCAGCTCTACACATTCTTATTTTCTAGGGAGAAAGCTAGAGGAACTGCGGCAAACAAACATGATGTTTCTGTTTGTCTAGATGACATTTTATGCACTTGCCTAACGAAAAGAATTTGCTTTTCTCCAAAACCATTTGTACTGTGATTTTCTCGGTCCATTGCCTACAAATTCCACACCACTATGTCCAGATATGACTGGATGCAACCAGAATTAACCGGTTTTGTTTTGGCTAACTCAATCCCAGATATTACTACAGCCTCTGTGTTTGTGTTTTCCTGATATTATAGATGGACTTTATTGTTTTGAATCATTTTATCAGGGAACATTTAATTTTGTGCTTGGAAACACTAATTGGTTCCACATGGAGACACCAGCACTACACATTCGTATTTTCTAGGGAGAAAGCTAGAGGAATTGTGGCAAACAAGCATGATATTTCTGTTTGTATAGATGACATTTTATACACTTGCCTAATGAAAAGACTTTTCTTTTCTCCAAAATCATTTTTTAACTGTGATTTTCTCGGTCAATTGCATGCGAATTCCACACCAGTTTGTCCGGATATGACTGCATGAAACCAGAAATATCCGATTTTGTTTTGGGTAACTCAATCGCAGATATTGCTACATCCTCTTTGTTTGTTTTTTCTGGATATTATCAATGGACTTTATTGATTTGAATGTTTTTTTATCGGGGAACTTTTTATTTTGAACTTGGATACAGTAATTGGTTCCACATGGAGACACCAGCTCTACATATTCGTATTTTCTAGGGAGAAAACTAGAGGAACTGCGGCAAACAAACATGATATTTCTGTTTGTCTAGATGACATTTTATGCATTTGCCTATCGAAAAGACTTTCCTTTTCTCCAAAACCATTTTTACTGTGATTTTCTCGGTCCATTGCATACGAATTCACACCAGTTTGTCCAGGTATGACTGGATGAAACCGGAAATACCCTGTTTTGTTCTGGCTAACTCAATCCCAGATTTTGCTACAGCCTCTGTGTTTGTGTTTTTCAGATATGTTCCATGGACTTTATAGTTTTGAATGTTTCTATCAGGGAACATTTAATTTTGTACCGTAGAAACACTAATTGGTTCATCATGGGAACACCAGCTCTGCACTTTCGTATTTTCTAGGGAGATAGCTAGAGGAACTGCGGCAAACAAACATGATATTTCTGTTTGTATAGATGATATTTTATGCACTTTCCTAACGAAAAACTTTGTTCTTCTCCAAAACCATTTTTACTGTGATTTTCTCGGTCCATTGCATACGAATTCCACACTAGTTTGTCCGGATATTACTGGATGAAACCAGAAATATCCGGGTTTGTTTTGGCTAATTCAATCGCAGATATTGCTACAGCCTCTGTGTTTCTGTTTTCTGGATATTATCAATGGACTTTATTGTTTTGAATTTTTTTTATCAGGGAACTTTTTCTTTTGAGCTTGGATACAGTAACTGGTTCCACATGGAGACACCAGCTCTACACATTCGTATTTTCTAGGGAGAAAGCTAGAGGAACTGTGGCAAACAAACCTGATATTTCTGCTTGCATAGATTACATTTTATGCACTTGCCTAAAGAAAAGACTTTGCTTTTCCCGAAAACCATTTTTACTGTGATTTTCTCGGTCCACTGCATACGAATTCCACAGCAGTTTGTCCGGATATGATTGAATGAAACCAGAAATATCCGTTTGTGTTTTAGGTAACTCAATCCGAAATATTGTGAAAGCCTCTGTGTTTGTGTTTTCTGGATATTATCAATGGACTTTATTGTTTTGAATGTTTTTATCAGTGATCATTTAATTTTTTACTATAGAAGCGCTAGTTGGTTTCTCAAGGGAACACCAGCTCTACATATTCGTATTTTCTAGGGAGAATGCTAGAGGAACTTTTGCAAACAAACATGATATTTCTGTTTGTGTGTTTGTTTAGATGACATTTTATGCAGTTCCCTAATGAAAAGTCTTTGCTTTTCTCCAAAACCATTTGTAATGTGATTTTTTCAATCCATTGCATACGAATTCCAAACCAGTTTGTCCGTATATGACTGGATGAAACCAGAAATATCAGGTTTTGTTTTGGCTAACTCAATCCCAGATATTGCTACAGCCTCTGTGTTTGTGTATTCCTGATATTTTACATGGACCTTACTGCTTTGAATGTTTTTTATCAGGGAACATTTAATTTTGTGCTTGGAAACACTAATTGGTTCCACATGGAGACACCAGCTCCACACATACGTATTTTCTAGGGTGAAAGCTAGAGGAACTGCGACAAACAAACATGATATTTCTGTTTGTATAGATGACATTTTATGCACTTTCCTAATTAAAAGTCTTTTCTTTTCCCCAACACCATTTTTACTGTAATTTTCTTGGTCCATTGCATATGAATTCCACACAAGTTTTTCCGGATATGACTGGATGAAACCAGAAATATACGGTTGTGTTTTGGCTAACTCAATCCCAAATATTGTGATAGCCTCTGTGTTTGTGTTTTCCTGATATTATCCACGGACTTTATTGTTTTGAAGGTTTTTTATCAGGGAATATTTCATTTTTTAACTTTTATTTAATGAATGTAAATTTCCAGTGTACAGCTTATGGATTACAATGGCTGGCCCCTCCCATAACTTCTCTCCTACCCACTTCCCTCCCCTCTCCCGCTCCCTCTCCTCTTCCATTCACATCAAGATTCATTTTCAATTCTATTTATATACAGATCAATTTAGTATAAAGATTTCAACAGTTTCCACCCACATAGAAACACAAAGTGAAACATACCGTTTGAGTACTAGTTATAGCATTAAATCAAAATGTACAGTACATTAAGGACAGAGATCCCACATGAGGAGCAAGTGCACAGTGACTCCTGTTGTTAACCGAACATATTGACACTCTAGGTTATGGCGCCAGTAACCACCCTAGGCTGTCGTCATGAGTTGCCAAGGCTATGGAAGCCTTCCAAGTTTGCCGACTCTGATCATATTTAGACAAGGTCATAAAAGACAGAGTGAGGATAATAACCAATGATCCTAAGAGTGGCATTTACCAGGTTTGAACAATTATACAGCATTAAGTGGGGAAGAGGACCATCAGTACACACAGGTTGGGAGTAGAGCCATTGGTGGTTGAGTAGAGGTTATGATTACAAAGGAATGAGGCCCAAGTGCGCTAGTCAGGGTCTAGAACAAAGGACAGAGTCTTTATTAGAGGAGCTAAGAAAGGTGCTGTCTAAGCTACAATTAAGTTTTCTGATTGAGAGGCAAATAGAACCTGACAGAAGGGGCTTGATTATAATCTGGTGGGCTTTAGGCCTTGTAAGTTAAGAGGCCCAGACCTATCTATCTCTTCACATGGGGTATATCCTAAGGGAGGTGTGAACCTCCTAGGGGAAGGCACTCTGTTGACTTTCATTACTTGGCTGGCCTGGGAGAGAGCGGGCCAGGTAAAGGCAGGGGGCATCTCTAACAAGAAATTTACAGTTCTGCCTGCAATGTTGCTGACCCTACTTGGCCGTCCCCTCAGCTACAGTGGTCACTTTGGAAGTTGGGCAGAGTGAAGGGCTTTTCAGCTTAGAGCCAATAAGATCTGTGGCTCTGACCTGGGAATGCTTCGACTCCAGGGCAGGTGCATTTCCAGTGATCCAACTCTTGGCAGAGCTGCCAGCGTTCTTCACAAGCTGACTTCTGCTGAAGCCCAGGCTTACCACATTGAAAGCAACTGCAGTGGACTGGCCTGTTGGGTCTCCTTGAGGGCAGATCACTGTACAGATCAGCCATTAATAGGCCTGCCACCCATTGCTTCTGATGCCTAGCTTTCTTTTCCTCCTGGTTTGTGTTCAAGCAGACCAGAGGATGCAAGTCAAGGGAGTGCCCATGTCCCATCTCTAATCTTCGGTGGCCTGAACTACAAGTCTATAGTCACAGGAATGTTCTGTAGTAGTTTTTCTAAGGTAGACAATGCCCATGAGGAAAATTATATTCTCACTTAAACACTTTCTTTCCCTTTGGTCTGAAAGGGAGGTTTGTTTTCTACTTACTGTATACTTCGCTGATGGCAAAGTGATTCTAGCTATGAGATTGTTATTTAAGTTCTTATTTTGGCTATGCTATTGCAGAAAAATGTTAGCCATCTCTTTTATAAGGTCTAAAGATTAAATTGCACGTCCTACAGATTCCTTCCTAATAGAATTAGTTTCCTACCTTGAAGAGAATAGAGAAATGAAAGAACAAGTTGGGCTTAGAATAGAGAATTGAGGGAGCAAGTCCTAGACCACTTGCTAACAATAGCAATATTACATGAATACTTAGCAAACCATTTCAACCATTAGATAACAACTTAAGAAAACATTTGCCAGAAGGTCCAATGCCTTCTATAAATTTTAAGAATCACGTATTTGAAAACACCTCTTAAATATCTAACATGGTGTAGTTTGTTTAACCAGTAAACTTAAGCACAAACATACAAAATGTTTTTAGTTTCTTTCTACCCACAAGTTTAAAACATATGATACACAGATTCAGGTCACACAAATTAAAATGTATCTTTGATTGATTTTAGCAGCTTAAATTTATGGACAATCTTATCTATAAGCCATTTAAAATAAAAATCTTAATAAAATTTCCTATGTGGACATACAATATGTACACACATATAACATAGCATAATAGACCAATACAGCAATTTTAATAATAGCTTTTAAAATCTTTAACTCTTTTTGTAGATTGCCAAATGATTTGAATTGCTTTTTGTTTTTAGACTACTTTAACACATTGCTTTAACAGAGCATCAGTTTAATTCTATGTCAAAGAGAAATTGAGCTTTCTGTGATCTTTTGCTGTGAGGTTTCCTTCCTTTACCTTCTTTCATATTGGTGACCATGTTTCTGTGTTTCTGTGTGTAACACATCTTTAAGCATCTTTTGCAGGGCAGGATGAGTGGCAACAAATTCTTTCAGTTTCTGTTTGCTATGATAAGTCTTAATTTCACCTTCATTCACAAATGAGAGCTTTGCAGGATATAATATTCAGGGCTGGCAGTTTTCCTCTCTTAGTGCCTGGGCTATGTCTCGCCATTCCCTTCTAGCTTGTAGGGTTTCTGATGAGAAGTCTGCTGTGAGTCTAATTGGAGATCCTCTAAGAGTAATCTGACGTTTCTCTCTTGCACCTTTTAGAATCTTTTCTTTATGTTTCACTGTGGTTAGTTTGATTACAATGTGTCATGGTGAGGATCTCTTTTGGTCATGTTTATTAGGGGTTCTATAAACTTCCTGTGCTAAGATGCCTCTGTCCTTCTCCAAACCTGGGAAGTTTTCTGCTACTATCTCACTGAAAATGCCTTCTAATCCTTTCTCCCTCTCCATGTCTTCAGGAACTCTTAGAACCCGAATGTTGGGTTTTTTAATAGTATCCTATAGATTCCCGACAATATTTTTTAGATTTATAATTTCTTCTTCTTTTCTTTGGTTTGCCTGTTTCCTTTCCTGTTCTCTGTCTTCTAAGTCTGATATTCTCTCTTCTACTTTGCCCATTCTGTTTTTAAGGCTCTCTAATGTGTTTGTCATTTGATCTATTGAGTTCTTCATTTCATTGTGGTTTTAGTCACTATCACAGTTTCATGTTCTACTAGTTGTTTCATTTCATTTTGATTCCTCCTTAATATTTCATTTTCACGAGAGAGATTTTCTATCTTGTCCACTAAGGATTTCTGTAGTTCAAGAATTTGTTTTTGAGAACTACTTAATGTTCTTATCAATTTTTTGAGATCCGCTTCTTGCATTTCTTCTATCTCATCATCTTCATAATCTTGAATTGGGGTGTCTTTTTCATTTGGGGGCGTCATAGTGTCTTCCTTGTTCTTGATACCTCAGTTTTTGCGTTTGTTGTTTGGCATGTTGCAGATATTTGCTTTCTTTAGTGTGGTGTTTTTTCTTGTTACACTATGGCTCTATATTAAGTGGACTGTCTGCTTTCGGTGGAGCCTTAGAGGCTTGAGATGAGTGTGGCCTGAGAGCTGTGTTTGATTCCTCAGGGTTGAGGGTGTGTCAAAGATAACACTCCCAAGTTAGGCGTGGTAAATCTCTTTTTTTTTTATTCAAGAGGGAAGTAATTCCGCACAGCTGAACGTAATTGGAGGTAGGAGCCAGAGATCAGAAACTCTTTCCCAAGGACCACACAGGGAATCTCTGCTGCCCTCGGTGTGGGCTCCAATTCTCCTGCAGTCTCCCACTGGGTTGCCAAGTTAGATGCTAATCTCCTGTTATTTCACCCCTCCCCCAAGAGTCAGGTTTTTCTGCTAGGCTCAGGGCTGCTACAGACATGAGGTCGCCCTGCTTATGACGTATGTCCAAAATGGTGCCTGATTTTTGTCTTGCTAGCCTTTGAGAGGTGAGGGGAGAGAGAGAAACTCGTGTTCGTATTGGTCACTTTTTTTTTTCCCCTCTCTCTCTTCTAGTTAGTCTGGTGAAATTTTGCCCATGGAGTTTCAATACTCATTCCCTCTAGTCTCCAATTTCCGCTTGCCCGATGGTTTCTCAGGCTATTAAGGTTCGGCTCACCTCGCATTACAGCGCTGGTGTGTTGAGTCTGCCGCTGGTGTCCCGAACTTGGACTCCCATGCTCTCCACGCAGGTCCACTGTGAATCACTAGTTCCAGAAGAGTTTCCTCTGCTGTCTCTTCGCCTACTCTTCAATGACCCTGCAGTATTTCCACTTTTATGAACCTGTGTCTAGCCGAACTACCAATGTGCTCCTTTCCTATTCCACCATCATGCCACTCTCCAGGGAACATTTAATTTTGTGCTTGGAAACACTAATTGGTTCCACATGGAGACACTAGCTTTAAGCATTCATATTTTCTAGTGAGAAAGCTAGAGGAACTGCCGAAAACAAACATGATATTTCTGTTTGTATCGATGACATTTTATGCACTTGCCTAACGAAAAGACTTTGCTTTTCTCCAAAAGCATTTTTACTCTGATTTTCTCGGTCCATTGCATACGAATTCCACACCAGTTTGTCCGGATATGACTGGATGAAACCGGAAATATCCGGTTGTGTTTTGGCTAACTCAATCCCAGATATTGCTACAGCCGCTTTGTTTGTTTTTTTTTTTTTGGATATTATCAATGGACTTTATTGTTTTGAATGTTTTTTTTTTTTATCGGGGAACATTTTATTTTGAGCTTGGATACAGGAATTGGATCTGCATGGAGACAACAGCTCTACATATTCGTATTCTCTAGGGAGAAAGCTTGAGGAACTGTGGCAAACAAACATGATATTTCTGTTAGTATTGATGACATTTTATACACTTGCATAACGAAAAGACTTTGCTTTTCTCCAAAACCATTTGTACTGTGATTTTCTCGGTCCATTGCATACGAATTCCACAGCAGTTTGTCCGGATATGACTGGATGAAACCAGAAATATTGGTTATGTTTTGGCTAATCGAATCCCAGATATTGATACAGACTCTGTGTTTGTGTTTTCTAGATATTATCAATTGACTTTATTGTTTTGAAAATTTTTAAATCGGGGCACATTTTATTTTGAGCTTGGGGACAGTAATTGGTTCCACATGCAGTCACCAGCTCTACACACTCGTATTTTCTAGGGAGAGAGCTAGAGGAACTGCGGCAAACAAACATGATATTTTGTTTGTATCATTGACATTTTATGCACTTGCCTAAGGAAAAGACTTTGCTTTTCTCCAAAACCATTTTTACTGTGATTTTCTGAGTCCATTGCATACGAATTGCACACCCATTTCTCCGGATATGACTGTATGAAACCGGAAATATCCGCTTTTTTTTTTGCTAACTCAATCCCTATATTGCTACAGCCTCTGCGTTTGTGTATTCCTGATATTATCCGCGGATTTTATTATTTTGAATGTTTTTAATCAAGGAACATTTGATTTTGTGCTTTGAAAAACTAATTGGTTCCACATGGAGACACCAGCTCTACACATTCCTATTTTCTAGGGAGAAAGGTAGAGGTACTGCGACAAACAAACATGATATTTCTGTTTGTATAGATGACATTTTAAGCACTTGACTAATAAAAGTCTTTGCTTTTCCCAAAAACCATTTTTACTATGATTTTCTCTGTCCATTGCATACGAATTCCAAACCAATTTTTCGGGATATGACTGGAAAAAACCAGAACTATCAGGTTGTGTTTTGGCTAGCTCTGTCGGAAATATTGTGAAAGCCTGTGTTTCTGTTTATGGATATTATCGATGGACTTTATTGTTTTGAATGTTTTTATCAGGGAACATTAAATTTTGTACCGATGAAACACTAATTGCTTGATCATGGGAAAAGCATCTCTACACATTTGTATTTTCTAGGGAGAAAGCTAGAGGAACTGCGGCAAACAAACATGATATTTCTGTTTGTATAGATGACTTTTATGCACTTCCCTAATGAAAGACTTTGCTTTTCTCCAAAATCATTTTTACTGTGATTTTCTCGGTCCATTGCATATGAATTCCACACCAGTTTGTACAGATATGACTTGATGAAACCAGAAATATCTGGTTGTGTTTTGGCTATATCAATCCGAATATTGTGATAGATTCTGTGTTTGTTTTTTTTCTGATATTATCCACGGACTTTATTGGTTTGAATGTTTTTTATCAGGGAACATTTAATTTTGTGATTGGAAACACTAATTGGTTCATCATGAACACCAGCTCTACACATTCAAATTATCTAGGGAGAAAGGTAGAAGAACTGCGGCTAACAATCATGATATTTCTGTTTGTATAGATGACATTTTATGCACTTCCTTAATGAAAAGACATTCCTTTTCTCCTAAACCATTTTTACTGTGATTTTTTCGGTCCATTGCAGACGAATTCCACACTAGTTTGTCCGGATATGACTGGATGAAAGCAGAAATATCCGGTTGTGTTTTGGCTAACTCAACGGAAATATTTTGAAAGTTTCTGTGTTTGTGTTTTCTGGTTATTATCGATGGACTTTATGGTTTTGAATAGTTTTATAAGGGAACATTTAATTTTGTGCTGGGAAATACTAATTGGTTCCACATGCAGACACCAGCTCTACACATTCGTATTTTCTAGGGAGAATGGTAGAGGAACTGCGGCATACACACATGATATTTCTGTTTGTATAGATGACATTTTATGCACTTCCCTAATGAAAAGAATTTCCTTTTCTCCAAAACCATTTTTACTTTGATTTTCTCGGTCCATTGCATCGAATTCCAAACCACATTGTCCGGATATGACTGGATGAAACCAGAAATACCCGTTTGTGTATTGGCTATCTCAATATGAAATATTGTGAAAGTTTCTGTGTTTGTGTTTTCTGGATATTATCGATGGACATGAATGTTTTGAATGTTTTTATCAGGGAAAATCTAATTTAGTACCATCGAAACACTAATTGGTTCATCATGGGAACACCAGCTCTACACATTCATATTTTCTAGGGAGAAAGCTAGAGGAACTGTGGCAAACAAACATGATATTTCTGTTTGTATAGATGACATTTGATGTACTTGCCTAACGAAAAGACTTTGCTTTTCTCCAAAACCATTTGTACTGTGATTTTCTCGGTCCATTGCATATGAATTCCAAACCACTTTGTCCGCAAATGACTGGATGAAACCAGAAATATCCGGTTGTGATTAGGCTAAATCAATCTGAAATATTGTGAAAACCTCTGTATTTGTGTTTTCTGGATATTATTGATGGACTTTATTGTTTTGAATTTTTTTTTTTCACGGAACATTTATTTTTGTGCTTGGAAACACTAATTGTTTCCACATGGAGACACCAGCTCTACACATTCGTATTTTCTAGGGAGAAAGCTGGAGGAACTGGGGCAAACAAACATGATATTTCTGTGTGTATAGATGACATTTTATGCACTTGCCTAACAAAAAGGCTTTGCGTTTCTCCAAAACCATTTTTACTGTGATTATCTCCGTCCATTGCATACGAATTCCACACCTCTTTGTCCGGATATGACTGGATGAAACCGGAAATATCCAGTTTTGTTTTTGCTAATTCAATCCCAGATATTGCTACAGCTTCTGTGTTTATTTATTCTTGATTTTATCTACAGACGTTATTGTTCTGAATATTTTCCATCAGGGAACATTTAATTTTGTGCTTGGAAACCCTAATTGGTTCCACATGGAGACACCAGCTCTACATATTTGTATTTTCTAGGGAGAAAGGTAGGGGGACTGCGACAAACAAACATGATATTTCTGTTTGTATAGATGATATTTTATCTACTTGCCTAATAAAAAAGAATTTGCTTTTATCCAAAATCATTTTTACTGTGATTTTCTTGGTCCACTGCATATGAATTCCCAAACACTTTGTCCGGATGTGACTGGATGAAACCGGAACTATCCGGTTGTGTTTTGGCTAAATGAATCCGAAATATTGAGAAAGTCTCTGTGTTTCTGTTTTCTGGATATTATCAATGGACTTATTTTTTGAATGTTTTTATCAAGGAACATTTAATTTTGTACCGTTGAAATATTAATTGGTTCATAATGGGAACACCAGCTCTACACATTCGTATTTTGTAGGGAGAAAGCTAGAGGAACTACGGCAAACAAACATGATATTTCTGTTTGTATAGATGACATTTTATGCACTTGCATAAAGTAAAGAGTTTGATTTTCTCCAAAACCATTTCACTGTGATTTTCTCGGTCCATTGCATATGAATTCCAGACCACTTTGTCCGGATATGACTGGATGAAAACAGAACTATCCAGTTGTGTTTTGTCTAACTCAATCCGAAATAATGTGAAAGCCTCTGTGTTTGTGTTTTCCGGATATTATCGATGGACTTTATTGTTTTGAATATTTTTATCAGGGAACATTTAATTTTGTACCGTTGAAACACTAATTGTTTCCACCTGAGGACACCAGCTCTACAAATTCATATTTTCTAAGCAGAAAGCTAGAGGAACTGCGGCTCACAAACATCATATTTCTGTCAGTATCGATGACAATTTATGCACTTGCCTAACGAAAAGACTTTGTTTTTCTCCAAAACCATTCTTACTGTGATTTTCTCGGTCCATTGCATACGAATGCCACACCAGTTTGTCTGGAAATGACTGGATGAAACCGGAAATATCAAGTTTTGTTTTGGCTAACTGAATCCCAGATATTGCTACAGCATCTGTGCTTGTGTATTCCTGATATTATCCAAGGACTATATTTTTTGCATGTTTTTTTCAGGGAACATTAATTTTGTGCTTGGAAACATTAATTGGTTCCACATGGAGACACCAGCTCTACAAATTCGTATTTTCTAGGGAGAAAGCTAGAGGAACTGCGGCAAAGAAACATGATATTTCTGTTTGTCTAGATGACATTTTATGCACTTGCCTAACGAAAAGACTTTGCTTTTCTCCAAAACCATTTTTACTGTGATGTTCTCGGTCCATTGCATACAAATTCCACACCACTTTGTCCGGATATGACTGGATGAAACAGGAAATATCTGGTTGTGTTTTGGCTAACTCAATCCCAGATGTTGCTACAGACTCTGTGTTCATGTATTACTGATATTCTACACAGACTTTATTTTATGAATGTTTTTTACCAGGGAACATTTAATTTTGTGCTTGGAAACACTAATTGGTTTCACATGGAGACACCAGCTGTACATATTTGAATTTTCTAGGGAGAAAGCCAGAGGAACTGTGGCAAACAAACATGTTATCTCTGTTTATATAGATGACATTTTATGCACTTGCCTAATGAAAAGATTGCTGTTCTCCAAAACCATTTTTACTGTGATTTTCTCAGTCCATTGCATACGAATTCCACACCAGTTTGTCCGGGTATGACTGGATGTAACCGGAAATATCCGGTTTTTTTTTTTTTTTTTTTTTTTGCTATCACAATCCCAGATATTGCTACAGCCTCTGCGTTTGTGTTTTCTGGATATTATCGATGGACTTTATTGTTTTGAATGTTTTTTATCAGGGAACATTTAATTTTGTGCTTGGAAACACTAGTTGGTTCCACATGGAGACACCAGCTCTACATATTTGTATTTTCTAGGGAGAAAGCTAGAGGAACTGCGACAAACAAACATGATATTTCTGTTTGTATAGATGACATTTTATCAACTTGCCTAATGAAAGGACCTTGCTTTTCTCCAAAACCAATTTTACTGTGATTTTCTTGGTACACTGCATATGAATTCCAAACCACTTTCTCTGGATATGACTGGATGAAACCAGAAATATCAGGTTGGGCTTTGGCTAACTAAACCGAAATATTGCTACAGCCTCTGTGTTGTGTTTTCTGGATATTACCGATGGACTTTATTGTTTTCAATGTTTATATCAGGAAACATTTAATTTTGTGCGGTAGAATCACTTAATGGTTCCACATGGAGACACCAGCTCTACACATTCGTATTTTCTAGGGAGAAAGCTAGAGGAACTGCGGCAAACAAACATGATATTTCTGTTTGTCTAGATGACATTTTATGCACTTGCCTAACGAAAAGACTTTGCTTTTCTCCAATCCATTTTTACTGTGATTTTCTCGGTCCATTGCATACGAATTCCACACCAGTTTCTCCGGATATGACTGGATGAAAACGGAAATATCCAGTTTAGTTTTGGCTGACTCAATCCTAGATATTGCCACAGCCTCTGTGTTTGTGTATTCCTGATATTATCCACGGACTTTATTGGTTTGAATGCTTTTTATCAGGGAACATTTAATTTTGTGCTTGGAAACACTAATTGGTTCCACATGGAGACACCATCTCTACACATTTGTATTTTCTAGGGAGAAAGCTAGAGGAATTGCGGTAGACAAACATGATATTTCTGTTTGTATAGATGACATTTTATGCAATTGCCTAAAAAAAACTTTGCTTTTCTCCAAAACCATTTTCACTGTGATTTTCTCAGTCCCTTGCATACGAATTCCACACCACTTTGTCAGGATGTGGCTGGATGAAACTGGAAATCTCTTTTTTTTTTTTGGCTCACTCAATCCCAGACATTGCTACAGCCTCTCTGTTTGTGTTTTCCTGATATTATCCACGGACTTTATTGGTTTGTATGTTTTTTATCAGGGAACATTTAATTTTGTGCTTGTAATACTAACTGGTTCCAGTATTGTGTTTTGGCTAACACAATCTGAAATATTGTGAAAGCCTCTGTGTTTGTGTTTTCCTGATATTATCGATTGACTTTATTGTTTTGAATGTTTGTATCAGGGAACATTTATTTTTGTACCCTTAAAAAACACTAATTGGTTCATCATGTGGGCACCAGCTCTACACAATCCTATGTTCTAGAGAGCAATCTAGAGAAACTGCGACAAACAAATATCATATTTCTGTTTGTATAGATGACATTTTATGCACTTGCCTAACAAAAAGACTTTCCTTTTCTAGAAAACCATTTTTACTGTGATTTTTTCGGTCCATTGCAGACGAATTCCACACCAGTTTGTCCAGATATGACTGGATGAAACCGGAAATACCCAGGATTGTTCTGGTTAACTCAATCCCAGATTTTGCTACAGCCTCTTTGTTTGTGTTTTTCGGATATTTTCCATGGACTTTATTGTTTGAATGTTTTTTATCAGGGAACATTAAATTTTGTACCGTAGAAACACTAATTGGTTCATCATGTGGACATCAGCTCTACACATTCGTATTTTCTAGGGAGAAAGCTAGAGAAACTGCGGCAAACAAACATGATATTTCTGTTTGCTTCGATGACATTTGATGCACTTGCCTAACGAAAAGACTTTGCTTTTCTCCAAAACCATATTTACTGTGATTTTCTCTGTCCCTTGCATATGAATTCCACACCACTTTGTCCGGATATGACTGGATGAAACCGGAAATATCCGGTTGTGTTTTTGCTAAATGAATCCGAAATATTGAGAAAGCCTCTGTGTTTCTGTTTTCTGGATATTATCAATGGACTTATTTTTTGAATGTTTTTATCAAGGAACATTTAATTTTGTACCGTTGAAATATTAATTGGTTCATAATGGGAACACCAGCTCTACACATTCGTATTTTGTAGGGAGAAAGCTAGAGGAACTACGGCAAACAAACATGATATTTCTGTTTGTATAGATGACATTTTATGCACTTGCATAAAGTAAAGAGTTTGATTTTCTCCAAAACCATTTCACTGTGATTTTCTCGGTCCATTGCATATGAATTCCAGACCACTTTGTCCGGATATGACTGGATGAAAACAGAACTATCCAGTTGTGTTTTGTCTAACTCAATCCGAAATAATGTGAAAGCCTCTGTGTTTGTGTTTTCCGGATATTATCGATGGACTTTATTGTTTTGAATATTTTTATCAGGGAACATTTAATTTTGTACCGTTGAAACACTAATTGTTTCCACCTGAGGACACCAGCTCTACAAATTCATATTTTCTAAGCAGAAAGCTAGAGGAACTGCGGCTCACAAACATCATATTTCTGTCAGTATCGATGACAATTTATGCACTTGCCTAACGAAAAGACTTTGTTTTTCTCCAAAACCATTCTTACTGTGATTTTCTCGGTCCATTGCATACGAATGCCACACCAGTTTGTCTGGAAATGACTGGATGAAACCGGAAATATCAAGTTTTGTTTTGGCTAACTGAATCCCAGATATTGCTACAGCATCTGTGCTTGTGTATTCCTGATATTATCCAAGGACTATATTTTTTTGCATGTTTTTTTCAGGGAACATTAATTTTGTGCTTGGAAACATTAATTGGTTCCACATGGAGACACCAGCTCTACGAATTCGTATTTTCTAAGGAGAAAGCTAGAGGAACTGCGGCAAAGAAACATGATATTTCTGTTTGTCTAGATGACATTTTATGCACTTGCCTAACGAAAAGACTTTGCTTTTCTCCAAAACCATTTTTACTGTGATGTTCTCGGTCCATTGCATACAAATTCCACACCACTTTGTCCGGATATGACTGGATGAAACAGGAAATATCTGGTTGTGTTTTGGCTAACTCAATCCCAGATGTGGCTACAGACTCTGTGTTCATGTATTACTGATATTCTACACAGACTTTATTTTATGAATGTTTTTTACCAGGGAACATTTAATTTTGTGCTTGGAAACACTAATTGGTTTCACATGGAGACACCAGCTGTACATATTTGAATTTTCTAGGGAGAAAGCCAGAGGAACTGTGGCAAACAAACATGTTATCTCTGTTTATATAGATGACATTTTATGCACTTGCCTAATGAAAAGACTTGCTGTTCTCCAAAACCATTTTTACTGTGATTTTCTCGGTCCATTGCATACGAATTCCACACCAGTTTGTCCGGGTATGACTGGATGTAACCGGAAATATCCGGTTTTTTTTTTTTTTTTTGCTATCACAATCCCAGATATTGCTACAGCCTCTGCGTTTGTGTTTTCTGGATATTATCGATGGACTTTATTGTTTTGAATGTTTTTTATCAGGGAACATTTAATTTTGTGCTTGGAAACACTAGTTGGTTCCACATGGAGACACCAGCTCTACATATTTGTATTTTCTAGGGAGAAAGCTAGAGGAACTGCGAAAAACAAACATGATATTTCTGTTTGTATAGATGACATTTTATCAACTTGCCTAATGAAAGGACCTTGCTTTTCTCCAAAACCAATTTTACTGTGATTTTCTCGGTACACTGCATATGAATTCCAAACCACTTTCTCTGGATATGACTGGATGAAACCAGAAATATCAGGTTGGGCTTTGGCTAACTAAACCGAAATATTGCTACAGCCTCTGTGTTGTGTTTTCTGGATATTACCGATGGACTTTATTGTTTTCAATGTTTATATCAGGAAACATTTAATTTTGTGCGGTAGAATCACTTAATGGTTCCACATGGAGACACCAGCTCTACACATTCGTATTTTCTAGGGAGAAAGCTAGAGGAACTGTGGCAAACACACATGATATTTCTGTTTGTCTAGATGACATTTTATGCACTTGCCTAACGAAAAGACTTTGCTTTTCTCCAATCCATTTTTACTGTGATTTTCTCGGTCCATTGCATACGAATTCCACACCAGTTTCTCCGGATATGACTGGATGAAAACGGAAATATCCAGTTTAGTTTTGGCTGACTCAATCCTAGATATTGCTACAGCCTCTGTGTTTGTGTATTCCTGATATTATCCACGGACTTTATTGGTTTGAATGCTTTTTATCAGGGAACATTTAATTTTGTGCTTGGAAACACTAATTGGTTCCACATGGAGACACCATCTCTACACATTTGTATTTTCTAGGGAGAAAGCTAGAGGAATTGCGGTAGACAAACATGATATTTCTGTTTGTATAGATGACATTTTATGCAATTGCCTAAAAAAAAACTTTGCTTTTCTCCAAAACCATTTTCACTGTGATTTTCTCAGTCCCTTGCATACGAATTCCACACCACTTTGTCAGGATGTGGCTGGATGAAACCGGAAATCTCTTTTTGTTTTTTTTTGGCTAACTCAATCCCAGATTGAGTTTGTGTTTTCCTGATATTATCCACGGACTTTATTGGTTTGTATGTTTTTTATCAGGGAACATTTAATTTTGTGCTTGTAATACTAACTGGTTCCAGTATTGTGTTTTGGCTAACACAATCCGAAATATTGTGAAAGCCTCTGTGTTTGTGTTTTCCTGATATTATCGATTGACTTTATTGTTTTGAATGTTTGTATCAGGGAACATTTAATTTTGTACCGTTGAAACACTAATTGGTTCATCATGTGGGCACCAGCTCTACACAATCCTATGTTCTAGAGAGCAATCTAGAGAAACTGCGACAAACAAATATCATATTTCTGTTTGTATAGTTGACATTTTATGCTCTTGCCTAACAAAAAGACTTTCCTTTTCTAGAAAACCATTTTTACTGTGATTTTTTCGGTCCATTGCAGACGAATTCCACACCAGTTTGTCCAGATATGACTGGATGAAACCGGAAATACCCAGGATTGTTCTGGATAACTCAATCCCAGATTTTGCTACAGCCTCTTTGTTTGTGTTTTTCGGATATTTTCCATGGACTTTATTGTTTGAATGTTTTTTATCAGGGAACATTAAATTTTGTACCGTAGAAACACTAATTGGTTCATCATGTGGACATCAGCTCTACACATTCGTATTTTCTAGGGAGAAAGCTAGAGAAACTGCGGCAAACAAACATGATATTTCTGTTTGCTTCGATGACATTTGATGCACTTGCCTAACGAAAAGACTTTGCTTTTCTCCAAAACCATATTTACTGTGATTTCTCTGTCCCTTGCATATGAATTCCACACCACTTTGTCCGGATATGACTGGATGAAACCGGAACTATCCGGTTGTGTTTTTGCTAAATGAATCCGAAATATTGAGAAAGCCTCTGTGTTTCTGTTTTCTGGATATTATCAATGGACTTATTTTTTGAATGTTTTTATCAAGGAACATTTAATTTTGTACCGTTGAAATATTAATTGGTTCATAATGGGAACACCAGCTCTACACATTCGTATTTTGTAGGGAGAAAGCTAGAGGAACTACGGCAAACAAACATGATATTTCTGTTTGTATAGATGACATTTTATGCACTTGCATAAAGTAAAGAGTTTGATTTTCTCCAAAACCATTTCACTGTGATTTTCTCGGTCCATTGCATATGAATTCCAGACCACTTTGTCCGGATATGACTGGATGAAAACAGAACTATCCAGTTGTGTTTGTCTAACTCAATCCGAAATAATGTGAAAGCCTCTGTGTTTGTGTTTTCCGGATATTATCGATGGACTTTATTGTTTTGAATATTTTTATCAGGGAACATTTAATTTTGTACCGTTGAAACACTAATGTTTCCACCTGAGGACACCAGCTCTACAAATTCATATTTTCTAAGCAGAAAGCTAGAGGAACTGCGGCTCACAAACATCATATTTCTGTCAGTATCGATGACAATTTATGCACTTGCCTAACGAAAAGACTTTGTTTTTCTCCAAAACCATTCTTACTGTGATTTTCCCGGTCCATTGCATACGAATGCCACACCAGTTTGTCTGGAAATGACTGGATGAAACCGGAAATATCAAATTTTGTTTTGGCTAACTGAATCCCAGATATTGCTACAGCATCTGTGCTTGTGTATTCCTGATATTATCCAAGGACTATATTTTTTTGCATGTTTTTTTCAGGGAACATTAATTTTGTGCTTGGAAACATTAATTGGTTCCACATGGAGACACCAGCTCTACGAATTCGTATTTTCTAGGGAGAAAGCTAGAGGAACTGCGGCAAAGAAACCTGATATTTCTGTTTGTCTAGATGACATTTTATGCACTTGCCTAACGAAAAGACTTTGCTTTTCTCCAAAACCATTTTTACTGTGATGTTCTCGGTCCATTGCATACAAATTCCACACCACTTTGTCCGGATATGACTGGATGAAACAGGAAATATCTGGTTGTGTTTTGGCTAACTCAATCCCAGATGTTGCTACAGACTCTGTGTTCATGTATTACTGATATTCTACACAGACTTTATTTTATGAATGTTTTTTACCAGGGAACATTTAATTTTGTGCTTGGAAACACTAATTGGTTTCACATGGAGACACCAGCTGTACATATTTGAATTTTCTAGGGAGAAAGCCAGAGGAACTGTGGCAAACAAACATGTTATCTCTGTTTATATAGATGACATTTTATGCACTTGCCTAATGAAAAGACTTGCTGTTCTCCAAAACCATTTTTACTGTGATTTTCTCAGTCCATTGCATACGAATTCCACACCAGTTTGTCCGGGTATGACTGGATGTAACCGGAAATATCCGGTTTTTTTTTTTTTTTTTTTTTTTTTGCTATCACAATCCCAGATATTGCTACAGCCTCTGCGTTTGTGTTTTCTGGATATTATCGATGGACTTTATTGTTTTGAATGTTTTTTATCAGGGAACATTTAATTTTGTGCTTGGAAACACTAGTTGGTTCCACATGGAGACACCAGCTCTACATATTTGTATTTTCTAGGGAGAAAGCTAGAGGAACTGCGACAAACAAACATGATATTTCTGTTTGTATAGATGACATTTTATCAACTTGCCTAATGAAAGGACCTTGCTTTTCTCCAAAACCAATTTTACTGTGATTTTCTCGGTACACTGCATATGAATTCCAAACCACTTTCTCTGGATATGACTGGATGAAACCAGAAATATCAGGTTGGGCTTTGGCTAACTAAACCGAAATATTGCTACAGCCTCTGTGTTGTGTTTTCTGGATATTACCGATGGACTTTATTGTTTTCAATGTTTATATCAGGAAACATTTAATTTTGTGCGGTAGAATCACTTAATGGTTCCACATGGAGACACCAGCTCTACACATTCGTATTTTCTAGGGAGAAAGCTAGAGGAACTGCGGCAAACAAACATGATATTTCTGTTTGTCTAGATGACATTTTATGCACTTGCCTAACGAAAAGACTTTGCTTTTCTCCAATCCATTTTTACTGTGATTTTCTCGGTCCATTGCATACGAATTCCACACCAGTTTCTCCGGATATGACTGGATGAAAACGGAAATATCCAGTTTAGTTTTGGCTGACTCAATCCTAGATATTGCTATAGCCTCTGTGTTTGTGTATTCCTGATATTATCCACGGACTTTATTGGTTTGAATGCTTTTTATCAGGGAACATTTAATTTTGTGCTTGGAAACACTAATTGGTTCCACATGGAGACACCATCTCTACACATTTGTATTTTCTAGGGAGAAAGCTAGAGGAATTGCGGTAGACAAACATGATATTTCTGTTTGTATAGATGACATTTTATGCAATTGCCTAAAAAAAACTTTGCTTTTCTCCAAAACCATTTTCACTGTGATTTTCTCAGTCCCTTGCATACAAATTCCACACCACTTTGTCAGGATGTGGCTGGATGAAACCGGAAATCTCTTTTTTTTTTGGCTAACTCAATCCCAGATATTGCTACAGCCTCTCTGTTTGTGTTTTCCTGATATTATCCACGGACTTTATTGGTTTGTATGTTTTTTATCAGGGAACATTTAATTTTGTGCTTGTAATACTAACTGGTTCCAGTATTGTGTTTTGGCTAACACAATCTGAAATATTGTGAAAGCCTCTGTGTTTGTGTTTTCCTGATATTATCGATTGACTTTATTGTTTTGAATGTTTGTATCAGGGAACATTTATTTTTGTACCCTTAAAAAACACTAATTGGTTCATCATGTGGGCACCAGCTCTACACAATCCTATGTTCTAGAGAGCAATCTAGAGAAACTGCGACAAACAAATATCATATTTCTGTTTGTATAGATGACATTTTATGCACTTGCCTAACAAAAAGACTTTCCTTTTCTAGAAAACCATTTTTACTGTGATTTTTTCGGTCCATTGCAGACGAATTCCACACCAGTTTGTCCAGATATGACTGGATGAAACCGGAAATACCCAGGATTGTTCTGGTTAACTCAATCCCAGATTTTGCTACAGCCTCTTTGTTTGTGTTTTTCGGATATTTTCCATGGACTTTATTGTTTGAATGTTTTTTATCAGGGAACATTAAATTTTGTACCGTAGAAACACTAATTGGTTCATCATATGGACATCAGCTCTACACATTCGTATTTTCTAGGGAGAAAGCTAGAGAAACTGCGGCAAACAAACATGATATTTCTGTTTGCTTCGATGACATTTTATGCACTTGCCTAACGAAATGACTTTGCTTTTCTCCAAAACCATATTTACTGTGATTTTCTCTGTCCCTTGCATATGAATTCCACACCACTTTGTCCGGATATGACTGGATGAAACCGGAAATATCCGGTTTTGTTTTGGCTAAAAACCCAGATATTGCTACAACCTCTGTGTTTGTTTTTTCTGGATATTCAATGGACTTTATTGTTTTGAAAGTTTTTTTATCGGGGAACATTTTGTTTTGAGCTTGTATACAGTAATTGGTTCCAAATGGAGACACCAGCACTATATATTCGTATTTTCTAAGGAGAAAGCTAGAGGAACTGCGGCAAACAAACATGATATTTCTGTTAGTATCGATAACATTTTATGCACTTGCCTAACGAAAAGACTTTGCTTTTCTCCAAAACCATTTTTACTCTGATTTTCTCGGTCCAATGCATACGAATTCCAAACCACTCTTTCTGGATATGACTGGATGAAACCAGAAATATCCGGTTGTGTTTTGCCTAACTCATTCCGAAATATTGTGAAAGTTTCTGTGTTTGTGTTTTCTGGATATTATCGATGGTCTTTATTGTTTTGAATGTTTTTATCAGGGAACATTTATTTTTGTACCCTTAAAAAACACTAATTGGTTCATCATGGGGACACCAGCTCTACACATCTTATTTTCTAGGGAGAAAGCTAGAGGAACTGTGGCAAACAAACATGTTATCTCTGTTTATATAGATGACATTTTATGCACTTGCCTAATGAAAAGACTTGCTGTTCTCCAAAACCATTTTTACTGTGATTTTCTCAGTCCATTGCATACGAATTCCACACCAGTTTGTCCGGGTATGACTGGATGTAACCGGAAATATCCGGTTTTTTTTTTTTTTTTTTTTTTTGCTATCACAATCCCAGATATTGCTACAGCCTCTGCGTTTGTGTTTTCTGGATATTATCGATGGACTTTATTGTTTTGAATGTTTTTTATCAGGGAACATTTAATTTTGTGCTTGGAAACACTAGTTGGTTCCACATGGAGACACCAGCTCTACATATTTGTATTTTCTAGGGAGAAAGCTAGAGGAACTGCGACAAACAAACATGATATTTCTGTTTGTATAGATGACATTTTATCAACTTGCCTAATGAAAGGACCTTGCTTTTCTCCAAAACCAATTTTACTGTGATTTTCTCGGTACACTGCATATGAATTCCAAACCACTTTCTCTGGATATGACTGGATGAAACCAGAAATATCAGGTTGGGCTTTGGCTAACTAAACCGAAATATTGCTACAGCCTCTGTGTTGTGTTTTCTGGATATTACCGATGGACTTTATTGTTTTCAATGTTTATATCAGGAAACATTTAATTTTGTGCGGTAGAATCACTTAATGGTTCCACATGGAGACACCAGCTCTACACATTCGTATTTTCTAGGGAGAAAGCTAGAGGAACTGCGGCAAACAAACATGATATTTCTGTTTGTCTAGATGACATTTTATGCACTTGCCTAACGAAAAGACTTTGCTTTTCTCCAATCCATTTTTACTGTGATTTTCTCGGTCCATTGCATACGAATTCCACACCAGTTTCTCCGGATATGACTGGATGAAAACGGAAATATCCAGTTTAGTTTTGGCTGACTCAATCCTAGATATTGCTATAGCCTCTGTGTTTGTGTATTCCTGATATTATCCACGGACTTTATTGGTTTGAATGCTTTTTATCAGGGAACATTTAATTTTGTGCTTGGAAACACTAATTGGTTCCACATGGAGACACCATCTCTACACATTTGTATTTTCTAGGGAGAAAGCTAGAGGAATTGCGGTAGACAAACATGATATTTCTGTTTGTATAGATGACATTTTATGCAATTGCCTAAAAAAAACTTTGCTTTTCTCCAAAACCATTTTCACTGTGATTTTCTCAGTCCCTTGCATACAAATTCCACACCACTTTGTCAGGATGTGGCTGGATGAAACCGGAAATCTCTTTTTTTTTTTTGGCTAACTCAATCCCAGATATTGCTACAGCCTCTCTGTTTGTGTTTTCCTGATATTATCCACGGACTTTATTGGTTTGTATGTTTTTTATCAGGGAACATTTAATTTTGTGCTTGTAATACTAACTGGTTCCAGTATTGTGTTTTGGCTAACACAATCTGAAATATTGTGAAAGCCTCTGTGTTTGTGTTTTCCTGATATTATCGATTGACTTTATTGTTTTGAATGTTTGTATCAGGGAACATTTATTTTTGTACCCTTAAAAAACACTAATTGGTTCATCATGTGGGCACCAGCTCTACACAATCCTATGTTCTAGAGAGCAATCTAGAGAAACTGCGACAAACAAATATCATATTTCTGTTTGTATAGATGACATTTTATGCACTTGCCTAACAAAAAGACTTTCCTTTTCTAGAAAACCATTTTTACTGTGATTTTTTCGGTCCATTGCATACGAATTCCACACCAGTTTGTCCAGATATGACTGGATGAAACCGGAAATACCCAGGATTGTTCTGGATAACTCAATCCCAGATTTTGCTACAACCTCTTTGTTTGTGTTTTTCGGATATTTTCCATGGACTTTATTGTTTGAATGTTTTTTATCAGGGAACATTAAATTTTGTACCGTAGAAACACTAATTGGTTCATCATGTGGACATCAGCTCTACACATTCGTATTTTCTAGGGAGAAAGCTAGAGAAACTGCGGCAAACAAACATGATATTTCTGTTTGCTTCGATGACATTTTATGCACTTGCCTAATGAAAAGACTTGCTGTTCTCCAAAACCATTTTTACTGTGATTTTCTCAGTCCATTGCATACGAATTCCACACCAGTTTGTCCGGGTATGACTGGATGTAACCGGAAATATCCGGTTTTTTTTTTTTTTTTTTTTTTTTTGCTATCACAATCCCAGATATTGCTACAGCCTCTGCGTTTGTGTTTTCTGGATATTATCGATGGACTTTATTGTTTTGAATGTTTTTTATCAGGGAACATTTAATTTTGTGCTTGGAAACACTAGTTGGTTCCACATGGAGACACCAGCTCTACATATTTGTATTTTCTAGGGAGAAAGCTAGAGGAACTGCGACAAACAAACATGATATTTCTGTTTGTATAGATGACATTTTATCAACTTGCCTAATGAAAGGACCTTGCTTTTCTCCAAAACCAATTTTACTGTGATTTTCTCGGTACACTGCATATGAATTCCAAACCACTTTCTCTGGATATGACTGGATGAAACCAGAAATATCAGGTTGGGCTTTGGCTAACTAAACCGAAATATTGCTACAGCCTCTGTGTTGTGTTTTCTGGATATTACCGATGGACTTTATTGTTTTCAATGTTTATATCAGGAAACATTTAATTTTGTGCGGTAGAATCACTTAATGGTTCCACATGGAGACACCAGCTCTACACATTCGTATTTTCTAGGGAGAAAGCTAGAGGAACTGCGGCAAACAAACATGATATTTCTGTTTGTCTAGATGACATTTTATGCACTTGCCTAACGAAAAGACTTTGCTTTTCTCCAATCCATTTTTACTGTGATTTTCTCGGTCCATTGCATACGAATTCCACACCAGTTTCTCCGGATATGACTGGATGAAAACGGAAATATCCAGTTTAGTTTTGGCTGACTCAATCCTAGATATTGCTATAGCCTCTGTGTTTGTGTATTCCTGATATTATCCACGGACTTTATTGGTTTGAATGCTTTTTATCAGGGAACATTTAATTTTGTGCTTGGAAACACTAATTGGTTCCACATGGAGACACCATCTCTACACATTTGTATTTTCTAGGGAGAAAGCTAGAGGAATTGCGGTAGACAAACATGATATTTCTGTTTGTATAGATGACATTTTATGCAATTGCCTAAAAAAAACTTTGCTTTTCTCCAAAACCATTTTCACTGTGATTTTCTCAGTCCCTTGCATACAAATTCCACACCACTTTGTCAGGATGTGGCTGGATGAAACCGGAAATCTCTTTTTTTTTTTTGGCTAACTCAATCCCAGATATTGCTACAGCCTCTCTGTTTGTGTTTTCCTGATATTATCCACGGACTTTATTGGTTTGTATGTTTTTTATCAGGGAACATTTAATTTTGTGCTTGTAATACTAACTGGTTCCAGTATTGTGTTTTGGCTAACACAATCTGAAATATTGTGAAAGCCTCTGTGTTTGTGTTTTCCTGATATTATCGATTGACTTTATTGTTTTGAATGTTTGTATCAGGGAACATTTATTTTTGTACCCTTAAAAAACACTAATTGGTTCATCATGTGGGCACCAGCTCTACACAATCCTATGTTCTAGAGAGCAATCTAGAGAAACTGCGACAAACAAATATCATATTTCTGTTTGTATAGATGACATTTTATGCACTTGCCTAACAAAAAGACTTTCCTTTTCTAGAAAACCATTTTTACTGTGATTTTTTCGGTCCATTGCATACGAATTCCACACCAGTTTGTCCAGATATGACTGGATGAAACCGGAAATACCCAGGATTGTTCTGGATAACTCAATCCCAGATTTTGCTACAACCTCTTTGTTTGTGTTTTTCGGATATTTTCCATGGACTTTATTGTTTGAATGTTTTTTATCAGGGAACATTAAATTTTGTACCGTAGAAACACTAATTGGTTCATCATGTGGACATCAGCTCTACACATTCGTATTTTCTAGGGAGAAAGCTAGAGAAACTGCGGCAAACAAACATGATATTTCTGTTTGCTTCGATGACATTTTATGCACTTGCCTAACGAAAAGACTTTGCTTTTCTCCAGAACCATATTTACTGTGATTTTCTCTGTCCCTTGCATATGAATTCCACACCACTTTGTCCGGATATGACTGGATGAAACCGGAAATATCCGGTTTTGTTTTGGCTAAAAACCCAGATATTGCTACAACCTCTGTGTTTGTTTTTTCTGGATATTCAATGGACTTTATTGTTTTGAAAGTTTTTTTATCGGGGAACAGTTTGTTTTGAGCTTGTATACAGTAATTGGTTCCAAATGGAGACACCAGCACTATATATTCGTATTTTCTAGGGAGAAAGCTAGAGGAACTGTGGCAAACAAACATGATATTTCTGTTAGTATCGATAACATTTTATGCACTTGCCTAACGAAAAGACTTTGCTTTTCTCCAAAACCATTTTTACTCTGATTTTCTCGGTCCAATGCATACGAATTCCAAACCACTCTTTCTGGATATGACTGGATGAAACCAGAAATATCCGGTTGTGTTTTGCCTAACTCATTCCGAAATATTGTGAAAGTTTCTGTGTTTGTGTTTTCTGGATATTATCGATGGTCTTTATTGTTTTGAATGTTTTTATCAGGGAACATTTATTTTTGTACCCTTAAAAAACACTAATTGGTTCATCATGGGGACACCAGCTCTACATATTCTTATTTTCTAGGGAGAAAGCTAGAGGAACTGCGGCAAACACACATGATATTTCTGTTTGTGTAGATGACATTTTATGCACTTGCCTAACGAAAAGACTTTGCTTTTCTCCAAAACCATTTTTACTGTGATTTTCTCGGTCCATTGCATACGAATGCCACACCACATTATCCGGATATGACTGGATGAAACCAGAAATATCCAGTTTTGTTTGGGCTAACTCAATCCCAGATATTGCTACAGCATCTGTGTTTGTGTATTCCTGATATTATCCACGGACTATATTTTTTTGCATGTTTTTTTCAGGGAACATTTGATTTTGTGCTTGGAAACATTAATTCGTTCCACATGGAGACACCAGCTCTACACATTCGTATTTTCTAGGGAGAAAGCTAGAGGAACTGCGGCAAACAAACATGATATTTCTGTTTGTCTAGATGACATTTTATGCACTTGCCTAACGAAAAGACTTTGCTTTTCTCCAATCCATTTTTACTGTGATTTTCTCGGTCCATTGCATACGAATTCCACACCAGTTTCTCCGGATATGACTGGATGAAAACGGAAATATCCAGTTCAGTTTTGGCTGACTCAATCCTAGATATTGCCACAGCCTCTGTGTTTGTGTATTCCTGATATTATCCACGGACTTTATTGGTTTGAATGCTTTTGATCAGGGAACATTTAATTTTGTGCTTGGAAACACTAATTGGTTCCACATGGAGACACCATCTCTACACATTTGTATTTTCTAGGGAGAAAGCTAGAGGAATTGCGGTAAACAAACATGATATTTCTGTTTGTATAGATGACATTTTATGCAATTGCCTAAAAAAAACTTTGCTTTTCTCCAAAACCATTTTCACTGTGATTTTCTCAGTCCCTTGCGTACGAATTCCACACCACTTTGTCAGGATGTGGCTGGATGAAACTGGAAATCTCTTTTTTTTTTTTTGGCTAACTCAATCCCAGATATTGCTACAGCCTCTCTGTTTGTGTTTTCCTGATATTATCCACGGACTTTATTGGTTTGTATGTTTTTTATCAGGGAACATTTAATTTTGTGCTTGTAATACTAACTGGTTCCAGTATTGTGTTTTGGCTAACACAATCCGAAATATTGTGAAAGCCTCTGTGTTTGTGTTTTCCTGATATTATCGATTGACTTTATTGTTTTGAATGTTTGTATCAGGGAACATTTAATTTTGTACCGTTGAAACACTAATTGGTTCATCATGTGGGCACCAGCTCTACACAATCCTATGTTCTAGAGAGCAATCTAGAGAAACTGCCACAAACAAATATCATATTTCTGTTTGTATAGATGACATTTTATGCACTTGCCTAACGAAAAGACTTTGCTTTTCTCCAAAACCATTTTTACTCTGATTTTCTTGGTCCAATGCATACGAATTCCAAACCACTCTTTCTGGATATGACTGGATGAAACCAGAAATACCCAGGATTGTTCTGGATAACTCAATCCCAGATTTTGCTACAACCTCTTTGTTTGTGTTTTTCGGATATTTTCCATGGACTTTATTGTTTGAATGTTTTTTATCAGGGAACATTAAATTTTGTACCGTAGAAACACTAATTGGTTCATCATGTGGACATCAGCTCTACACATTCGTATTTTCTAGGGAGAAAGCTAGAGAAACTGCGGCAAACAAACATGATATTTCTGTTTGCTTCGATGACATTTTATGCACTTGCCTAACGAAAAGACTTTGCTTTTCTCCAGAACCATATTTACTGTGATTTTCTCTGTCCCTTGCATATGAATTCCACACCACTTTGTCCGGATATGACTGGATGAAACCGGAAATATCCGGTTTTGTTTTGGCTAAAAACCCAGATATTGCTACAACCTCTGTGTTTGTTTTTTCTGGATATTCAATGGACTTTATTGTTTTGAAAGTTTTTTTATCGGGGAACAGTTTGTTTTGAGCTTGTATACAGTAATTGGTTCCAAATGGAGACACCAGCACTATATATTCGTATTTTCTAGGGAGAAAGCTAGAGGAACTGTGGCAAACAAACATGATATTTCTGTTAGTATCGATAACATTTTATGCACTTGCCTAACGAAAAGACTTTGCTTTTCTCCAAAACCATTTTTACTCTGATTTTCTCGGTCCAATGCATACGAATTCCAAACCACTCTTTCTGGATATGACTGGATGAAACCAGAAATATCCGGTTGTGTTTTGCCTAACTCATTCCGAAATATTGTGAAAGTTTCTGTGTTTGTGTTTTCTGGATATTATCGATGGTCTTTATTGTTTTGAATGTTTTTATCAGGGAACATTTATTTTTGTACCCTTAAAAAACACTAATTGGTTCATCATGGGGACACCAGCTCTACATATTCTTATTTTCTAGGGAGAAAGCTAGAGGAACTGCGGCAAACACACATGATATTTCTGTTTGTGTAGATGACATTTTATGCACTTGCCTAACGAAAAGACTTTGCTTTTCTCCAAAACCATTTTTACTGTGATTTTCTCGGTCCATTGCATACGAATGCCACACCACATTATCCGGATATGACTGGATGAAACCAGAAATATCCAGTTTTGTTTGGGCTAACTCAATCCCAGATATTGCTACAGCATCTGTGTTTGTGTATTCCTGATATTATCCACGGACTATATTTTTTTGCATGTTTTTTTCAGGGAACATTTGATTTTGTGCTTGGAAACATTAATTCGTTCCACATGGAGACACCAGCTCTACACATTCGTATTTTCTAGGGAGAAAGCTAGAGGAACTGCGGCAAACAAACATGATATTTCTGTTTGTCTAGATGACATTTTATGCACTTGCCTAACGAAAAGACTTTGCTTTTCTCCAATCCATTTTTACTGTGATTTTCTCGGTCCATTGCATACGAATTCCACACCAGTTTCTGCGGATATGACTGGATGAAAACGGAAATATCCAGTTCAGTTTTGGCTGACTCAATCCTAGATATTGCCACAGCCTCTGTGTTTGTGTATTCCTGATATTATCCACGGACTTTATTGGTTTGAATGCTTTTTATCAGGGAACATTTAATTTTGTGCTTGGAAACACTAATTGGTTCCACATGGAGACACCATCTCTACACATTTGTATTTTCTAGGGAGAAAGCTAGAGGAATTGCGGTAAACAAACATGATATTTCTGTTTGTATAGATGACATTTTATGCAATTGCCTAAAAAAAACTTTGCTTTTCTCCAAAACCATTTTCACTGTGATTTTCTCAGTCCCTTGCATACGAATTCCACACCACTTTGTCAGGATGTGGCTGGATGAAACTGGAAATCTCTTTTTTTTTTTTTGGCTAACTCAATCCCAGATATTGCTACAGCCTCTCTGTTTGTGTTTTCCTGATATTATCCACGGACTTTATTGGTTTGTATGTTTTTTATCAGGGAACATTTAATTTTGTGCTTGTAATACTAACTGGTTCCAGTATTGTGTTTTGGCTAACACAATCCGAAATATTGTGAAAGCCTCTGTGTTTGTGTTTTCCTGATATTATCGATTGACTTTATTGTTTTGAATGTTTGTATCAGGGAACATTTAATTTTGTACCGTTGAAACACTAATTGGTTCATCATGTGGGCACCAGCTCTACACAATCCTATGTTCTAGAGAGCAATCTAGAGAAACTGCCACAAACAAATATCATATTTCTGTTTGTATAGATGACATTTTATGCACTTGCCTAACGAAAAGACTTTGCTTTTCTCCAAAACCATTTTTACTCTGATTTTCTTGGTCCAATGCATACGAATTCCAAACCACTCTTTCTGGATATGACTGGATGAAACCAGAAATACCCAGGATTGTTCTGGATAACTCAATCCCAGATTTTGCTACAGCCTCTTTGTTTGTGTGTTTCGGATATTTTCCATGGACTTTATTGTTTGAATGTTTTTTATCAGGGAACATTAAATTTTGTACCGTAGAAACACTAATTGGTTCATCATGTGGACATCAGCTCTACACATTCGTATTTTCTAGGGAGAAAGCTAGAGAAACTGCGGCAAACAAACATGATATTTCTGTTTGCTTCGATGACATTTTATGCACTTGCCTAACGAAAAGACTTTGCTTTTCTCCAAAACCATATTTACTGTGATTTTCTCTGTCCCTTGCATATGAATTCCACACCACTTTGTCCGGATATGACTGGATGAAACCGGAAATATCCGGTTTTGTTTTGGCTAAAAACCCAGATATTGCTACAACCTCTGTGTTTGTTTTTTCTGGATATTCAATGGACTTTATTGTTTTGAAAGTTTTTTTATCGGGGAACAGTTTGTTTTGAGCTTGTATACAGTAATTGGTTCCAAATGGAGACACCAGCACTATATATTCGTATTTTCTAGGGAGAAAGCTAGAGGAACTGTGGCAAACAAACATGATATTTCTGTTAGTATCGATAACATTTTATGCACTTGCCTAACGAAAAGACTTTGCTTTTCTCCAAAACCATTTTTACTCTGATTTTCTCGGTCCAATGCATACGAATTCCAAACCACTCTTTCTGGATATGACTGGATGAAACCAGAAATATCCGGTTGTGTTTTGCCTAACTCATTCTGAAATATTGTGAAAGTTTCTGTGTTTGTGTTTTCTGGATATTATCGATGGTCTTTATTGTTTTGAATGTTTTTATCAGGGAACATTTATTTTTGTACCCTTAAAAAACACTAATTGGTTCATCATGGGGACACCAGCTCTACACATTCTTATTTTCTAGGGAGAAAGCTAGAGGAACTGCGGCAAACACACATGATATTTCTGTTTGTGTAGATGACATTTTATGCACTTGCCTAACGAAAAGACTTTGCTTTTCTCCAAAACCATTTTTACTGTGATTTTCTCGGTCCATTGCATACGAATTCCACACCACATTATCCGGATATGACTGGATGAAACCAGAAATATCCAGTTTTGTTTGGGCTAACTCAATCCCAGATATTGCTACAGCATCTGTGTTTGTGTATTCCTGATATTATCCACGGCTATATTTTTTTGCATGTTTTTTTTCAGGGAACATTTGATTTTGTGCTTGGAAACATTAATTCGTTCCACATGGAGACACCAGCTCTACACATTCGTATTTTCTAGGGAGAAGGCTAGAGGAACTGTGGCAAACAAACATGATATTTCTATTTGTCTAGATGACATTTTATGCACTTGCCTAACGAAAAGACTTTGCTTTTTCTCCAATCCATTTTTACTGTGATTTTCTCGGTCCATTGCATACGAATTCCACACCAGTTTCTCCGGATATGACTGGATGAAAACGGAAATATCCAGTTTAGTTTTGGCTGACTCAATCCTAGATATTGCCACAGCCTCTGTGTTTGTGTATTCCTGATATTATCCACGGACTTTATTGGTTTGAATGCTTTTTATCAGGGAACATTTAATTTTGTGCTTGGAAACACTAATTGGTTCCACATGGAGACACCATCTCTACACATTTGTATTTTCTAGGGAGAAAGCTAGAGGAATTGCGGTAAACAAACATGATATTTCTGTTTGTATAGATGACATTTTATGCAATTGCCTAAAAAAAACTTTGCTTTTCTCCAAAACCATTTTCACTGTGATTTTCTCAGTCCCTTGCATACGAATTCCACACCACTTTGTCAGGATGTGGCTGGATGAAACCGGAAATCTCTTTTTTTTTTTTTTGGGCTAACTCAATCCCAGATTGAGTTTGTGTTTTCCTGATATTATCCACGGACTTTATTGGTTTGTATGTTTTTTAACAGGGAACATTTAGTTTTGTGCTTGTAATACTAACTGGTTCCAGTATTGTGTTTTGGCTAACACAATCCGAAATATTGTGAAAGCCTCTGTGTTTGTGTTTTCCTGATATTATCGATTGACTTTATTGTTTTGAATGTTTGTATCAGGGAACATTTAATTTTGTACCGTTGAAACACTAATTGGTTCATCATGTGGGCACCAGCTCTACACAATCCTATGTTCTAGAGAGCAATCTAGAGAATCTGCGACAAACAAATATCATATTTCTGTTTGTATAGATGACATTTTATGCACTTGCCTAACAAAAAGACTTTCCTTTTCTAGAAAACCATTTTTACTGTGATTTTTTCGGTCCATTGCAGACGAATTCCACACCAGTTTGTCCAGATATGACTGGATGAAACCGGAAATACCCAGGATTGTTCTGGATAACTCAATCCCAGATTTTGCTACAGCCTCTTTGTTTGTGTTTTTCGGATATTTTCCATGGACTTTATTGTTTGAATGTTTTTTATCAGGGAACATTAAATTTTGTACCGTAGAAACACTAATTGGTTCATCATGTGGACATCAGCTCTACACATTCGTATTTTCTAGGGAGAAAGCTAGAGAAACTGCGGCAAACAAACATGATATTTCGGTTTGCTTCGATGACATTTTATGCACTTGCCTAACGAAAAGACTTTGCTTTTCTCCAAAACCATATTTACTGTGATTTTCTCTGTCCCTTGCATATGAATTCCACACCACTTTGTCCGGATATGACTGGATGAAACCGGAAATATCCGGTTTTGTTTTGGCTAAAAACCCAGATATTGCTACAACCTCTGTGTTTGTTTTTTCTGGATATTCAATGGACTTTATTGTTTTGAAAGTTTTTTTATCGGGGAACAGTTTGTTTTGAGCTTGTATACAGTAATTGGTTCCAAATGGAGACACCAGCACTATATATTCGTATTTTCTAGGGAGAAAGCTAGAGGAACTGTGGCAAACAAACATGATATTTCTGTTAGTATCGATAACATTTTATGCACTTGCCTAACGAAAAGACTTTGCTTTTCTCCAAAACCATTTTTACTCTGATTTTCTCGGTCCAATGCATACGAATTCCAAACCACTCTTTCTGGATATGACTGGATGAAACCAGAAATATCCGGTTGTGTTTTGCCTAACTCATTCTGAAATATTGTGAAAGTTTCTGTGTTTGTGTTTTCTGGATATTATCGATGGTCTTTATTGTTTTGAATGTTTTTATCAGGGAACATTTATTTTTGTACCCTTAAAAAACACTAATTGGTTCATCATGGGGACACCAGCTCTACACATTCTTATTTTCTAGGGAGAAAGCTAGAGGAACTGCGGCAAACACACATGATATTTCTGTTTGTGTAGATGACATTTTATGCACTTGCCTAACGAAAAGACTTTGCTTTTCTCCAAAACCATTTTTACTGTGATTTTCTCGGTCCATTGCATACGAATTCCACACCACATTATCCGGATATGACTGGATGAAACCAGAAATATCCAGTTTTGTTTGGGCTAACTCAATCCCAGATATTGCTACAGCATCTGTGTTTGTGTATTCCTGATATTATCCACGGCTATATTTTTTTGCATGTTTTTTTTCAGGGAACATTTGATTTTGTGCTTGGAAACATTAATTCGTTCCACATGGAGACACCAGCTCTACACATTCGTATTTTCTAGGGAGAAGGCTAGAGGAACTGTGGCAAACAAACATGATATTTCTATTTGTCTAGATGACATTTTATGCACTTGCCTAACGAAAAGACTTTGCTTTTTCTCCAATCCATTTTTACTGTGATTTTCTCGGTCCATTGCATACGAATTCCACACCAGTTTCTCCGGATATGACTGGATGAAAACGGAAATATCCAGTTTAGTTTTGGCTGACTCAATCCTAGATATTGCTACAGCCTCTGTGTTTGTGTATTCCTGATATTATCCACGGACTTTATTGGTTTGAATGCTTTTTATCAGGGAACATTTAATTTTGTGCTTGGAAACACTAATTGGTTCCACATGGAGACACCATCTCTACACATTTGTATTTTCTAGGGAGAAAGCTAGAGGAATTGCGGTAAACAAACATGATATTTCTGTTTGTATAGATGACATTTTATGCAATTGCCTAAAAAAAACTTTGCTTTTCTCCAAAACCATTTTCACTGTGATTTTCTCAGTCCCTTGCATACGAATTCCACACCACTTTGTCAGGATGTGGCTGGATGAAACCGGAAATCTCTTTTTTTTTTTTTTGGGCTAACTCAATCCCAGATTGAGTTTGTGTTTTCCTGATATTATCCACGGACTTTATTGGTTTGTATGTTTTTTAACAGGGAACATTTAGTTTTGTGCTTGTAATACTAACTGGTTCCAGTATTGTGTTTTGGCTAACACAATCCGAAATATTGTGAAAGCCTCTGTGTTTGTGTTTTCCTGATATTATCGATTGACTTTATTGTTTTGAATGTTTGTATCAGGGAACATTTAATTTTGTACCGTTGAAACACTAATTGGTTCATCATGTGGGCACCAGCTCTACACAATCCTATGTTCTAGAGAGCAATCTAGAGAATCTGCGACAAACAAATATCATATTTCTGTTTGTATAGATGACATTTTATGCACTTGCCTAACAAAAAGACTTTCCTTTTCTAGAAAACCATTTTTACTGTGATTTTTTCGGTCCATTGCAGACGAATTCCACACCAGTTTGTCCAGATATGACTGGATGAAACCGGAAATACCCAGGATTGTTCTGGATAACTCAATCCCAGATTTTGCTACAGCCTCTTTGTTTGTGTTTTTCGGATATTTTCCATGGACTTTATTGTTTGAATGTTTTTTATCAGGGAACATTAAATTTTGTACCGTAGAAACACTAATTGGTTCATCATGTGGACATCAGCTCTACACATTCGTATTTTCTAGGGAGAAAGCTAGAGAAACTGCGGCAAACAAACATGATATTTCGGTTTGCTTCGATGACATTTTATGCACTTGCCTAACGAAAAGACTTTGCTTTTCTCCAAAACCATATTTACTGTGATTTTCTCTGTGCCTTGCATATGAATTCCACACCACTTTGTCCGGATATGACTGGATGAAACCGGAAATATCCGGTTTTGTTTTGGCTAAAAACCCAGATATTGCTACAACCTCTGTGTTTGTTTTTTCTGGATATTCAATGGACTTTATTGTTTTGAAAGTTTTTTTATCGGGGAACATTTTGTTTTGAGCTTGTATACAGTAATTGGTTCCAAATGGAGACACCAGCACCATATATTTGTATTTTCTAAGGAGAAAGCTAGAGGAACTGCGGCAAACAAACATGATATTTCTGTTAGTATCGATAACATTTTATGCACTTGCCTAACGAAAAGACTTTGCTTTTCTCCAAAACCATTTTTACTCTGATTTTCTCGGTCCAATGCATACGAATTCCAAACCACTCTTTCTGGATATGACTGGATGAAACCAGAAATATCCGGTTGTGTTTTGCCTAACTCATTCCGAAATATTGTGAAAGTTTCTGTGTTTGTGTTTTCTGGATATTATCGATGGTCTTTATTATTTTGAATGTTTTTATCAGGGAACATTTATTTTTGTACCCTTAAGAAACACTAATTGGTTCATCATGGGGACACCAGCTCTACACATTCTTATTTTCTAGGGAGAAAGCTAGAGGAACTGTGGCAAACACACATGATATTTCTGTTTGTGTAGATGACATTTTATGCACTTGCCTAACGAAAAGACTTTGCTTTTCTCCAAAACCATTTTTACTGTGATTTTCTCGGTCCATTGCATACGAATTCCACACCACATTATCCGGATATGACTGGATGAAACCAGAAATATCCAGTTTTGTTTGGGCTAACTCAATCCCAGATATTGCTACAGCATCTGTGTTTGTGTATTCCTGATATTATCCACGGACTAAATTTTTTTGCATGTTTTTTTTTCACGGAACATTTGATTTTGTGCTTGAAACATTAATTCGTTCCACATGGAGACACCAGCTCTACACATTCGTATTTTCTAGGGAGAAAGCTAGAGGAACTGTGGCAAACAAACATGATATTTCTGTTTGTCTAGATGACATTTTATGCACTTGCCTAACGAAAAGACTTTGCTTTTCTCCAATCCATTTTTACTGTGATTTTCTCGGTCCATTGCATACGAATTCCACACCAGTTTCTCCGGATATGACTGGATGAAAACGGAAATATCCAGTTCAGTTTTGGCTGACTCAATCCTAGATATTGCCACAGCCTCTGTGTTTGTGTATTCCTGATATTATCCACGGACTTTATTGGTTTGAATGCTTTTTATCAGGGAACATTTAATTTTGTGCTTGGAAACACTAATTGGTTCCACATGGAGACACCATCTCTACACATTTGTATTTTCTAGGGAGAAAGCTAGAGGAATTGCGGTAAACAAACATGATATTTCTGTTTGTATAGATGACATTTTATGCAATTGCCTAAAAAAAACTTTGCTTTTCTCCAAAACCATTTTCACTGTGATTTTCTCAGTCCCTTGCATACGAATTCCACACCACTTTGTCAGGATGTGGCTGGATGAAACTGGAAATCTCTTTTTTTTTTTTTTTTGGCTAACTCAATCCCAGATATTGCTACAGCCTCTCTGTTTGTGTTTTCCTGATATTATCCACGGACTTTATTGGTTTGTATGTTTTTTATCAGGGAACATTTAATTTTGTGCTTGTAATACTAACTGGTTCCAGTATTGTGTTTTGGCTAACACAATCCGAAATATTGTGAAAGCCTCTGTGTTTGTGTTTTCCTGATATTATCGATTGACTTTATTGTTTTGAATGTTTGTATCAGGGAACATTTAATTTTGTACCGTTGAAACACTAATTGGTTCATCATGTGGGCACCAGCTCTACACAATCCTATGTTCTAGAGAGCAATCTAGAGAAACTGCGACAGACAAATATCATATTTCTGTTTGTATAGATGACATTTTATGCACTTGCCTAACGAAAAGACTTTGCTTTTCTCCAAAACCATTTTTACTCTGATTTTCTCGGTCCAATGCATACGAATTCCAAACCACTCTTTCTGGATATGACTGGATGAAACCAGAAATACCCAGGATTGTTCTGGATAACTCAATCCCAGATTTTGCTACAGCCTCTTTGTTTGTGTGTTTCGGATATTTTCCATGGACTTTATTGTTTGAATGTTTTTTATCAGGGAACATTAAATTTTGTACCGTAGAAACACTAATTGGTTCATCATGTGGACATCAGCTCTACACATTCGTATTTTCTAGGGAGAAAGCTAGAGAAACTGCGGCAAACAAACATGATATTTCTGTTTGCTTCGATGACATTTTATGCACTTGCCTAACGAAAAGACTTTGCTTTTCTCCAAAACCATATTTACTGTGATTTTCTCTGTCCCTTGCATATGAATTCCACACCACTTTGTCCGGATATGACTGGATGAAACCGGAAATATCCGGTTTTGTTTTGGCTAAAAACCCAGATATTGCTACAACCTCTGTGTTTGTTTTTTCTGGATATTCAATGGACTTTATTGTTTTGAAAGTTTTTTTATCGGGGAACATTTTGTTTTGAGCTTGTATACAGTAATTGGTTCCAAATGGAGACACCAGCACTATATATTCGTATTTTCTAGGGAGAAAGCTAGAGGAACTGTGGCAAACAAACATGATATTTCTGTTAGTATCGATAACATTTTATGCACTTGCCTAACGAAAAGACTTTGCTTTTCTCCAAAACCATTTTTACTCTGATTTTCTCGGTCCAATGCATACGAATTCCAAACCACTCTTTCTGGATATGACTGGATGAAACCAGAAATATCCGGTTGTGTTTTGCCTAACTCATTCCGAAATATTGTGAAAGTTTCTGTGTTTGTGTTTTCTGGATATTATCGATGGTCTTTATTGTTTTGAATGTTTTTATCAGGGAACATTTATTTTTGTACCCTTAAAAAACACTAATAGGTTCATCATGGGGACACCAGCTCTACACATTCTTATTTTCTAGGGAGAAAGCTAGAGGAACTGCGGCAAACACACATGATATTTCTGTTTGTGTAGATGACATTTTATGCACTTGCCTAACGAAAAGACTTTGCTTTTCTCCAAAACCATTTTTACTGTGATTTTCTCGGTCCATTGCATACGAATGCCACACCACATTATCCGGATATGACTGGATGAAACCAGAAATATCCAGTTTTGTTTGGGCTAACTCAATCCCAGATATTGCTACAGCATCTGTGTTTGTGTATTCCTGATATTATCCACGGACTATATTTTTTTGCATGTTTTTTTCAGGGAACATTTGATTTTGTGCTTGGAAACATTAATTCGTTCCACATGGAGACACCAGCTCTACACATTCGTATTTTCTAGGGAGAAAGCTAGAGGAACTGCGGCAAACAAACATGATATTTCTGTTTGTCTAGATGACATTTTATGCACTTGCCTAACGAAAAGACTTTGCTTTTCTCCAATCCATTTTTACTGTGATTTTCTCGGTCCATTGCATACGAATTCCACACCAGTTTCTCCAGATATGACTGGATGAAAACGGAAATATCCAGTTCAGTTTTGGCTGACTCAACCCTAGATATTGCCACAGCCTCTGTGTTTGTGTATTCCTGATATTATCCACGGACTTTATTGGTTTGAATGCTTTTTATCAGGGAACATTTAATTTTGTGCTTGGAAACACTAATTGGTTCCACATGGAGACACCATCTCTACACATTTGTATTTTCTAGGGAGAAAGCTAGAGGAATTGCGGTAAACAAACATGATATTTCTGTTTGTATAGATGACATTTTATGCAATTGCCTAAAAAAAACTTTGCTTTTCTCCAAAACCATTTTCACTGTGATTTTCTCAGTCCCTTGCATACGAATTCCACACCACTTTGTCAGGATGTGGCTGGATGAAACTGGAAATCTCTTTTTTTTTTTTTGGCTAACTCAATCCCAGATATTGCTACAGCCTCTCTGTTTGTGTTTTCCTGATATTATCCACGGACTTTATTGGTTTGTATGTTTTTTATCAGGGAACATTTAATTTTGTGCTTGTAATACTAACTGGTTCCAGTATTGTGTTTTGGCTAACACAATCCGAAATATTGTGAAAGCCTCTGTGTTTGTGTTTTCCTGATATTATCGATTGACTTTATTGTTTTGAATGTTTGTATCAGGGAACATTTAATTTTGTACCGTTGAAACACTAATTGGTTCATCATGTGGGCACCAGCTCTACACAATCCTATGTTCTAGAGAGCAATCTAGAGAAACTGCCACAAACAAATATCATATTTCTGTTTGTATAGATGACATTTTATGCACTTGCCTAACGAAAAGACTTTGCTTTTCTCCAAAACCATTTTTACTCTGATTTTCTTGGTCCAATGCATACGAATTCCAAACCACTCTTTCTGGATATGACTGGATGAAACCAGAAATACCCAGGATTGTTCTGGATAACTCAATCCCAGATTTTGCTACAGCCTCTTTGTTTGTGTGTTTCGGATATTTTCCATGGACTTTATTGTTTGAATGTTTTTTATCAGGGAACATTAAATTTTGTACCGTAGAAACACTAATTGGTTCATCATGTGGACATCAGCTCTACACATTCGTATTTTCTAGGGAGAAAGCTAGAGAAACTGCGGCAAACAAACATGATATTTCTGTTTGCTTCGATGACATTTTATGCACTTGCCTAACGAAAAGACTTTGCTTTTCTCCAAAACCATATCTACTGTGATTTTCTCTGTCCCTTGCATATGAATTCCACACCACTTTGTCCGGATATGACTGGATGAAACCGGAAATATCCGGTTTTGTTTTGGCTAAAAACCCAGATATTGCTACAACCTCTGTGTTTGTTTTTTCTGGATATTCAATGGACTTTATTGTTTTGAAAGTTTTTTTATCGGGGAACAGTTTGTTTTGAGCTTGTATACAGTAATTGGTTCCAAATGGAGACACCAGCACTATATATTCGTATTTTCTAGGGAGAAAGCTAGAGGAACTGTGGCAAACAAACATGATATTTCTGTTAGTATCGATAACATTTTATGCACTTGCCTAACGAAAAGACTTTGCTTTTCTCCAAAACCATTTTTACTCTGATTTTCTCGGTCCAATGCATACGAATTCCAAACCACTCTTTCTGGATATGACTGGATGAAACCAGAAATATCCGGTTGTGTTTTGCCTAACTCATTCCGAAATATTGTGAAAGTTTCTGTGTTTGTGTTTTCTGGATATTATCGATGGTCTTTATTGTTTTGAATGTTTTTATCAGGGAACATTTATTTTTGTACCCTTAAAAAACACTAATTGGTTCATCATGGGGACACCAGCTCTACACATTCTTATTTTCTAGGGAGAAAGCTAGAGGAACTGCGGCAAACACACATGATATTTCTGTTTGTGTAGATGACATTTTATGCACTTGCCTAACGAAAAGACTTTGCTTTTCTCCAAAACCATTTTTACTGTGATTTTCTCGGTCCATTGCATACGAATTCCACACCACATTATCCGGATATGACTGGATGAAACCAGAAATATCCAGTTTTGTTTGGGCTAACTCAATCCCAGATATTGCTACAGCATCTGTGTTTGTGTATTCCTGATATTATCCACGGCTATATTTTTTTGCATGTTTTTTTTCAGGGAACATTTGATTTTGTGCTTGGAAACATTAATTCGTTCCACATGGAGACACCAGCTCTACACATTCGTATTTTCTAGGGAGAAGGCTAGAGGAACTGTGGCAAACAAACATGATATTTCTATTTGTCTAGATGACATTTTATGCACTTGCCTAACGAAAAGACTTTGCTTTTTCTCCAATCCATTTTTACTGTGATTTTCTCGGTCCATTGCATACGAATTCCACACCAGTTTCTCCGGATATGACTGGATGAAAACGGAAATATCCAGTTTAGTTTTGGCTGACTCAATCCTAGATATTGCTACAGCCTCTGTGTTTGTGTATTCCTGATATTATCCACGGACTTTATTGGTTTGAATGCTTTTTATCAGGGAACATTTAATTTTGTGCTTGGAAACACTAATTGGTTCCACATGGAGACACCATCTCTACACATTTGTATTTTCTAGGGAGAAAGCTAGAGGAATTGCGGTAAACAAACATGATATTTCTGTTTGTATAGATGACATTTTATGCAATTGCCTAAAAAAAACTTTGCTTTTCTCCAAAACCATTTTCACTGTGATTTTCTCAGTCCCTTGCATACGAATTCCACACCACTTTGTCAGGATGTGGCTGGATGAAACCGGAAATCTCTTTTTTTTTTTTTGGGCTAACTCAATCCCAGATTGAGTTTGTGTTTTCCTGATATTATCCACGGACTTTATTGGTTTGTATGTTTTTTATCAGGGAACATTTAGTTTTGTGCTTGTAATACTAACTGGTTCCAGTATTGTGTTTTGGCTAACACAATCCGAAATATTGTGAAAGCCTCTGTGTTTGTGTTTTCCTGATATTATCGATTGACTTTATTGTTTTGAATGTTTGTATCAGGGAACATTTAATTTTGTACCGTTGAAACACTAATTGGTTCATCATGTGGGCACCAGCTCTACACAATCCTATGTTCTAGAGAGCAATCTAGAGAATCTGCGACAAACAAATATCATATTTCTGTTTGTATAGATGACATTTTATGCACTTGCCTAACAAAAAGACTTTCCTTTTCTAGAAAACCATTTTTACTGTGATTTTTTCGGTCCATTGCAGACGAATTCCACACCAGTTTGTCCAGATATGACTGGATGAAACCGGAAATACCCAGGATTGTTCTGGATAACTCAATCCCAGATTTTGCTACAGCCTCTTTGTTTGTGTTTTTCGGATATTTTCCATGGACTTTATTGTTTGAATGTTTTTTATCAGGGAACATTAAATTTTGTACCGTAGAAACACTAATTGGTTCATCATGTGGACATCAGCTCTACACATTCGTATTTTCTAGGGAGAAAGCTAGAGAAACTGCGGCAAACAAACATGATATTTCGGTTTGCTTCGATGACATTTTATGCACTTGCCTAACGAAAAGACTTTGCTTTTCTCCAAAACCATATTTACTGTGATTTTCTCTGTGCCTTGCATATGAATTCCACACCACTTTTTCCGGATATGACTGGATGAAACCGGAAATATCCGGTTTTGTTTTGGCTAAAAACCCAGATATTGCTACAACCTCTGTGTTTGTTTTTTCTGGATATTCAATGGACTTTATTGTTTTGAAAGTTTTTTTATCGGGGAACATTTTGTTTTGAGCTTGTATACAGTAATTGGTTCCAAATGGAGACACCAGCACCATATATTTGTATTTTCTAAGGAGAAAGCTAGAGGAACTGCGGCAAACAAACATGATATTTCTGTTAGTATCGATAACATTTTATGCACTTGCCTAACGAAAAGACTTTGCTTTTCTCCAAAACCATTTTTACTCTGATTTTCTCGGTCCAATGCATACGAATTCCAAACCACTCTTTCTGGATATGACTGGATGAAACCAGAAATATCCGGTTGTGTTTTGCCTAACTCATTCCGAAATATTGTGAAAGTTTCTGTGTTTGTGTTTTCTGGATATTATCGATGGTCTTTATTATTTTGAATGTTTTTATCAGGGAACATTTATTTTTGTACCCTTAAGAAACACTAATTGGTTCATCATGGGGACACCAGCTCTACACATTCTTATTTTCTAGGGAGAAAGCTAGAGGAACTGTGGCAAACACACATGATATTTCTGTTTGTGTAGATGACATTTTATGCACTTGCCTAACGAAAAGACTTTGCTTTTCTCCAAAACCATTTTTACTGTGATTTTCTCGGTCCATTGCATACGAATTCCACACCACATTATCCGGATATGACTGGATGAAACCAGAAATATCCAGTTTTGTTTGGGCTAACTCAATCCCAGATATTGCTACAGCATCTGTGTTTGTGTATTCCTGATATTATCCACGGACTATATTTTTTTGCATGTTTTTTTCAGGGAACATTTGATTTTGTGCTTGGAAACATTAATTCGTTCCACATGGAGACACCAGCTCTACACATTCGTATTTTCTAGGGAGAAAGCTAGAGGAACTGTGGCAAACAAACATGATATTTCTGTTTGTCTAGATGACATTTTATGCACTTGCCTAACGAAAAGACTTTGCTTTTTCTCCAATCCATTTTTACTGTGATTTTCTCGGTCCATTGCATACGAATTCCACACCAGTTTCTCCGGATATGACTGGATGAAAACGGAAATATCCAGTTTAGTTTTGGCTGACTCAATCCTAGATATTGCTACAGCCTCTGTGTTTGTGTATTCCTGATATTATCCACGGACTTTATTGGTTTGAATGCTTTTTATCAGGGAACATTTAATTTTGTGCTTGGAAACACTAATTGGTTCCACATGGAGACACCATCTCTACACATTTGTATTTTCTAGGGAGAAAGCTAGAGGAATTGCGGTAAACAAACATGATATTTCTGTTTGTATAGATGACATTTTATGCAATTGCCTAAAAAAAACTTTGCTTTTCTCCAAAACCATTTTCACTGTGATTTTCTCAGTCCCTTGCATACGAATTCCACACCACTTTGTCAGGATGTGGCTGGATGAAACCGGAAATCTCTTTTTTTTTTTTTGGGCTAACTCAATCCCAGATTGAGTTTGTGTTTTCCTGATATTATCCACGGACTTTATTGGTTTGTATGTTTTTTATCAGGGAACATTTAGTTTTGTGCTTGTAATACTAACTGGTTCCAGTATTGTGTTTTGGCTAACACAATCCGAAATATTGTGAAAGCCTCTGTGTTTGTGTTTTCCTGATATTATCGATTGACTTTATTGTTTTGAATGTTTGTATCAGGGAACATTTAATTTTGTACCGTTGAAACACTAATTGGTTCATCATGTGGGCACCAGCTCTACACAATCCTATGTTCTAGAGAGCAATCTAGAGAATCTGCGACAAACAAATATCATATTTCTGTTTGTATAGATGACATTTTATGCACTTGCCTAACAAAAAGACTTTCCTTTTCTAGAAAACCATTTTTACTGTGATTTTTTCGGTCCATTGCAGACGAATTCCACACCAGTTTGTCCAGATATGACTGGATGAAACCGGAAATACCCAGGATTGTTCTGGATAACTCAATCCCAGATTTTGCTACAGCCTCTTTGTTTGTGTTTTTCGGATATTTTCCATGGACTTTATTGTTTGAATGTTTTTTATCAGGGAACATTAAATTTTGTACCGTAGAAACACTAATTGGTTCATCATGTGGACATCAGCTCTACACATTCGTATTTTCTAGGGAGAAAGCTAGAGAAACTGCGGCAAACAAACATGATATTTCGGTTTGCTTCGATGACATTTTATGCACTTGCCTAACGAAAAGACTTTGCTTTTCTCCAAAACCATATTTACTGTGATTTTCTCTGTGCCTTGCATATGAATTCCACACCACTTTTTCCGGATATGACTGGATGAAACCGGAAATATCCGGTTTTGTTTTGGCTAAAAACCCAGATATTGCTACAACCTCTGTGTTTGTTTTTTCTGGATATTCAATGGACTTTATTGTTTTGAAAGTTTTTTTATCGGGGAACATTTTGTTTTGAGCTTGTATACAGTAATTGGTTCCAAATGGAGACACCAGCACCATATATTTGTATTTTCTAAGGAGAAAGCTAGAGGAACTGCGGCAAACAAACATGATATTTCTGTTAGTATCGATAACATTTTATGCACTTGCCTAACGAAAAGACTTTGCTTTTCTCCAAAACCATTTTTACTCTGATTTTCTCGGTCCAATGCATACGAATTCCAAACCACTCTTTCTGGATATGACTGGATGAAACCAGAAATATCCGGTTGTGTTTTGCCTAACTCATTCCGAAATATTGTGAAAGTTTCTGTGTTTGTGTTTTCTGGATATTATCGATGGTCTTTATTATTTTGAATGTTTTTATCAGGGAACATTTATTTTTGTACCCTTAAGAAACACTAATTGGTTCATCATGGGGACACCAGCTCTACACATTCTTATTTTCTAGGGAGAAAGCTAGAGGAACTGTGGCAAACACACATGATATTTCTGTTTGTGTAGATGACATTTTATGCACTTGCCTAACGAAAAGACTTTGCTTTTCTCCAAAACCATTTTTACTGTGATTTTCTCGGTCCATTGCATACGAATTCCACACCACATTATCCGGATATGACTGGATGAAACCAGAAATATCCAGTTTTGTTTGGGCTAACTCAATCCCAGATATTGCTACAGCATCTGTGTTTGTGTATTCCTGATATTATCCACGGACTATATTTTTTTGCATGTTTTTTTCAGGGAACATTTGATTTTGTGCTTGGAAACATTAATTCGTTCCACATGGAGACACCAGCTCTACACATTCGTATTTTCTAGGGAGAAAGCTAGAGGAACTGTGGCAAACAAACATGATATTTCTGTTTGTCTAGATGACATTTTATGCACTTGCCTAACGAAAAGACTTTGCTTTTCTCCAATCCATTTTTACTGTGATTTTCTCGGTCCATTGCATACGAATTCCACACCAGTTTCTCCGGATATGACTGGATGAAAACGGAAATATCCAGTTTAGTTTTGGCTGACTCAATCCTAGATATTGCTACAGCCTCTGTGTTTGTGTATTCCTGATATTATCCAAGGACTTTATTGGTTTGAATGCTTTTTATCAGGGAACATTTAATTTTGTGCTTGGAAACACTAATTGGTTCCACATGGAGACACCATCTCTACACATTTGTATTTTCTAGGGAGAAAGCTAGAGGAATTGCGGTAAACAAACATGATATTTCTGTTTGTATAGATGACATTTTATGCAATTGCCTAAAAAAAACTTTGCTTTTCTCCAAAACCATTTTCACTGTGATTTTCTCAGTCCCTTGCATACGAATTCCACACCACTTTGTCAGGATGTGGCTGGATGAAACCGGAAATCTCTTTTTTTTTGGGGGGGGGGCTAACTCAATCCCAGATTGAGTTTGTGTTTTCCTGATATTATCCACGGACTTTATTGGTTTGTATGTTTTTTATCAGGGAACATTTAGTTTTGTGCTTGTAATAGTAACTGGTTCCAGTATTGTGTTTTGGCTAACACAATCCGAAATATTGTGAAAGCCTCTGTGTTTGTGTTTTCCTGATATTATCGATTGACTTTATTGTTTTGAATGTTTGTATCAGGGAACATTTAATTTTGTACCGTTGAAACACTAATTGGTTCATCATGTGGGCACCAGCTCTACACAATCCTATGTTCTAGAGAGCAATCTAGAGAAACTGCGACAAACAAATATCATATTTCTGTTTGTATAGATGACATTTTATGCACTTGCCTAACGAAAAGACTTTGCTTTTCTCCAAAACCATTTTTACTCTGATTTTCTCGGTCCAATGCATACGAATTCCAAACCACTCTTTCTGGATATGACTGGATGAAACCAGAAATATCCGGTTGTGTTTTGCCTAACTCATTCCGAAATATAGTGAAAGTTTCTGTGTTTGTGTTTTCTGGATATTATCGATGGTCTTTATTGTTTTGAATGTTTTTATCAGGGAACATTTATTTTTGTACCCTTAAAAAACACTAATTGGTTCATCATGGGGACACCAGCTCTACACATTCTTATTTTCTAGGGAGAAAGCTAGAGGAACTGCGGCAAACACACATGATATTTCTGTTTCTATCATTGACATTTTATGCACTTGCCTAACGAAAAGACTTTGCTTTTCTCCAAAACCATTTTTACTGTGATTTTCTCGGTCCATTGCATACGAATGCCACACCACATTATCCGGATATGACTGGATGAAACCAGAAATATCCAGTTTTGTTTGGGCTAACTCAATCCCAGATATTGCTACAGCATCTGTGTTTGTGTATTCCTGATATTATCCACGGACTATATTTTTTTGCATGTTTTTTTCAGGAAACATTTGATTTTGTGCTTGGAAACATTAATTCGTTCCACATGGAGACACCAGCTCTACACATTCGTATTTTCTAGGGAGAAAGCTAGAGGAACTGTGGCAAACAAACATGATATTTCTGTTTGTCTAGATGACATTTTATGCACTTGCCTAACGAAAAGACTTTGCTTTTCTCCAATCCATTTTTACTGTGATTTTCTCGGTCCATTGCATACGAATTCCACACCAGTTTCTCCGGATATGACTGGATGAAAACGGAAATATCCAGTTTAGTTTTGGCTGACTCAATCCTAGATATTGCCACAGCCTCTGTGTTTGTGTATTCCTGATATTATCCACGGACTTTATTGGTTTGAATGCTTTTTATCAGGGAACATTTAATTTTGTGCTTGGAAACACTAATTGGTTCCACATGGAGACACCATCTCTACACATTTGTATTTTCTAGGGAGAAAGCTAGAGGAATTGCGGTAAACAAACATGATATTTCTGTTTGTATAGATGACATTTTATGCAATTGCCTAAAAAAAACTTTGCTTTTCTCCAAAACCATTTTCACTGTGATTTTCTCAGTCCCTTGCATACGAATTCCACACCACTTTGTCAGGATGTGGCTGGATGAAACCGGAAATCTCTCTTTTTTTTTTTTTTTTGGCTAACTCAATCCCAGACTGAGTTTGTGTTTTCCTGATATTATCCACGGACTTTATTGGTTTGTATGTTTTTTATCAGGGAACATTTAATTTTGTGCTTGTAATACTAACTGGTTCCAGTATTGTGTTTTGGCTAACACAATCCGAAATATTGTGAAAGCCTCTGTGTTTGTGTTTTCCTGATATTATCGATTGACTTTATTGTTTTGAATGTATGTATCAAGGAACATTTAATTTTGTACCGTTGAAACACTAATTGGTTCATCATGTGGGCACCAGCTCTACACAATCCTATGTTCTAGAGAGCAATCTAGAGAAATTGCGACAAACAAATATCATATTTCTGTTTGTATAGATGACATTTTATGCACTTGCCTAACGAAAAGACTTTCCTTTTCTAGAAAACCATTTTTACTGTGATTTTTTCGGTCCATTGCAGACGAATTCCACACCAGTTTGTCCAGATATGACTGGATGAAACCGGAAATACCCAGGATTGTTCTGGATAACTCAATCCCAGATTATGATACAGCCTCTTTGTTTGTGTTTTTCGGATATTTTCCATGGACTTTATTGTTTGAATGTTTTTTATCAGGGAACATTAAATTTTGTACCGTAGAAACACTAATTGGTTCATCATGTGGACATCAGCTCTACACATTCGTATTTTCTAGGGAGAAAGCTAGAGAAACTGCGGCAAACAAACATGATATTTCTGTTTGCTTCGATGACATTTTATGCACTTGCCTAACGAAAAGACTTTGCTTTTCTCCAAAACCATATTTACTGTGATTTTCTCTGTCCCTTGCATATGAATTCCACACCACTTTGTCCGGATATGACTGGATGAAACCGGAAATATCCGGTTTTGTTTTGGCTAAAAACCCAGATATTGCTACAACCTCTGTGTTTGTTTTTTCTGGATATTCAATGGACTTTATTGTTTTGAAAGTTTTTTTATCGGGGAACATTTTGTTTTGAGCTTGTATACAGTAATTGGTTCCAAATGGAGACACCAGCACCATATATTTGTATTTTCTAAGGAGAAAGCTAGAGGAACTGCGGCAAACAAACATGATATTTCTGTTAGTATCGATAACATTTTATGCACTTGCCTAACGAAAAGACTTTGCTTTTCTCCAAAACCATTTTTACTCTGATTTTCTCGGTCCAATGCATACGAATTCCAAACCACTCTTTCTGGATATGACTGGATGAAACCAGAAATATCCGGTTGTGTTTTGCCTAACTCATTCCGAAATATTGTGAAAGTTTCTGTGTTTGTGTTTTCTGGATATTATCGATGGTCTTTATTGTTTTGAATGTTTTTATCAGGGAACATTTATTTTTGTACCCTTAAAAAACAATAATTGGTTCATCATGGGGACACCAGCTCTACACATTCTTATTTTCTAGGGAGAAAGCTAGAGGAACTGTGGCAAACACACATGATATTTCTGTTTGTGTAGATGACATTTTATGCACTTGCCTAACGAAAAGACTTTGCTTTTCTCCAAAACCATTTTTACTGTGATTTTCTCGGTCCATTGCATACGAATTCCACACCACATTATCCGGATATGACTGGATGAAACCAGAAATATCCAGTTTTGTTTGGGCTAACTCAATCCCAGATATTGCTACAGCATCTGTGTTTGTGTATTCCTGATATTATCCACAGACATTATTTTTTTCCATTTTTTTTTCAGGGAACATTTGATTTTGTGCTTGGAAACATTAATTCGTTCCACATGGAGACACCAGCTCTACACATTCGTATTTTCTAGGGAGAAAGCTAGAGGAACTGTGGCAAACAAACATGATATTTCTGTTTGTCTAGATGACATTTTATGCACTTGCCTAACGAAAAGACTTTGCTTTTCTCCAATCCATTTTTACTGTGATTTTCTCGGTCCATTGCATACGAATTCCACACCAGTTTCTCCGGATATGACTGGATGAAAACGGAAATATCCAGTTTAGTTTTGGCTGACTCAATCCTAGATATTGCTACAGCCTCTGTGTTTGTGTATTCCTGATATTATCCAAGGACTTTATTGGTTTGAATGCTTTTTATCAGGGAACATTTAATTTTGTGCTTGGAAACACTAATTGGTTCCACATGGAGACACCATCTCTACACATTTGTATTTTCTAGGGAGAAAGCTAGAGGAATTGCGGTAAACAAACATGATATTTCTGTTTGTATAGATGACATTTTATGCAATTGCCTAAAAAAAACTTTGCTTTTCTCCAAAACCATTTTCACTGTGATTTTCTCAGTCCCTTGCATACGAATTCCACACCACTTTGTCAGGATGTGGCTGGATGAAACCGGAAATCTCTTTTTTTTTGGGGGGGGGGCTAACTCAATCCCAGATTGAGTTTGTGTTTTCCTGATATTATCCACGGACTTTATTGGTTTGTATGTTTTTTATCAGGGAACATTTAGTTTTGTGCTTGTAATACTAACTGGTTCCAGTATTGTGTTTTGGCTAACACAATCCGAAATATTGTGAAAGCCTCTGTGTTTGTGTTTTCCTGATATTATCGATTGACTTTATTGTTTTGAATGTTTGTATCAGGGAACATTTAATTTTGTACCGTTGAAACACTAATTGGTTCATCATGTGGGCACCAGCTCTACACAATCCTATGTTCTAGAGAGCAATCTAGAGAAACTGCGACAAACAAATATCATATTTCTGTTTGTATAGATGACATTTTATGCACTTGCCTAACGAAAAGACTTTGCTTTTCTCCAAAACCATTTTTACTCTGATTTTCTCGGTCCAATGCATACGAATTCCAAACCACTCTTTCTGGATATGACTGGATGAAACCAGAAATATCCGGTTGTGTTTTGCCTAACTCATTCCGAAATATAGTGAAAGTTTCTGTGTTTGTGTTTTCTGGATATTATCGATGGTCTTTATTGTTTTGAATGTTTTTATCAGGGAACATTTATTTTTGTACCCTTAAAAAACACTAATTGGTTCATCATGGGGACACCAGCTCTACACATTCTTATTTTCTAGGGAGAAAGCTAGAGGAACTGCGGCAAACACACATGATATTTCTGTTTCTATCATTGACATTTTATGCACTTGCCTAACGAAAAGACTTTGCTTTTCTCCAAAACCATTTTTACTGTGATTTTCTCGGTCCATTGCATACGAATGCCACACCACATTATCCGGATATGACTGGATGAAACCAGAAATATCCAGTTTTGTTTGGGCTAACTCAATCCCAGATATTGCTACAGCATCTGTGTTTGTGTATTCCTGATATTATCCACGGACTATATTTTTTTGCATGTTTTTTTCAGGAAACATTTGATTTTGTGCTTGGAAACATTAATTCGTTCCACATGGAGACACCAGCTCTACACATTCGTATTTTCTAGGGAGAAAGCTAGAGGAACTGTGGCAAACAAACATGATATTTCTGTTTGTCTAGATGACATTTTATGCACTTGCCTAACGAAAAGACTTTGCTTTTCTCCAATCCATTTTTACTGTGATTTTCTCGGTCCATTGCATACGAATTCCACACCAGTTTCTCCGGATATGACTGGATGAAAACGGAAATATCCAGTTTAGTTTTGGCTGACTCAATCCTAGATATTGCCACAGCCTCTGTGTTTGTGTATTCCTGATATTATCCACGGACTTTATTGGTTTGAATGCTTTTTATCAGGGAACATTTAATTTTGTGCTTGGAAACACTAATTGGTTCCACATGGAGACACCATCTCTACACATTTGTATTTTCTAGGGAGAAAGCTAGAGGAATTGCGGTAAACAAACATGATATTTCTGTTTGTATAGATGACATTTTATGCAATTGCCTAAAAAAAACTTTGCTTTTCTCCAAAACCATTTTCACTGTGATTTTCTCAGTCCCTTGCATACGAATTCCACACCACTTTGTCAGGATGTGGCTGGATGAAACCGGAAATCTCTCTTTTTTTTTTTTTTTTGGCTAACTCAATCCCAGACTGAGTTTGTGTTTTCCTGATATTATCCACGGACTTTATTGGTTTGTATGTTTTTTATCAGGGAACATTTAATTTTGTGCTTGTAATACTAACTGGTTCCAGTATTGTGTTTTGGCTAACACAATCCGAAATATTGTGAAAGCCTCTGTGTTTGTGTTTTCCTGATATTATCGATTGACTTTATTGTTTTGAATGTATGTATCAAGGAACATTTAATTTTGTACCGTTGAAACACTAATTGGTTCATCATGTGGGCACCAGCTCTACACAATCCTATGTTCTAGAGAGCAATCTAGAGAAATTGCGACAAACAAATATCATATTTCTGTTTGTATAGATGACATTTTATGCACTTGCCTAACGAAAAGACTTTCCTTTTCTAGAAAACCATTTTTACTGTGATTTTTTCGGTCCATTGCAGACGAATTCCACACCAGTTTGTCCAGATATGACTGGATGAAACCGGAAATACCCAGGATTGTTCTGGATAACTCAATCCCAGATTATGCTACAGCCTCTTTGTTTGTGTTTTTCGGATATTTTCCATGGACTTTATTGTTTGAATGTTTTTTATCAGGGAACATTAAATTTTGTACCGTAGAAACACTAATTGGTTCATCATGTGGACATCAGCTCTACACATTCGTATTTTCTAGGGAGAAAGCTAGAGAAACTGCGGCAAACAAACATGATATTTCTGTTTGCTTCGATGACATTTTATGCACTTGCCTAACGAAAAGACTTTGCTTTTCTCCAAAACCATATTTACTGTGATTTTCTCTGTCCCTTGCATATGAATTCCACACCACTTTGTCCGGATATGACTGGATGAAACCGGAAATATCCGGTTTTGTTTTGGCTAAAAACCCAGATATTGCTACAACCTCTGTGTTTGTTTTTTCTGGATATTCAATGGACTTTATTGTTTTGAAAGTTTTTTTATCGGGGAACATTTTGTTTTGAGCTTGTATACAGTAATTGGTTCCAAATGGAGACACCAGCACCATATATTTGTATTTTCTAAGGAGAAAGCTAGAGGAACTGCGGCAAACAAACATGATATTTCTGTTAGTATCGATAACATTTTATGCACTTGCCTAACGAAAAGACTTTGCTTTTCTCCAAAACCATTTTTACTCTGATTTTCTCGGTCCAATGCATACGAATTCCAAACCACTCTTTCTGGATATGACTGGATGAAACCAGAAATATCCGGTTGTGTTTTGCCTAACTCATTCCGAAATATTGTGAAAGTTTCTGTGTTTGTGTTTTCTGGATATTATCGATGGTCTTTATTGTTTTGAATGTTTTTATCAGGGAACATTTATTTTTGTACCCTTAAAAAACAATAATTGGTTCATCATGGGGACACCAGCTCTACACATTCTTATTTTCTAGGGAGAAAGCTAGAGGAACTGTGGCAAACACACATGATATTTCTGTTTGTGTAGATGACATTTTATGCACTTGCCTAACGAAAAGACTTTGCTTTTCTCCAAAACCATTTTTACTGTGATTTTCTCGGTCCATTGCATACGAATTCCACACCACATTATCCGGATATGACTGGATGAAACCAGAAATATCCAGTTTTGTTTGGGCTAACTCAATCCCAGATATTGCTACAGCATCTGTGTTTGTGTATTCCTGATATTATCCACAGACATTATTTTTTTCCATTTTTTTTTCAGGGAACATTTGATTTTGTGCTTGGAAACATTAATTCGTTCCACATGGAGACACCAGCTCTACACATTCGTATTTTCTAGGGAGAAAGCTAGAGGAACTGTGGCAAACAAACATGATATTTCTGTTTGTCTAGATGACATTTTATGCACTTGCCTAACGAAAAGACTTTGCTTTTCTCCAATCCATTTTTACTGTGATTTTCTCGGTCCATTGCATACGAATTCCACACCAGTTTCTCCGGATATGACTGGATGAAAACGGAAATATCCAGTTTAGTTTTGGCTGACTCAATCCTAGATATTGCTACAGCCTCTGTGTTTGTGTATTCCTGATATTATCCAAGGACTTTATTGGTTTGAATGCTTTTTATCAGGGAACATTTAATTTTGTGCTTGGAAACACTAATTGGTTCCACATGGAGACACCATCTCTACACATTTGTATTTTCTAGGGAGAAAGCTAGAGGAATTGCGGTAAACAAACATGATATTTCTGTTTGTATAGATGACATTTTATGCAATTGCCTAAAAAAACCTTTGCTTTTCTCCAAAACCATTTTCACTGTGATTTTCTCAGTCCCTTGCATACGAATTCCACACCACTTTGTCAGGATGTGGCTGGATGAAACCGGAAATCTCATTTTTTTTTTTTGGCTAACTCAATCCCAGATTGAGTTTGTGTTTTCCTGATATTATCCACGGACTTTATTGGTTTGTATGTTTTTTATCAGGGAACATTTAATTTTGTGCTTGTAATACTAACTGGTTCCAGTATTGTGTTTTGGCTAACACAATCCGAAATATTGTGAAAGCCTCTATGTTTGTGTTTTCCTGATATTATCGATTGACTTTATTGTTTTGAATGTTTGTATCAGGGAACATTTAATTTTGTACCATTGAAACACTAATTGGTTCATCATGTGGGCACCAGCTCTACACAATCCTATGTTCTAGAGAGCAATCTAGAGAAACTGCGACAAACAAATATCATATTTCTGTTTGTATAGATGACATTTTATGCACTTGCCTAACGAAAAGACTTTGCTTTTCTCCAAAACCATTTTTACTCTGATTTTCTCGGTCCAATGCATACGAATTCCAAACCACTCTTTCTGGATATGACTGGATGAAACCAGAAATATCCGGTTGTGTTTTGCCTAACTCATTCCGAAATATAGTGAAAGTTTCTGTGTTTGTGTTTTCTGGATATTATCGATGGTCTTTATTGTTTTGAATGTTTTTATCAGGGAACATTTATTTTTGTACCCTTAAAAAACACTAATTGGTTCATCATGGGGACACCAGCTCTACACATTCTTATTTTCTAGGGAGAAAGCTAGAGGAACTGCGGCAAACACACATGATATTTCTGTTTGTGTAGATGACATTTTATGCACTTGCCTAACGAAAAGACTTTGCTTTTCTCCAAAACCATTTTTACTGTGATTTTCTCGGTCCATTGCATACGAATGCGACACCACATTATCCGGATATGACTGGATGAAACCAGAAATATCCAGTTTAGTTTTGGCTAACTCAATCCCAGATATTGCTACAGCATCTGTGTTTGTGTATTCTTGATATTATCCACGGACTATATTTTTTTGCATGTTTTTTTCAGGAAACATTTGATTTTGTGCTTGGAAACATTAATTCGTTCCACATGGAGACACCAGCTCTACACATTCGTATTTTCTAGGGAGAAAGCTAGAGGAACTGTGGCAAACAAACATGATATTTCTGTTTGTCTAGATGACATTTTATGCACTTGCCTAACGAAAAGACTTTGCTTTTCTCCAATCCATTTTTACTGTGATTTTCTCGGTCCATTGCATACGAATTCCACACCAGTTTCTCCGGATATGACTGGATGAAAACGGAAATATCCAGTTTAGTTTTGGCTGACTCAATCCTAAATATTGCCACAGCCTCTGTGTTTGTGTATTCCTGATATTATCCACGGACTTTATTGGTTTGAATGCTTTTTATCAGGGAACATTTAATTTTGTGCTTGGAAACACTAATTGGTTCCACATGGAGACACCATCTCTACACATTTGTATTTTCTAGGGAGAAAGCTAGAGGAATTGCGGTAAACAAACATGATATTTCTGTTTGTATAGATGACATTTTATGCAATTGCCTAAAAAAAACTTTGCTTTTCTCCAAAACCATTTTCACTGTGATTTTCTCAGTCCCTTGCATACGAATTCCACACCACTTTGTCAGGATGTGGCTGGATGAAACCGGAAATCTCTTTTTTTTTGGGGGGGGGCTAACTCAATCCCAGATTGAGTTTGTGTTTTCCTGATATTATCCACGGACTTTATTGGTTTGTATGTTTTTTATCAGGGAACATTTAGTTTTGTGCTTGTAATACTAACTGGTTCCAGTATTGTGTTTTGGCTAACACAATCCGAAATATTGTGAAAGCCTCTGTGTTTGTGTTTTCCTGATATTATCGATTGACTTTATTGTTTTGAATGTTTGTATCAGGGAACATTTAATTTTGTACCGTTGAAACACTAATTGGTTCATCATGTGGGCACCAGCTCTACACAATCCTATGTTCTAGAGAGCAATCTAGAGAAACTGCGACAAACAAATATCATATTTCTGTTTGTATAGATGACATTTTATGCACTTGCCTAACGAAAAGACTTTCCTTTTCTAGAAAACCATTTTTACTGTGATTTTTTCGGTCCATTGCAGACGAATTCCACACCAGTTTGTCCAGATATGACTGGATGAAACCGGAAATACCCAGGATTGTTCTGGATAACTCAATCCCAGATTTTGCTACAGCCTCTTTGTTTGTGTTTTTCGGATATTTTCCATGGACTTTATTGTTTGAATGTTTTTTATCAGGGAACATTAAATTTTGTACCGTAGAAACACTAATTGGTTCATCATGTGGACATCAGCTCTACACATTCGTATTTTCTAGGGAGAAAGCTAGAGAAACTGTGGCAAACAAACATGATATTTCTGTTTGCTTCGATGACATTTGATGCACTTGCCTAACGAAAAGACTTTGCTTTTCTCCAAAACCATATTTACTGTGATGTTCTCTGTCCCTTGCATATGAATTCCACACCACTTTGTCCGGATATGACTGGATGAAACCGGAAATATCCGGTTTTGTTTTGGCTAAAAACCCAGATATTGCTACAACCTCTGTGTTTGTTTTTTCTGGATATTCAATGGACTTTATTGTTTTGAAAGTTTTTTTATCGGGGAACATTTTGTTTTGAGCTTGTATACAGTAATTGGTTCCAAACAGAGACACCAGCACTATATATTCATATTTTCTAAGGAGAAAGCTAGAGGAACTGCGGCAAACAAACATCATATTTCTGTTAGTATCGATAACATTTTATGCACTTGCCTAACAAAAAGACTTTGCTTTTCTCCAAAACCATTTTTACTCTGATTTTCTCGGTCCAATGCATACGAATTCCAAACCACTCTTTCTGGATATGACTGGATGAAACCAGAAATATCCGGTTGTGTTTTGCCTAACTCATTCCGAAATATTGTGAAAGTTTCTGTGTTTGTGTTTTCTGGATATTATCGATGGTCTTTATTGTTTTGAATGTTTTTATCAGGGAACATTTATTTTTGTACCCTTAAAAAACACTAATTGGTTCATCATGGGGACACCAGCTCTACACATTCTTATTTTCTAGGGAGAAAGCTAGAGGAACTGCGGCAAACACACATGATATTTCTGTTTGTGTAGATGACATTTTATGCACTTGCCTAACGAAAAGACTTTGCTTTTCTCCAAAACCATTTTTACTGTGATTTTCTCGGTCCATTGCATACGAATTCCACACCACATTATCCGGATATGACTGGATGAAACCAGAAATATCCAGTTTTGTTTGGGCTAACTCAATCCCAGATATTGCTACAGCATCTGTGTTTGTGTATTCCTGATATTATCCAAGGACTATATTTTTTTGCATGTTTTTTTTCAGGGAACATTTGATTTTGTGCTTGGAAACATTAATTCGTTCCACATGGAGACACCAGCTCTACACATTCGTATTTTCTAGGGAGAAGGCTAGAGGATCTGTGGCAAACAAACATGATATTTCTGTTTGTCTAGATGACATTTTATGCACTTGCCTAACGAAAAGACTTTGCTTTTTCTCCAATCCATTTTTACTGTGATTTTCTCGGTCCATTGCATATGAATTCCACACCAGTTTCTCCGGATATGACTGGATGAAAACGGAAATATCCAGTTTAGTTTTGGCTGACTCAATCCTAGATATTGCTACAGCCTCTGTGTTTGTGTATTCCTGATATTATCCACGGACTTTATTGGTTTGAATGCTTTTTATCAGGGAACATTTAATTTTGTGCTTGGAAACACTAATTGGTTCCACATGGAGACACCATCTCTACACATTTGTATTTTCTAGGGAGAAAGCTAGAGGAATTGTGGTAAACAAACATGATATTTCTGTTTGTATAGATGACATTTTATGCAATTGCCTAAAAAAAACTTTGCTTTTCTCCAAAACCATTTTCACTGTGATTTTCTCAGTCCCTTGCATACGAATTCCACACCACTTTGTCAGGATGTGGCTGGATGAAACCGGAAATCTCTTTTTTTTGGGGGGGGGCTAACTCAATCCCAGATTGAGTTTGTGTTTTCCTGATATTATCCACGGACTTTATTGGTTTGTATGTTTTTTATCAGGGAACATTTAGTTTTGTGCTTGTAATACTAACTGGTTCCAGTATTGTGTTTTGGCTAACACAATCCGAAATATTGTGAAAGCCTCTGTGTTTGTGTTTTCCTGATATTATCGATTGACTTTATTGTTTTGAATGTTTGTATCAGGGAACATTTAATTTTGTACCATTGAAACACTAATTGGTTCATCATGTGGGCACCAGCTCTACACAATCCTATGTTCTAGAGAGCAATCTAGAGAAACTGCGACAAACAAATATCATATTTCTGTTTGTATAGATGACATTTTATGCACTTGCCTAACGAAAAGACTTTCCTTTTCTAGAAAACCATTTTTACTGTGATTTTTTCGGTCCATTGCAGACGAATTCCACACCAGTTTGTCCAGATATGACTGGATGAAACTGGAAATACCCAGGATTGTTCTGGATAACTCAATCCCAGATTTTGCTACAGCCTCTTTGTTTGTGTTTTTCGGATATTTTCCATGGACTTTATTGTTTGAATGTTTTTTATCAGGGAACATTAAATTTTGTACCGTAGAAACACTAATTGGTTCATCATGTGGACATCAGCTCTACACATTCGTATTTTCTAGGGAGAAAGCTAGAGAAACTGCGGCAAACAAACATGATATTTCTGTTTGCTTCGATGACATTTGATGCACTTGCCTAACGAAAAGACTTTGCTTTTCTCCAAAACCATATTTACTGTGATGTTCTCTGTCCCTTGCATATGAATTCCACACCACTTTGTCCGGATATGACTGGATGAAACCGGAAATATCCGGTTTTGTTTTGGCTAAAAACCCAGATATTGCTACAACCTCTGTGTTTGTTTTTTCTGGATATTCAATGGACTTTATTGTTTTGAAAGTTTTTTTATCGGGGAACATTTTGTTTTGAGCTTGTATACAGTAATTGGTTCCAAACGGAGACAACAGCACTATATATTCATATTTTCTAAGGAGAAAGCTAGAGGAACTGCGGCAAACAAACATGATATTTCTGTTAGTATCGATAACATTTTATGCACTTGCCTAATGAAAAGACTTTGCTTTTCTCCAAAACCATTTTTACTCTGATTTTCTCGGTCCAATGCATACGAATTCCAAACCACTCTTTCTGGATATGACTGGATGAAACCAGAAATATCCGGTTGTGTTTTGCCTAACTCATTCCGAAATATTGTGAAAGTTTCTGTGTTTGTGTTTTCTGGATATTATCGATGGTCTTTATGTTTTTATCAGGGAACATTTATTTTTGTACCCTTAAAAAACACTAATTGGTTCATCATGGGGACACCAGCTCTACACATTCTTATTTTCTAGGGAGAAAGCTAGAGGAACTGCGGCAAACACACATGATATTTCTGTTTGTGTAGATGACATTTTATGCACTTGCCTAACGAAAAGACTTTGCTTTTCTCCAAAACCATTTTTACTGTGATTTTCTCGGTCCATTGCATACGAATTCCACACCACATTATCCGGATATGACTGGATGAAACCAGAAATATCCAGTTTTGTTTGGGCTAACTCAATCCCAGATATTGCTACAGCATCTGTGTTTGTGTATTCCTGATATTATCCAAGGACTATATTTTTTTGCATGTTTTTTTTTCACGGAACATTTGATTTTGTGCTTGGAAACATTAATTCGTTCCACATGGAGACACCAGCTCTACACATTCGTATTTTCTAGGGAGAAGGCTAGAGGAACTGCGGCAAACAAACATGATATTTCTGTTTGTCTAGATGACATTTTATGCACTTGCCTAACGAAAAGACTTTGCTTTTTCTCCAATCCATTTTTACTGTGATTTTCTCGGTCCATTGCATACGAATTCCACACCAGTTTCTCCGGATATGACTGGATGAAAACGGAAATATCCAGTTTAGTTTTGGCTGACTCAATCCTAGATATTGCTACAGCCTCTGTGTTTGTGTATTCCTGATATTATCCACGGACTTTATTGGTTTGAATGCTTTTTATCAGGGAACATTTAATTTTGTGCTTGGAAACACTAATTGGTTCCACATGGAGACACCATCTCTACACATTTGTATTTTCTAGGGAGAAAGCTAGAGGAATTGCGGTAAACAAACATGATATTTCTGTTTGTATAGATGACATTTTATGCAATTGCCTAAAAAAAACTTTGCTTTTCTCCAAAACCATTTTCACTGTGATTTTCTCAGTCCCTTGCATACGAATTCCACACCACTTTGTCAGGATGTGGCTGGATGAAACCGGAAATCTCTCTTTTTTTTTTTTTGGCTAACTCAATCCCAGATTGAGTTTGTGTTTTCCTGATATTATCCACGGACTTTATTGGTTTGTATGTTTTTTATCAGGGAACATTTAGTTTTGTGCTTGTAATACTAACTGGTTCCAGTATTGTGTTTTGGCTAACACAATCCGAAATATTGTGAAAGCCTCTGTGTTTGTGTTTTCCTGATATTATCGATTGACTTTATTGTTTTGAATGTTTGTATCAGGGAACATTTAATTTTGTACCGTTGAAACACTAATTGGTTCATCATGTGGGCACCAACTCTACACAATCCTATGTTCTAGAGAGCAATCTAGAGAAACTGCGACAAACAAATATCATATTTCTGTTTGTATAGATGACATTTTATGCACTTGCCTAACGAAAAGACTTTCCTTTTCTAGAAAACCATTTTTACTGTGATTTTTTCGGTCCATTGCAGACGAATTCCACACCAGTTTGTCCAGATATGACTGGATGAAACCGGAAATACCCAGGATTGTTCTGGATAACTCAATCCCAGATTTTGCTACAGCCTCTTTGTTTGTGTTTTTCGGATATTTTCCATGGACTTTATTGTTTGAATGTTTTTTATCAGGGAACATTAAATTTTGTACCGTAGAAACACTAATTGGTTCATCATGTGGACATCAGCTCTACACATTCGTATTTTCTAGGGAGAAAGCTAGAGAAACTGCGGCAAACAAACATGATATTTCTGTTTGCTTCGATGACATTTTATGCACTTGCCTAACGAAAAGACTTTGCTTTTCTCCAAAACCATATTTACTGTGATTTTCTCTGTCCCTTGCATATGAATTCCACACCACTTTGTCCGGATATGACTGGATGAAACCGGAAATATCCGGTTTTGTTTTGGCTAAAAACCCAGATATTGCTACAACCTCTGTGTTTGTTTTTTCTGGATATTCAATGGACTTTATTGTTTTGAAAGTTTTTTTATCGGGGAACATTTTGTTTTGAGCTTGTATACAGTAATTGGTTCCAAATGGAGACACCAGCACTATATATTTGTATTTTCTAAGGAGAAAGCTAGAGGAACTGCGGCAAACAAACATGATATTTCTGTTAGTATCGATAACATTTTATGCACTTGCCTAACGAAAAGACTTTGCTTTTCTCCAAAACCATTTTTACTCTGATTTTCTCGGTCCAATGCATACGAATTCCAAACCACTCTTTCTGGATATGACTGGATGAAACCAGAAATATCCGGTTGTGTTTTGCCTAACTCATTCCGAAATATTGTGAAAGTTTCTGTGTTTGTGTTTTCTGGATATTATCGATGGTCTTTATTGTTTTGAATGTTTTTATCAGGGAACATTTATTTTTGTACCCTTAAAAAACACTAATTGGTTCATCATGGGGACACCAGCTCTACACATTCTTATTTTCTAGGGAGAAAGCTAGAGGAACTGCGGCAAACACACATGATATTTCTGTTTGTGTAGATGACATTTTATGCACTTGCCTAACGAAAAGACTTTGCTTTTCTCCAAAACCATTTTTACTGTGATTTTCTCGGTCCATTGCAAACGAATTCCACACCACATTATCCGGATATGACTGGATGAAACCAGAAATATCCAGTTTTGTTTGGGCTAACTCAATCCCAGATATTGCTACAGCATCTGTGTTTGTGTATTCCTGATATTATCCAAGGACTATATTTTTTTGCATGTTTTTTTTCAGGGAACATTTGATTTTGTGCTTGGAAACATTAATTCGTTCCACATGGAGACACCAGCTCTACACATTCGTATTTTCTAGGGAGAAGGCTAGAGGAACTGTGGCAAACAAACATGATATTTCTGTTTGTCTAGATGACATTTTATGCACTTGCCTAACGAAAAGACTTTGCTTTTTCTCCAATCCATTTTTACTGTGATTTTCTCGGTCCATTGCATACGAATTCCACACCAGCTTCTCCGGATATGACTGGATGAAAACGGAAATATCCAGTTTAGTTTTGGCTGACTCAATCCTAGATATTGCTACAGCCTCTGTGTTTGTGTATTCCTGATATTATCCACGGACTTTATTGGTTTGAATGCTTTTTATCAGGGAACATTTAATTTTGTGCTTGGAAACACTAATTGGTTCCACATGGAGACACCATCTCTACACATTTGTATTTTCTAGGGAGAAAGCTAGAGGAATTGCGGTAAACAAACATGATATTTCTGTTTGTATAGATGACATTTTATGCAATTGCCTAAAAAAAACTTTGCTTTTCTCCAAAACCATTTTCACTGTGATTTTCTCAGTCCCTTGCATACGAATTCCACACCACTTTGTCAGGATGTGGCTGGATGAAACCGGAAATCTCTTTTTTTTTGGGGGGGGGCTATCTCAATCCCAGATTGAGTTTGTGTTTTCCTGATATTATCCACGGACTTTATTGGTTTGTATGTTTTTTATCAGGGAACATTTAGTTTTGTGCTTGTAATACTAACTGGTTCCAGTATTGTGTTTTGGCTAACACAATCCGAAATATTGTGAAAGCCTCTGTGTTTGTGTTTTCCTGATATTATCGATTGACTTTATTGTTTTGAATGTTTGTATCAGGGAACATTTAATTTTGTACCGTTGAAACACTAATTGGTTCATCATGTGGGCACCAACTCTACACAATCCTATGTTCTAGAGTGCAATCTAGAGAAACTGCGACAAACAAATATCATATTTCTGTTTGTATAGATGACATTTTATGCACTTGCCTAACGAAAAGACTTTCCTTTTCTAGAAAACCATTTTTACTGTGATTTTTTCGGTCCATTGCAGACGAATTCCACACCAGTTTGTCCAGATATGACTGGATGAAACCGGAAATACCCAGGATTGTTCTGGATAACTCAATCCCAGATTTTGCTACAGCCTCTTTGTGTTTTTCGGATATTTTCCATGGACTTTATTGTTTGAATGTTTTTTATCAGGGAACATTAAATTTTGTACCGTAGAAACACTAATTGGTTCATCATGTGGACATCAGCTCTACACATTCGTATTTTCTAGGGAGAAAGCTAGAGAAACTGCGGCAAACAAACATGATATTTCTGTTTGCTTCGATGACATTTTATGCACTTGCCTAACGAAAAGACTTTGCTTTTCTCCAAAACCATATTTACTGTGATTTTCTCTGTCCCTTGCATATGAATTCCACACCACTTTGTCCGGATATGACTGGATGAAACCGGAAATATCCGGTTTTGTTTTGGCTAAAAACCCAGATATTGCTACAACCTCTGTGTTTGTTTTTTCTGGATATTCAATGGACTTTATTGTTTTGAAAGTTTTTTTATCGGGGAACATTTTGTTTTGAGCTTGTATACAGTAATTGGTTCCAAATGGAGACACCAGCACTATATATTTGTATTTTCTAAGGAGAAAGCTAGAGGAACTGCGGCAAACAAACATGATATTTCTGTTAGTATCGATAACATTTTATGCACTTGCCTAACGAAAAGACTTTGCTTTTCTCCAAAACCATTTTTACTCTGATTTTCTCGGTCCAATGCATACGAATTCCAAACCACTCTTTCTGGATATGACTGGATGAAACCAGAAATATCCGGTTGTGTGTTGCCTAACTCATTCCGAAATATTGTGAAAGTTTCTGTGTTTGTGTTTTCTGGATATTATCGATGGTCTTTATTGTTTTGAATGTTTTTATCAGGGAACATTTATTTTTGTACCCTTAAAAAACACTAATTGGTTCATCATGGGGACACCAGCTCTACACATTCTTATTTTCTAGGGAGAAAGCTAGAGGAACTGCGGCAAACACACATGATATTTCTGTTTGTGTAGATGACATTTTATGCACTTGCCTAACGAAAAGACTTTGCTTTTCTCCAAAACCATTTTTACTGTGATTTTCTCGGTCCATTGCAAACGAATTCCACACCACATTATCCGGATATGACTGGATGAAACCAGAAATATCCAGTTTTGTTTGGGCTAACTCAATCCCAGATATTGCTACAGCATCTGTGTTTGTGTATTCCTGATATTATCCAAGGACTATATTTTTTTGCATGTTTTTTTTCAGGGAACATTTGATTTTGTGCTTGGAAACATTAATTCGTTCCACATGGAGACACCAGCTCTACACATTCGTATTTTCTAGGGAGAAGGCTAGAGGAACTGTGGCAAACAAACATGATATTTCTGTTTGTCTAGATGACATTTTATGCACTTGCCTAACGAAAAGACTTTGCTTTTTCTCCAATCCATTTTTACTGTGATTTTCTCGGTCCATTGCATACGAATTCCACACCAGCTTCTCCGGATATGACTGGATGAAAACGGAAATATCCAGTTTAGTTTTGGCTGACTCAATCCTAGATATTGCTACAGCCTCTGTGTTTGTGTATTCCTGATATTATCCACGGACTTTATTGGTTTGAATGCTTTTTATCAGGGAACATTTAATTTTGTGCTTGGAAACACTAATTGGTTCCACATGGAGACACCATCTCTACACATTTGTATTTTCTAGGGAGAAAGCTAGAGGAATTGCGGTAAACAAACATGATATTTCTGTTTGTATAGATGACATTTTATGCAATTGCCTAAAAAAAACTTTGCTTTTCTCCAAAACCATTTTCACTGTGATTTTCTCAGTCCCTTGCATACGAATTCCACACCACTTTGTCAGGATGTGGCTGGATGAAACCGGAAATCTCTTTTTTTTTGGGGGGGGGCTATCTCAATCCCAGATTGAGTTTGTGTTTTCCTGATATTATCCACGGACTTTATTGGTTTGTATGTTTTTTATCAGGGAACATTTAGTTTTGTGCTTGTAATACTAACTGGTTCCAGTATTGTGTTTTGGCTAACACAATCCGAAATATTGTGAAAGCCTCTGTGTTTGTGTTTTCCTGATATTATCGATTGACTTTATTGTTTTGAATGTTTGTATCAGGGAACATTTAATTTTGTACCGTTGAAACACTAATTGGTTCATCATGTGGGCACCAACTCTACACAATCCTATGTTCTAGAGTGCAATCTAGAGAAACTGCGACAAACAAATATCATATTTCTGTTTGTATAGATGACATTTTATGCACTTGCCTAACGAAAAGACTTTCCTTTTCTAGAAAACCTTTTTTTGTGATTTTTTCGGTCCATTGCAGACGAATTCCACACCAGTTTGTCCAGATATGACTGGATGAAACCGGAAATACCCAGGATTGTTCTGGATAACTCAATCCCAGATTTTGCTACAGCCTCTTTGTGTTTTTCGGATATTTTCCATGGACTTTATTGTTTGAATGTTTTTTATCAGGGAACATTAAATTTTGTACCGTAGAAACACTAATTGGTTCATCATGTGGACATCAGCTCTACACATTCGTATTTTCTAGGGAGAAAGCTAGAGAAACTGCGGCAAACAAACATGATATTTCTGTTTGCTTCGATGACATTTTATGCACTTGCCTAACGAAAAGACTTTGCTTTTCTCCAAAACCATATTTACTGTGATTTTCTCTGTCCCTTGCATATGAATTCCACACCACTTTGTCCGGATATGACTGGATGAAACCGGAAATATCCGGTTTTGTTTTGGCTAAAAACCCAGATATTGCTACAACCTCTGTGTTTGTTTTTTCTGGATATTCAATGGACTTTATTGTTTTGAAAGTTTTTTTATCGGGGAACATTTTGTTTTGAGCTTGTATACAGTAATTGGTTCCAAATGGAGACACCAGCACTATATATTTGTATTTTCTAAGGAGAAAGCTAGAGGAACTGCGGCAAACAAACATGATATTTCTGTTTGTGTAGATGACATTTTATGCACTTGCCTAACGAAAAGACTTTGCTTTTCTCCAAAACCATTTTTACTGTGATTTTCTCGGTCCATTGCAAACGAATTCCACACCACATTATCCGGATATGACTGGATGAAACCAGAAATATCCAGTTTTGTTTGGGCTAACTCAATCCCAGATATTGCTACAGCATCTCTGTTTGTGTATTCCTGATATTATCCACGGACTATATTTTTTTGCATGTTTTTTTCAGGGAACATTTGATTTTGTGCTTGGAAACATTAATTCATTCCACATGGAGACACCAGCTCTACACATTCGTATTTTCTAGGGAGAAGGCTAGAGGAACTGTGGCAAACAAACATGATATTTCTGTTTGTCTAGATGACATTTTATGCACTTGCCTAACGAAAAGACTTTGCTTTTTCTCCAATCCATTTTTACTGTGATTTTCTCGGTCCATTGCATACGAATTCCACACCAGTTTCTCCGGATATGACTGGATGAAAACGGAAATATCCAGTTTAGTTTTGGCTGACTCAATCCTAGATATTGCTACAGCCTCTGTGTTTGTGTATTCCTGATATTATCCACGGACTTTATTGGTTTGAATGCTTTTTATCAGGGAACATTTAATTTTGTGCTTGGAAACACTAATTGGTTCCACATGGAGACACCATCTCTACACATTTGTATTTTCTAGGGAGAAAGCTAGAGGAATTGCGGTAAACAAACATGATATTTCTGTTTGTATAGATGACATTTTATGCAATTGCCTAAAAAAAAACTTTGCTTTTCTCCAAAACCATTTTCACTGTGATTTTCTCAGTCCCTTGCATACGAATTCCACACCACTTTGTCAGGATGTGGCTGGATGAAACCGGAAATCTCTTTTTTTTTTTTTTTGGGCTAATTCAATCCCAGATTGAGTTTGTGTTTTCCTGATATTATCCACGGACTTTATTGGTTTGTATGTTTTTTATCAGGGAACATTTAGTTTTGTGCTTGTAATACTAACTGGTTCCAGTATTGTGTTTTGGCTAACACAATCCGAAATATTGTGAAAGCCTCTGTGTTTGTGTTTTCCTGATATTATCGATTGACTTTATTGTTTTGAATGTTTGTATCAGGGAACATTTAATTTTGTACCATTGAAACACTAATTGGTTCATCATGTGGGCACCAGCTCTACACAATCCTATGTTCTAGAGAGCAATCTAGAGAAACTGCGGCAAACAAATATCATATTTCTGTTTGTATAGTTGACATTTTATGCACTTGCCTAACGAAAAGACTTTCCTTTTCTAGAAAACCATTTTTACTGTGATTTTTTCAGTCCATTGCAGATGAATTCCACACCAGTTTGTCCAGATATGACTGGATGAAACCGGAAATACCCAGGATTGTTCTGGATAACTCAATCCCAGATTTTGCTACAGCCTCTTTGTTTGTGTTTTTCGGATATTTTCCATGGACTTTATTGTTTGAATGTTTTTTATCAGGGAACATTAAATTTTGTACCGTAGAAACACTAATTGGTTCATTATGTGGACATCAGCTCTACACATTCGTATTTTCTAAGGAGAAAGCTAGAGGAACTGCGGCAAACAAACATGATATTTCTGTTAGTATCGATAACATTTTATGCACTTGCCTAACGAAAAGACTTTGCTTTTCTCCAAAACCATTTTTACTCTGATTTTCTCGGTCCAATGCATACGAATTCCAAACCACTCTTTCTGGATGTGACTGGATGAAACCAGAAATATCCGGTTGTGTTTTGCCTAACTCATTCCGAAATATTGTGAAAGTTTCTGTGTTTGTGTTTTCTGGATATTATCGATGGTCTTTATTGTTTTGAATGTTTTTATCAGGGAACATTTATTTTTGTACCCTTAAAAAACACTAATTGGATCATCATGGGGACACCAGCTCTACACATTCTTATTTTCTAGGGAGAAAGCTAGAGGAACTGCGGCAAACACACGTGATATTTCTGTTTGTGTAGATGACATTTTATGCACTTGCCTAACGAAAAGACTTTGCTTTTCTCCAAAACCATTTTTACTGTGATTTTCTCGGTCCATTGCATACGAATGCCACACCACATTATCCGGATATGACTGGATGAAACCAGAAATATCCAGTTTTGTTTAGGCTAACTCAATCCCAGATTTTGCTACAGCATCTGTGTTTGTGTATTCCTGATATTATCCAAGGACTAAATTTTTTTGCATGTTTTTTTTTCACGGAACATTTGATTTTGTGCTTGAAACATTAATTCGTTCCACATGGAGACACCAGCTCTACACATTCGTATTTTCTAGGGAGAAAGCTAGAGGAACTGTGGCAAACAAACATGATATTTCTGTTTGTCTAGATGACATTTTATGCACTTTTCTAACAAAAAGACTTTGCTTTTTCTCCAATCCATTTTTACTGTGATTTTCTCGGTCCATTGCATACGAATTCCACACCAGTTTCTCCGGATATGACTGGATGAAAACGGAAATATCCAGTTTAGTTTTGGCTGACTCAATCCTAGATATTGCTACAGCCTCTGTGTTTGTGTATTCCTGATATTATCCACGGACTTTATTGGTTTGAATGCTTTTTATCAGGGAACATTTAATTTTGTGCTTGGAAACACTAATTGGTTCCACATGGAGACACCATCTCTACACATTTGTATTTTCTAGGGAGAAAGCTAGAGGAATTGCGGTAAACAAACATGATATTTCTGTTTGTATAGATGACATTTTATGCAATTGCCTAAAAAAAACTTTGCTTTTCTCCAAAACCATTTTCACTGTGATTTTCTCGGTCCCTTGCATACGAATTCCACACCACTTTGTCAGGATGTGGCTGGATGAAACCGGAAATCTCTTTTTTTTTTTTGGCTAACTCAATCTCAGATATTGCTACAGCCTCTCTGTTTGTGTTTTCCTGATATTATCCACGGACTTATTGGTTTGTATGTTTTTTATTAGGGAACAATTAATTTTGTGCTTGTAATACTAACTGGTTCCAGTATTGTGTTTTGGCTAACACAATCCGAAATATTGTGAAAGCCTCTGTGTTTGTGTTTTCCTGATATTATTGATTGACTTTATTGTTTTGAACGTTTGTATCAGGGAACATTTAATTTTGTACCGTTGAAACACTAATTGGTTCATCATGTGGGCACCAGCTCTACACATTCCTATGTTCTAGAGAGCAATCTAGAGAAACTGCGACAAACAAATATCATATTTCTGTTTGTATAGATGGCATTTTATGCACTTGACTAACGAAAAGACTTTGCTTTTCTCCAAAACCATTTTTACTGTGATTTTCTCGGTCCATTGCAGACGAATTCCACACAAGTTTGTCCAGATATGACTGGATGAAACCGGAAATACCCAGGATTGTTCTGGATAACTCAATCCCAGATTTTGCTACAGCCTCTTTGTGTTTTTCGGATATTTTCCATGGACTTTATTGTTTGAATGTTTTTTATCAGGGAACATTAAATTTTGTACCGTAGAAACACTAATTGGTTCCACATGGAGACACCAGCTCTACACATTCGTATTTTCTAGGGAGAAAGCTAGAGGAACTGCGGCAAACAAACATGATATTTCTGTTAGTATCGATAACATTTTATGCACTTGCCTAACGAAAAGACTTTGCTTTTCTCCAAAACCATTTTTACTCTGATTTTCTCGGTCCAATGCATACGAATTCCAAACCACTCTTTCTGGATATGACTGGATGAAACCAGAAATATCCGGTTGTGTTTTGCCTAACTCATTCCGAAATATTGTGAAAGTTTCTGTGTTTGTGTTTTCTGGATATTATCGATGGTCTTTATTGTTTTGAATGTTTTTATCAAGGATCCTTTATTTTTGTACCCTTAAAAAACACTAATTGGTTCATCATGGGGACACCAGCTCTACACATTCTTATTTTCTAGGGAGAAAGCTAGAGGAACTGCGGCAAACACACATGATATTTCTGTTTGTGTAGATGACATTTTATGCACGTGCCTAACGAAAAGACTTTGCTTTTCTCCAAAACCATTTTTACTGTGATTTTCTCGGTCCATTGCATACGAATGCCACACCACATTATCCGGATATGACTGGATGAAACCAGAAATATCCAGTTTTGTTTGGGCTAACTCAATCCCAGATATTGCTACAGCATCTGTGTTTGTGTATTCCTGATATTATCCAAGGACTATATTTTTTTGCATGTTTTTTTCAGGGAACATTTGATTTTGTGCTTGGAAACATTAATTCGTTCCACATGGAGACACCAGCTCTACACATTCGTATTTTCTAGGGAGAAAGCTAGAGGAACTGTGGCAAACAAACATGATATTTCTGTTTGTCTAGATGACATTTTATGCACTTGCCTAACAAAAAGACTTTGCTTTTCTCCAATCCATTTTTACTGTGATTTTCTCGGTCCATTGCATACGAATTCCACACCAGTTTCTCCGGATATGACTGGATGAAAACGGAAATATCCAGTTTAGTTTTGGCTGACTCAATCCTAGATATTGCTACAGCCTCTGTGTTTGTGTATTCCTGATATTATCCACGGACTTTATTGGTTTGAATGCTTTTTATCAGGGAACATTTAATTTTGTGCTTGGAAACACTAATTGGTTCCACATGGAGACACCATCTCTACACATTTGTATTTTCTAGGGAGAAAGCTAGAGGAATTGCGGTAAACAAACATGATATTTCTGTTTGTATAGATGACATTTTATGCAATTGCCTAAAAAAAAACTTTGCTTTTCTCCAAAACCATTTTCACTGTGATTTTCTCAGTCCCTTGCATAGGAATTCCACACCACTTTGTTAGGATGTGGCTGGATGAAACCGGAAATCTCTTTTTTTTTTTTTTTTGGCTAACTCAATCCCAGATATTGCTACAGCCTCTCTGTTTGTGTTTTCCTGATATTATCCACGGACTTATTGGTTTGTATGTTTTTTATTAGGGAACAATTAATTTTGTGCTTGTAATACTAACTGATTCCAGTATTGTGTTTTGGCTAACACAATCCGAAATATTGTGAAAGCCTCTGTGTTTGTGTTTTCCTGATATTATTGATTGACTTTATTGTTTTGAACGTTTGTATCAGGGAACATTTAATTTTGTACCGTTGAAACACTAATTGGTTCATCATGTGGGCACCAGCTCTACACATTCCTATGTTCTAGAGAGCAATCTAGAGAAACTGCGACAAACAAATATCATATTTCTGTTTGTATAGATGACATTTTATGCACTTGACTAACCAAAAGACTTTGCTTTTCTCCAAAACCATTTTTACTGTGATTTTCTCGGTCCATTGCAGACGAATTCCACACCAGTTTGTCCAGATATGACTGGATGAAACCGGAAATACCCAGGATTGTTCTGGATAACTCAATCCCAGATTTTGCTACAGCATCTTTGTTTGTGTTTTCCGGATATTTTCCATGGACTTTATTGTTTGAATGTTTTTTATCAGGGAACATTAAATTTTGTACCGTAGAAACACTAATTGGTTCATCATGTGGACATCAGCTCTACACATTCGTATTTTCTAGGGAGAAAGCTAGAGAAACTGCGGCAAACAAACATGATATTTCTGTTTGCTTCGATGACATTTGATGCACTTGCCTAACGAAAAGACTGCTCTTCTCCAAAACCATATTTACTGTGATTTTCTCTGTCCATTGCATATGAATTCCACACCACTTTGTCCGGATATGACTGGATGAAACCGGAAATATCCGGTTTTGTTTTGGCTAAAAACCCAGATATTGCTACAACCTCTGTGTTTGTTTTTTCTGGATATTCAATGGACTTTATTGTTTTGAAAGTTTTTTTATCGGGGAACATTTTGTTTTGAGCTTGTATATAGTAATTGGTTCCAAACGGAGACACCAGCATTATATATTCATATTTTCTAAGGAGAAAGCTAGAGGAACTGCGGCAAACAAACATGATATTTCTGTTAGTATCGATAACATTTTATGCACTTGCCTAACGAAAAGACTTTGCTTTTCTCCAAAACCATTTTTACTCTGATTTTCTCGGTCCAATGCATACGAATTCCAAACCACTCTTTCTGGATATGACTGGATGAAACCAGAAATATCCGGTTGTGTTTTGCCTAACTCATTCCGAAATATTGTGAAAGTTTCTGTGTTTGTGTTTTCTGGATATTATCGATGGTCTTTATTGTTTTGAATGTTTTTATCAGGGAACATTTATTTTTGTACCCTTAAAAAACACTAATTGGTTCATCATGGGGACACCAGCTCTACACATTCTTATTTTCTAGGGAGAAAGCTAGAGGAACTGCGGCAAACACACATGATATTTCTGTTTGTGTAGATGACATTTTATGCACTTGCCTAACGAAAAGACTTTGCTTTTCTCCAAAACCATTTTTACTGTGATTTTCTCGGTCCATTGCATACGAATGCCACACCACATTATCCGGATATGACTGGATGAAACCAGAAATATCCAGTTTTGTTTGGGCTAACTCAATCCCAGATATTGCTACAGCATCTGTGTTTGTGTATTCCTGATATTATCCAAGGACTATATTTTTTTGCATGTTTTTTTCAGGGAACATTTGATTTTGTGCTTGGAAACATTAATTCGTTCCACATGGAGACACCAGCTCTACACATTCGTATTTTCTAGGGAGAAAGCTAGAGGAACTGTGGCAAACAAACATGATATTTCTGTTTGTCTAGATGACATTTTATGCACTTGCCTAACAAAAAGACTTTGCTTTTCTCCAATCCATTTTTACTGTGATTTTCTCGGTCCATTGCATACGAATTCCACACCAGTTTCTCCGGATATGACTGGATGAAAACGGAAATATCCAGTTTAGTTTTGGCTGACTCAATCCTAGATATTGCTACAGCCTCTGTGTTTGTGTATTCCTGATATTATCCACGGACTTTATTGGTTTGAATGCTTTTTATCAGGGAACATTTAATTTTGTGCTTGGAAACACTAATTGGTTCCACATGGAGACACCATCTCTACACATTTGTATTTTCTAGGGAGAAAGCTAGAGGAATTGCGGTAAACAAACATGATATTTCTGTTTGTATAGATGACATTTTATGCAATTGCCTAAAAAAAAACTTTGCTTTTCTCCAAAACCATTTTCACTGTGATTTTCTCAGTCCCTTGCATAGGAATTCCACACCACTTTGTTAGGATGTGGCTGGATGAAACCGGAAATCTCTTTTTTTTTTTTTTTTGGCTAACTCAATCCCAGATATTGCTACAGCCTCTCTGTTTGTGTTTTCCTGATATTATCCACGGACTTATTGGTTTGTATGTTTTTTATTAGGGAACAATTAATTTTGTGCTTGTAATACTAACTGATTCCAGTATTGTGTTTTGGCTAACACAATCCGAAATATTGTGAAAGCCTCTGTGTTTGTGTTTTCCTGATATTATTGATTGACTTTATTGTTTTGAACGTTTGTATCAGGGAACATTTAATTTTGTACCGTTGAAACACTAATTGGTTCATCATGTGGGCACCAGCTCTACACATTCCTATGTTCTAGAGAGCAATCTAGAGAAACTGCGACAAACAAATATCATATTTCTGTTTGTATAGATGACATTTTATGCACTTGACTAACCAAAAGACTTTGCTTTTCTCCAAAACCATTTTTACTGTGATTTTCTCGGTCCATTGCAGACGAATTCCACACCAGTTTGTCCAGATATGACTGGATGAAACCGGAAATACCCAGGATTGTTCTGGATAACTCAATCCCAGATTTTGCTACAGCATCTTTGTTTGTGTTTTCCGGATATTTTCCATGGACTTTATTGTTTGAATGTTTTTTATCAGGGAACATTAAATTTTGTACCGTAGAAACACTAATTGGTTCATCATGTGGACATCAGCTCTACACATTCGTATTTTCTAGGGAGAAAGCTAGAGAAACTGCGGCAAACAAACATGATATTTCTGTTTGCTTCGATGACATTTGATGCACTTGCCTAACGAAAAGACTGCTCTTCTCCAAAACCATATTTACTGTGATTTTCTCTGTCCATTGCATATGAATTCCACACCACTTTGTCCGGATATGACTGGATGAAACCGGAAATATCCGGTTTTGTTTTGGCTAAAAACCCAGATATTGCTACAACCTCTGTGTTTGTTTTTTCTGGATATTCAATGGACTTTATTGTTTTGAAAGTTTTTTTATCGGGGAACATTTTGTTTTGAGCTTGTATATAGTAATTGGTTCCAAACGGAGACACCAGCATTATATATTCATATTTTCTAAGGAGAAAGCTAGAGGAACTGCGGCAAACAAACATGATATTTCTGTTAGTATCGATAACATTTTATGCACTTGCCTAACGAAAAGACTTTGCTTTTCTCCAAAACCATTTTTACTCTGATTTTCTCGGTCCAATGCATACGAATTCCAAACCACTCTTTCTGGATATGACTGGATGAAACCAGAAATATCCGGTTGTGTTTTGCCTAACTCATTCCGAAATATTGTGAAAGTTTCTGTGTTTGTGTTTTCTGGATATTATCGATGGTCTTTATTGTTTTGAATGTTTTTATCAGGGAACATTTATTTTTGTACCCTTAAAAAACACTAATTGGTTCATCATGGGGACACCAGCTCTACACATTCTTATTTTCTAGGGAGAAAGCTAGAGGAACTGCGGCAAACACACATGATATTTCTGTTTGTGTAGATGACATTTTATGCACTTGCCTAACGAAAAGACTTTGCTTTTCTCCAAAACCATTTTTACTGTGATTTTCTCGGTCCATTGCATACGAATGCCACACCACATTATCCGGATATGACTGGATGAAACCAGAAATATCCAGTTTTGTTTGGGCTAACTCAATCCCAGATATTGCTACAGCATCTGTGTTTGTGTATTCCTGATATTATCCAAGGACTATATTTTTTTGCATGTTTTTTTCAGGGAACATTTGATTTTGTGCTTGGAAACATTAATTCGTTCCACATGGAGACACCAGCTCTACACATTCGTATTTTCTAGGGAGAAAGCTAGAGGAACTGCGGCAAACAAACATGATATTTCTGTTTGTCTAGATGACATTTTATGCACTTGCCTAACGAAAAGACTTTGCTTTTCTCCAATCCATTTTTACTGTGATTTTCTCGGTCCATTGCATACGAATTCCACACCAGTTTCTCCGGATATGACTGGATGAAAACGGAAATATCCAGTTTAGTTTTGGCTGACTCAATCCTAGATATTGCTACAGCCTCTGTGTTTGTGTATTCCTGATATTATCCACGGACTTTATTGGTTTGAATGCTTTTTATCAGGGAACATTTAATTTTGTGCTTGGAAACACTAATTGGTTCCACATGGAGACACCATCTCTACACATTTGTATTTTCTAGGGAGAAAGCTAGAGGAATTGCGGTAAACAAACATGATATTTCTGTTTGTATAGATGACATTTTATGCAATTGCCTAAAAAAAACTTTGCTTTTCTCCAAAACCATTTTCACTGTGATTTTCTCAGTCCCTTGCATACGAATTCCACACCACTTTGTCAGGATGTGGCTGGATGAAACCGGAAATCTCTTTTTTTTTTTGGGCTAACTCAATCCCAGATTGAGTTTGTGTTTTCCTGATATTATCCACGGACTTTATTGGTTTGTATGTTTTTTTATCAGGGAACATTTAATTTTGTGCTTGTAATACTAACTGGTTCCAGTATTGTGTTTTGGCTAACACAATCCGAAATATTGTGAAAGCCTCTGTGTTTGTGTTTTCCTGATATTATCGATTGACTTTATTGTTTTGAATGTTTGTATCAGGGAGCATTTAATTTTGTACCGTTGAAACACTAATTGGTTCATCATGTGGGCACCAGCTCTACACAATCCTATGTTCTAGAGAGCAATCTAGAGAAACTGCGACAAACAAATATCATATTTCTGTTTGTATAGATGACATTTTATGCACTTGCCTAACGAAAAGACTTTCCTTTTCTAGAAAACCATTTTTACTGTGATTTTTTCGGTCCATTGCAGACGAATTCCACACCAGTTTGTCCAGATATGACTGGATGAAACCGGAAATACCCAGGATTGTTCTGGATAACTCAATCCCAGATTTTGCTACAGCCTCTTTGTTTGTGTTTTTCGGATATTTTCCATGGACTTTATTGTTTGAATGTTTTTTATCAGGGAACATTAAATTTTGTACCGTAGAAACACTAATTGGTTCATCATGTGGACATCAGCTCTACACATTCGTATTTTCTAGGGAGAAAGCTAGAGAAACTGCGGCAAACAAACATGATATTTCTGTTTGCTTCGATGACATTTGATGCACTTGCCTAACGAAAAGACTGCTTTTCTCCAAAACCATATTTACTGTGATTTTCTCTGTCCATTGCATATGAATTCCACACCACTTTGTCCGGATATGACTGGATGAAACCGGAAATATCCGGTTTTGTTTTGGCTAAAAACCCAGATATTGCTACAACCTCTGTGTTTGTTTTTTCTGGATATTCAATGGACTTTATTGTTTTGAAAGTTTTTTTATCGGGGAACATTTTGTTTTGAGCTTGTATACAGTAATTGGTTCCAAATGGAGACACCAGCACTATATATTCGTATTTTCTAAGGAGAAAGCTAGAGGAACTGTGGCAAACAAACATGATATTTCTGTTAGTATCGATAACATTTTATGCACTTGCCTAACGAAAAGACTTTGCTTTTCTCCAAAACCATTTTTACTCTGATTTTCTCGGTCCAATGCATACGAATTCCAAACCACTCTTTCTGGATATGACTGGATGAAACCAGAAATATCCGGTTGTGTTTTGCCTAACTCATTCCGAAATATTGTGAAAGTTTCTGTGTTGGTGTTTTCTGGATATTATCGATGGTCTTTATTGTTTTGAATGTTTTTATCAGGGAACATTTATTTTTGTACCCTTAAAAAACACTAATTGGTTCATCATGGGGACACCAGCTCTACACATTCTTATTTTCTAGGGAGAAAGCTAGAGGAACTGCGGCAAACACACATGATATTTCTGTTTGTGTAGATGACATTTTATGCACTTGCCTAACGAAAAGACTTTGCTTTTCTCCAAAACCATTTTTACTGTGATTTTCTCGGTCCATTGCATACGAATGCCACACCACATTATCCGGATATGACTGGATGAAACCAGAAATATCCAGTTTTGTTTGGGCTAACTCAATCCCAGATATTGCTACAGCATCTGTGTTTGTGTATTCCTGATATTATCCAAGGACTATATTTTTTTGCATGTTTTTTTCAGGGAACATTTGATTTTGTGCTTGGAAACATTAATTCGTTCCACATGGAGACACCAGCTCTACACATTCGTATTTTCTAGGGAGAAAGCTAGAGGAACTGTGGCAAACAAACATGATATTTCTGTTTGTCTAGATGACATTTTATGCACTTGCCTAACGAAAAGACTTTGCCTTTCTCCAATCCATTTTTACTGTGATTTTCTCGGTCCATTGCATACGAATTCCACACCAGTTTCTCCGGATATGACTGGATGAAAACGGAAATATCCAGTTTAGTTTTGGCTGACTCAATCCTAGATATTGCTACAGCCTCTGTGTTTGTGTATTCCTGATATTATCCACGGACTTTATTGGTTTGAATGCTTTTTATCAGGGAACATTTAATTTTGTGCTTGGAAACACTAATTGGTTCCACATGGAGACACCATCTCTACACATTTGTATTTTCTAGGGAGAAAGCTAGAGGAATTGCGGTAAACAAACATGATATTTCTGTTTGTATAGATGACATTTTATGCAATTGCCTAAAAAAAACTTTGCTTTTCTCCAAAACCATTTTCACTGTGATTTTCTCAGTCCCTTGCATACGAATTCCACACCACTTTGTCAGGATGTGGCTGGATGAAACCGGAAATCTCTTTTTTTTTTTTGGGGGGCTAACTCAATCCCAGATTGAGTTTGTGTTTTCCTGATATTATCCACGGACTTTATTGGTTTGTATGTTTTTTTATCAGGGAACATTTAATTTTGTGCTTGTAATACTAACTGGTTCCAGTATTGTGTTTTGGCTAACACAATCCGAAATATTGTGAAAGCCTCTGTGTTTGTGTTTTCCTGATATTATCGATTGACTTTATTGTTTTGAATGTTTGTATCAGGGAACATTTAATTTTGTACCGTTGAAACACTAATTGGTTCATCATGTGGGCACCAGCTCTACACAATCCTATGTTCTAGAGAGCAATCTAGAGAAACTGCGACAAACAAATATCATATTTCTGTTTGTATAGATGACATTTTATGCACTTGCCTAACGAAAAGACTTTCCTTTTCTAGAAAACCATTTTTACTGTGATTTTTTCGGTCCATTGCAGACGAATTCCACACCAGTTTGTCCAGATATGACTGGATGAAACCGGAAATACCCAGGATTGTTCTGGATAACTCAATCCCAGATTTTGCTACAGCCTCTTTGTTTGTGTTTTTCGGATATTTTCCATGGACTTTATTGTTTGAATGTTTTTTATCAGGGAACATTAAATTTTGTACCGTAGAAACACTAATTGGTTCATCATGTGGACATCAGCTCTACACATTCGTATTTTCTAGGGAGAAAGCTAGAGAAACTGCGGCAAACAAACATGATATTTCTGTTTGCTTCGATGACATTTGATGCACTTGCCTAACGAAAAGACTGCTTTTCTCCAAAACCATATTTACTGTGATTTTCTCTGTCCATTGCATATGAATTCCACACCACTTTGTCCGGATATGACTGGATGAAACCGGAAATATCCGGTTTTGTTTTGGCTAAAAACCCAGATATTGCTACAACCTCTGTGTTTGTTTTTTCTGGATATTCAATGGACTTTATTGTTTTGAAAGTTTTTTTATCGGGGAACATTTTGTTTTGAGCTTGTATACAGTAATTGGTTCCAAATGGAGACACCAGCACTATATATTCGTATTTTCTAAGGAGAAAGCTAGAGGAACTGCGGCAAACAAACATGATATTTCTGTTAGTATCGATAACATTTTATGCACTTGCCTAATGAAAAGACTTTGCTTTTCTCCAAAACCATTTTTACTCTGATTTTCTCGGTCCAATGCATACAAATTCCAAACCACTCTTTCTGGATATGACTGGATGAAACCAGAAATATCCGGTTGTGTTTTGCCTAACTCATTCCGAAATATTGTGAAAGTTTCTGTGTTGGTGTTTTCTGGATATTATCGATGGTCTTTATTGTTTTGAATGTTTTTATCAGGGAACATTTATTTTTGTACCATTAAAAAACACTAATTGGTTCATCATGGGGACACCAGCTCTACATATTCTTATTTTCTAGGGAGAAAGCTAGAGGAACTGCGGCAAACACACATGATATTTCTGTTTGTGTAGATGACATTTTATGCACTTGCCTAACGAAAAGACTTTGCTTTTCTCCAAAACCATTTTTACTGTGATTTTCTCGGTCCATTGCATACGAATGCCACACCACATTATCCGCATATGACTGGATGAAACCAGAAATATCCAGTTTTGTTTGGGCTAACTCAATCCCAGATATTGCTACAGCATCTGTGTTTGTGTATTCCTGATATTATCCAAGAACTATATTTTTTTGCATGTTTTTTTCAGGGAACATTTGATTTTGTGCTTGGAAACATTAATTCGTTCCACATGGAGACACCAGCTCTACACATTCGTATTTTCTAGGGAGAAAGCTAGAGGAACTGTGGCAAACAAACATGATATTTCTGTTTGTCTAGATGACATTTTATGCACTTGCCTAACGAAAAGACTTTGCTTTTCTCCAATCCATTTTTACTGTGATTTTCTCGGTCCATTGCATACGAATTCCACACCAGTTTCTCCGGATATGACTGGATGAAAACGGAAATATCCAGTTTAGTTTTGGCTGACTCAATCCTAGATATTGCTACAGCCTCTGTGTTTGTGTATTCCTGATATTATCCACGGACTTTATTGGTTTGAATGCTTTTTATCAGGGAACATTTAATTTTGTGCTTGGAAACACTAATTGGTTCCACATGGAGACACCATCTCTACACATTTGTATTTTCTAGGGAGAAAGCTAGAGGAATTGCGGTAAACAAACATGATATTTCTGTTTGTATAGATGACATTTTATGCAATTGCCTAAAAAAAACTTTGCTTTTCTCCAAAACCATTTTCACTGTGATTTTCTCAGTCCCTTGCATACGAATTCCACACCACTTTGTCAGGATGTGGCTGGATGAAACCGGAAATCTCTTTTTTTTTTTGGGCTAACTCAATCCCAGATTGAGTTTGTGTTTTCCTGATATTATCCACGGACTTTATTGGTTTGTATGTTTTTTTATCAGGGAACATTTAATTTTGTGCTTGTAATACTAACTGGTTCCAGTATTGTGTTTTGGCTAACACAATCCGAAATATTGTGAAAGCCTCTGTGTTTGTGTTTTCCTGATATTATCGATTGACTTTATTGTTTTGAATGTTTGTATCAGGGAGCATTTAATTTTGTACCGTTGAAACACTAATTGGTTCATCATGTGGGCACCAGCTCTACACAATCCTATGTTCTAGAGAGCAATCTAGAGAAACTGCGACAAACAAATATCATATTTCTGTTTGTATAGATGACATTTTATGCACTTGCCTAACGAAAAGACTTTCCTTTTCTAGAAAACCATTTTTACTGTGATTTTTTCGGTCCATTGCAGACGAATTCCACACCAGTTTGTCCAGATATGACTGGATGAAACCGGAAATACCCAGGATTGTTCTGGATAACTCAATCCCAGATTTTGCTACAGCCTCTTTGTTTGTGTTTTTCGGATATTTTCCATGGACTTTATTGTTTGAATGTTTTTTATCAGGGAACATTAAATTTTGTACCGTAGAAACACTAATTGGTTCATCATGTGGACATCAGCTCTACACATTCGTATTTTCTAGGGAGAAAGCTAGAGAAACTGCGGCAAACAAACATGATATTTCTGTTTGCTTCGATGACATTTGATGCACTTGCCTAACGAAAAGACTGCTTTTCTCCAAAACCATATTTACTGTGATTTTCTCTGTCCATTGCATATGAATTCCACACCACTTTGTCCGGATATGACTGGATGAAACCGGAAATATCCGGTTTTGTTTTGGCTAAAAACCCAGATATTGCTACAACCTCTGTGTTTGTTTTTTCTGGATATTCAATGGACTTTATTGTTTTGAAAGTTTTTTTATCGGGGAACATTTTGTTTTGAGCTTGTATACAGTAATTGGTTCCAAATGGAGACACCAGCACTATATATTCGTATTTTCTAAGGAGAAAGCTAGAGGAACTGTGGCAAACAAACATGATATTTCTGTTAGTATCGATAACATTTTATGCACTTGCCTAACGAAAAGACTTTGCTTTTCTCCAAAACCATTTTTACTCTGATTTTCTCGGTCCAATGCATACGAATTCCAAACCACTCTTTCTGGATATGACTGGATGAAACCAGAAATATCCGGTTGTGTTTTGCCTAACTCATTCCGAAATATTGTGAAAGTTTCTGTGTTGGTGTTTTCTGGATATTATCGATGGTCTTTATTGTTTTGAATGTTTTTATCAGGGAACATTTATTTTTGTACCCTTAAAAAACACTAATTGGTTCATCATGGGGACACCAGCTCTACACATTCTTATTTTCTAGGGAGAAAGCTAGAGGAACTGCGGCAAACACACATGATATTTCTGTTTGTGTAGATGACATTTTATGCACTTGCCTAACGAAAAGACTTTGCTTTTCTCCAAAACCATTTTTACTGTGATTTTCTCGGTCCATTGCATACGAATGCCACACCACATTATCCGGATATGACTGGATGAAACCAGAAATATCCAGTTTTGTTTGGGCTAACTCAATCCCAGATATTGCTACAGCATCTGTGTTTGTGTATTCCTGATATTATCCAAGGACTATATTTTTTTGCATGTTTTTTTCAGGGAACATTTGATTTTGTGCTTGGAAACATTAATTCGTTCCACATGGAGACACCAGCTCTACACATTCGTATTTTCTAGGGAGAAAGCTAGAGGAACTGTGGCAAACAAACATGATATTTCTGTTTGTCTAGATGACATTTTATGCACTTGCCTAACGAAAAGACTTTGCCTTTCTCCAATCCATTTTTACTGTGATTTTCTCGGTCCATTGCATACGAATTCCACACCAGTTTCTCCGGATATGACTGGATGAAAACGGAAATATCCAGTTTAGTTTTGGCTGACTCAATCCTAGATATTGCTACAGCCTCTGTGTTTGTGTATTCCTGATATTATCCACGGACTTTATTGGTTTGAATGCTTTTTATCAGGGAACATTTAATTTTGTGCTTGGAAACACTAATTGGTTCCACATGGAGACACCATCTCTACACATTTGTATTTTCTAGGGAGAAAGCTAGAGGAATTGCGGTAAACAAACATGATATTTCTGTTTGTATAGATGACATTTTATGCAATTGCCTAAAAAAAACTTTGCTTTTCTCCAAAACCATTTTCACTGTGATTTTCTCAGTCCCTTGCATACGAATTCCACACCACTTTGTCAGGATGTGGCTGGATGAAACCGGAAATCTCTTTTTTTTTTTTGGGGGGCTAACTCAATCCCAGATTGAGTTTGTGTTTTCCTGATATTATCCACGGACTTTATTGGTTTGTATGTTTTTTTATCAGGGAACATTTAATTTTGTGCTTGTAATACTAACTGGTTCCAGTATTGTGTTTTGGCTAACACAATCCGAAATATTGTGAAAGCCTCTGTGTTTGTGTTTTCCTGATATTATCGATTGACTTTATTGTTTTGAATGTTTGTATCAGGGAACATTTAATTTTGTACCGTTGAAACACTAATTGGTTCATCATGTGGGCACCAGCTCTACACAATCCTATGTTCTAGAGAGCAATCTAGAGAAACTGCGACAAACAAATATCATATTTCTGTTTGTATAGATGACATTTTATGCACTTGCCTAACGAAAAGACTTTCCTTTTCTAGAAAACCATTTTTACTGTGATTTTTTCGGTCCATTGCAGACGAATTCCACACCAGTTTGTCCAGATATGACTGGATGAAACCGGAAATACCCAGGATTGTTCTGGATAACTCAATCCCAGATTTTGCTACAGCCTCTTTGTTTGTGTTTTTCGGATATTTTCCATGGACTTTATTGTTTGAATGTTTTTTATCAGGGAACATTAAATTTTGTACCGTAGAAACACTAATTGGTTCATCATGTGGACATCAGCTCTACACATTCGTATTTTCTAGGGAGAAAGCTAGAGAAACTGCGGCAAACAAACATGATATTTCTGTTTGCTTCGATGACATTTGATGCACTTGCCTAACGAAAAGACTGCTTTTCTCCAAAACCATATTTACTGTGATTTTCTCTGTCCATTGCATATGAATTCCACACCACTTTGTCCGGATATGACTGGATGAAACCGGAAATATCCGGTTTTGTTTTGGCTAAAAACCCAGATATTGCTACAACCTCTGTGTTTGTTTTTTCTGGATATTCAATGGACTTTATTGTTTTGAAAGTTTTTTTATCGGGGAACATTTTGTTTTGAGCTTGTATACAGTAATTGGTTCCAAATGGAGACACCAGCACTATATATTCGTATTTTCTAAGGAGAAAGCTAGAGGAACTGTGGCAAACAAACATGATATTTCTGTTAGTATCGATAACATTTTATGCACTTGCCTAACGAAAAGACTTTGCTTTTCTCCAAAACCATTTTTACTCTGATTTTCTCGGTCCAATGCATACGAATTCCAAACCACTCTTTCTGGATATGACTGGATGAAACCAGAAATATCCGGTTGTGTTTTGCCTAACTCATTCCGAAATATTGTGAAAGTTTCTGTGTTGGTGTTTTCTGGATATTATCGATGGTCTTTATTGTTTTGAATGTTTTTATCAGGGAACATTTAATTTTGTGCTTGGAAACACTAATTGGTTCCACATGGAGACACCATCTCTACACATTTGTATTTTCTAGGGAGAAAGCTAGAGGAATTGCGGTAAACAAACATGATATTTCTGTTTGTATAGATGACATTTTATGCAATTGACTAAAAAAAAACTTTGCTTTTCTCCAAAACCATTTTCACTGTGATTTTCTCAGTCCCTTGCATACGAATTCCACACCACTTTGTCAGGATGTGGCTGGATGAAACCGGAAATCTCTTTTTTTTTTTTTGGCTAACTCAATCCCAGATATTGCTACAGCCTCTCTGTTTGTGTTTTCCTGATATTATCCACGGACTTTATTGGTTTGTATGTTTTTTATCAGGGAACATTTAATTTTGTGCTTGTAATACTAACTGGTTCCAGTATTGTGTTTTGGCTAACACAATCCGAAATATTGTGAAAGCCTCTGTGTTTGTGTTTTCCTGATATTATCGATTGACTTTATTGTTTTGAATGTTTGTATCAGGGAACATTTAATTTTGTACCGTTGAAACACTAATTGGTTCATCATGTGGGCACCAGCTCTACACAATCCTATGTTCTAGAGAGCAATCTAGAGAAACTGCGACAAACAAATATCATATTTCTGTTTGTATAGATGACATTTTATGCACTTGCCTAACGAAAAGACTTTCCTTTTCTAGAAAACCATTTTTACTGTGATTTTTTCGGTCCATTGCAGACGAATTCCACACCAGTTTGTCCAGATATGACTGGATGAAACCGGAAATACCCAGGATTGTTCTGGATAACTCAATCCCAGATTTTGCTACAGCCTCTTTGTTTGTGTTTTTCGGATATTTTCCATGGACTTTATTGTTTGAATGTTTTTTATCAGGGAACATTAAATTTTGTACCGTAGAAACACTAATTGGTTCATCATGTGGACATCAGCTCTACACATTCGTATTTTCTAGGGAGAAAGCTAGAGAAACTGCGGCAAACAAACATGATATTTCTGTTTGCTTCGATGACATTTGATGCACTTGCCTAACGAAAAGACTGCTTTTCTCCAAAACCATATTTACTGTGATTTTCTCTGTCCATTGCATATGAATTCCACACCACTTTGTCCGGATATGACTGGATGAAACCGGAAATATCCGGTTTTGTTTTGGCTAAAAACCCAGATATTGCTACAACCTCTGTGTTTGTTTTTTCTGGATATTCAATGGACTTTATTGTTTTGAAAGTTTTTTTATCGGGGAACATTTTGTTTTGAGCTTGTATACAGTAATTGGTTCCAAATGGAGACACCAGCACTATATATTCGTATTTTCTAAGGAGAAAGCTAGAGGAACTGCGGCAAACAAACATGATATTTCTGTTAGTATCGATAACATTTTATGCACTTGCCTAATGAAAAGACTTTGCTTTTCTCCAAAACCATTTTTACTCTGATTTTCTCGGTCCAATGCATACAAATTCCAAACCACTCTTTCTGGATATGACTGGATGAAACCAGAAATATCCGGTTGTGTTTTGCCTAACTCATTCCGAAATATTGTGAAAGTTTCTGTGTTGGTGTTTTCTGGATATTATCGATGGTCTTTATTGTTTTGAATGTTTTTATCAGGGAACATTTATTTTTGTACCATTAAAAAACACTAATTGGTTCATCATGGGGACACCAGCTCTACATATTCTTATTTTCTAGGGAGAAAGCTAGAGGAACTGCGGCAAACACACATGATATTTCTGTTTGTGTAGATGACATTTTATGCACTTGCCTAACGAAAAGACTTTGCTTTTCTCCAAAACCATTTTTACTGTGATTTTCTCGGTCCATTGCATACGAATGCCACACCACATTATCCGCATATGACTGGATGAAACCAGAAATATCCAGTTTTGTTTGGGCTAACTCAATCCCAGATATTGCTACAGCATCTGTGTTTGTGTATTCCTGATATTATCCAAGAACTATATTTTTTTGCATGTTTTTTTCAGGGAACATTTGATTTTGTGCTTGGAAACATTAATTCGTTCCACATGGAGACACCAGCTCTACACATTCGTATTTTCTAGGGAGAAAGCTAGAGGAACTGTGGCAAACAAACATGATATTTCTGTTTGTCTAGATGACATTTTATGCACTTGCCTAACGAAAAGACTTTGCTTTTCTCCAATCCATTTTTACTGTGATTTTCTCGGTCCATTGCATACGAATTCCACACCCGTTTCTCCGGATATGACTGGATGAAAACGGAAATATCCAGTTTAGTTTTGGCTGACTCAATCCTAGATATTGCCACAGCCTCTGTGTTTGTGTATTCCTGATATTATCCACGGACTTTATTGGTTTGAATGCTTTTTATCAGGGAACATTTAATTTTGTGCTTGGAAACACTAATTGGTTCCACATGGAGACACCATCTCTACACATTTGTATTTTCTAGGGAGAAAGCTAGAGGAATTGCGGTAAACAAACATGATATTTCTGTTTGTATAGATGACATTTTATGCAATTGCCTAAAAAAAAAACTTTGCTTTTCTCCAAAACCATTTTCACTGTGATTTTCTCAGTCCCTTGCATACGAATTCCACACCACTTTGTCAGGATGTGGCTGGATGAAACCGGAAATCTCTTTTTTTTTTTTTGGCTAACTCAATCCCAGATATTGCTACAGACTCTCTGTTTGTGTTTTCCTGATATTATCCACGGACTTTATTGGTTTGTATGTTTTTTTATCAGGGAACATTTAATTTTGTGCTTGTAATACTAACTGGTTCCAATATTGTGTTTTGGCTAACACAATCCGAAATATTGTGAAAGCCTCTGTGTTTGTGTTTTCCTGATATTATCGATTGACTTTATTGTTTTGAATGTTTGTATCAGGGAACATTTAATTTTGTACCGTTGAAACACTAATTGGTTCATCATGTGGGCACCAGCTCTACACAATCCTATGTTCTAGAGAGCAATCTAGAAAAACTGCGACAAACAAATATTATATTTCTGTTTGTATAGATGACATTTTATGCACTTGCCTAACGAAAAGACTTTCCTTTTCTAGAAAACCATTTTTACTGTGATTTTTTCGGTCCATTGCAGACGAATTCCACACCAGTTTGTCCAGATATGACTGGATGAAACCGGAAATACCCAGGATTGTTCTGGATAACTCAATCCCAGATTTTGCTACAGCCTCTTTGTTTGTGTTTTTCGGATATTTTCCATGGACTTTATTGTTTGAATGTTTTTTATCAGGGAACATTAAATTTTGCACCGTAGAAACACTAATTGGTTCATCATGTGGACATCAGCTCTACACATTCGTATTTTCTAGGGAGAAAGCTAGAGAAACTGCGGCAAACAAACATGATATTTCTGTTTGCTTCGATGACATTTGATGCACTTGCCTAACGAAAAGACTGCTTTTCTCCAAAACCATATTTACTGTGATTTTCTCTGTCCATTGCATATGAATTCCACACCACTTTGTCCGGATATGACTGGATGAAACCGGAAATATCCGGTTTTGTTTTGGCTAAAAACCCAGATATTGCTACAACCTCTGTGTTTGTTTTTTCTGGATATTCAATGGACTTTATTGTTTTGAAAGTTTTTTTATCGGGGAACATTTTGTTTTGAGCTTGTATACAGTAATTGGTTCCAAATGGAGACACCAGTACTCTATATTCATATTTTCTAAGGAGAAAGCTAGAGGAACTGCGGCAAACAAACATGATATTTCTGTTAGTATCGATAACATTTTATGCACTTGCCTAACGAAAAGACTTTGCTTTTCTCCAAAACCATTTTTACTCTGATTTTCTCGGTCCAATGCATACGAATTCCAAACCACTCTTTCTGGATATGACTGGATGAAACCAGAAATATCTGGTTGTGTTTTGCCTAACTCATTCCGAAATATTGTGAAAGTTTCTGTGTTGGTGTTTTCTAGATATTATCGATGGTCTTTATTGTTTTGAATGTTTTTATCAGGGAACATTTATTTTTGTACCCTTAAAAAACACTAATTGGTTCATCATGGGGACACCAGCTCTACACATTCTTATTTTCTAGGGAGAAAGCTAGAGGAACTGCGGCAAACACACATGATATTTCTGTTTGTGTAGATGACATTTTATGCACTTGCCTAATGAAAAGACTTTGCTTTTCTCCAAAACCATTTTTACTGTGATTTTCTCGGTCCATTGCATACGAATACCACACCAGTTTCTCCGGATATGACTGGACAAAACCCAAAATATCCAGTGTAGTTTTTGCTAACTCAATCCCAGATATTGCTACAGCCTTTGTGTTTTTGTATTCCTGATATTATGCACGGACTTTATTGTTTGAATGTTTTTTTTCAGGGAATATTTAATTTTGTGCTTGGAAACACTAATAGGTTCCACATGGATACACCAGCTCTACACATTCGTATTTTCTATGGAGAAAGCTAGTGGAACTGTGGCAAACAAACATGATATTTCTGTTTGTATAGATGACATTTGATGCACTTGCCTAACGAAAACACGTTGCATTTCTCCAAAACCAATTTTCTGTGTTTTTCTCGGTCCATTGCATACAAATTCCTCACCAGTTTGTCCGGATATGAATGGATGAAACCAGAAATATCCGGTTGTGTTTTGGCTAACTAAATCCGAAATATTGTTACAGCCTCTGTGTTTGTGTTTTCTGGATATTATCGAAGGACTTTATTGTGTTGAATGTTTTTATCAGGGAACATTTAATTTTGTACCGTTTAATCAGTAATGGGTTCATCATGAGGACACCAGCTCTACACAATCGTATTTTCTAGGGAGAAAGCTAGAGGAACTGCATCAAACAAACATGATATTTCTGTTTGTATAGATGACATTTTATGCATTTGCCTAATGAAAAGACTTTGCTTTTTTCAAAAACCATTTTAACTGTGATTTTCTCGGTCCATTGCATACGAATTCCACACCAGCTTCTCTGGATATGACTGGATGAAACGGGAAATATCCGGGTTTTTTTTTTGCTAACACAATTCCACATATTTCTACAGCTCTGCGTTTGTGTTTTCTGGATATTATCAATGGACTTTATTGTTTTGAATGTTTTTTTATCAGGGAACATTTAATTTTGTGCTTGGAAACACTAATTGGTTCCACATGGAGACATCAGCTCTACATATTTGTATTTTCTAGGGAGAAAGCTAGAGGAACTGCGGCAAGCAAACATGATATTTCTGTTTGTGTAGATGACATTTTATGCACTTGCCTAACGAAAAGAATTTGCTTTTCTCCAAAACCATTTTTACTGTTATTTTCTTGGTCCATTGCATACGAATTCCACAATACTTTGTCAGGATATGACTGGATGAAACCGGAAATATCCGGGTTTTTTTTGGCTAACTCAACCCCAGATATTGCTATAGCCTCTGTGCTTGGGAATTCCTGATATTATACATGGACCTTATTGCTTTGAATGTTTTTTATCAGGGAACATTTAATTTTGTGCTTGGAAACACTAGTTGGTTCCACATGGAGACACCAGCTCTACACATTTGTATTTTCTAGAGAGAAAGCTAGAGGAACTGTGGCAAGCAAACATGATATTTCTGTTTCTATAAATGACATTTTATGCACTTGCCTAACGAAAAGACTTTGCTTTTCTCCAAAACCATTTGTACTGTGATTTTCTCGGTCAAATGGATACGAATTCCACACCAGTTTGTCCGGATATGACTGGATGAAATCGTAAATATCCGGTTTTGTTTTGGCTAATCAATCCGAAATACTGTGAAAGCCTCTGGGTTTTTGTTTTCTGGATATTATTGATGGACTTTATTGTGTTGAATGTTTTTATCAGGGAACATTTCAATTTGTACCATGGAAACACTAATTGGTTCCACATGGGGACACCAGTTCTACACATTCGTATTTTCTAAGGAGAAAACTAGAAGAACTGGGGCAAACAAACATGATATTTCTGTTTGTATCGATGACATTTTATGCACTTGCCTAACGAAACGACTTTGCTTTTCTGCAAAACCATTTGTACTGTGATTTTCTCGGTCCATTGCATATGAATTCCACTCTAGTTTCTCTGGATATAACTGGATGAAACCGGAAATATCTGGTTTTGTTTTTGGTAACTCAATCGCAGATATTGCTATAGCCTCTGTGTTTGTGTATTCCTGATATTATCCACAGACATTATTTTTTTGAATGTTTTTATCAGGGAACATTTAATTTTGTTCTTGGAAACACTAATTGGTTCCACATGGAGACACCAGCTCTACACATTCGTATTTTCTAGAGAGAAAGCTAGAGGAACTGCGGCAAACAAACAGGATATTTCTGTTTGTGTCAACGATATTTTATGCACCTGCCTAACGAAAAGACTTTGCTTTTCTCCAAAACCAATTTTACTGTGATTTCCTCGGTACACTGCATACGAATTCCAAACCACTTTCTCTGGATATGACTGGATGAAACCAGAAATATCAGGTTGGGCTTTGGCTAACTAAACCGAAATATTGCTACAGCCTCTGTGTTGTGTTTTCCGGATATTACCGATGGACTTTATTGTTTTCAATGTTTATATCAGGAAACATTTAATTTTGTGCGGTAGAATCACTTAAGGTTCCACATGGTGACACCAGCTCTGCACATTCAAATTTTCTAAGCGAAAGCTAGAGGAACTGTGGCAAACAAACATGATATTTCTGTTTGTCTAGATGCCATTTTATGCAGTTGCCTAACGAAAAGACTTTGCTTTTCTCCAAAACCATTTGTACTGTGATTTTCTCGGTCAAATGGATACGAATTCCACACCAGTTTGTCCGGATATGACTGGATGAAATCGTAAATATCCGGTTTTGTTTTGGCTAACTCAATCCGAAATACTGTGAAAGCATCTGTGTTTTTGTTTTCTGGATATTATTGATGGACTTTATTGTTTTGAATGTTTTTATCAGGGAACATTTCATTTTGTACCGTGGAAACACTAATTGGTTCCACATGGGGACACCAGTTCTACACATTCGTATTTTCTAAGGAGAAAACTAGAGGAACTGCGGCAAACAAACATGATATTTCTGTTTGTATCGATGACATTTTATGCACTTGCCTAATGAAACGACTTTGCTTTTCTCCAAAACCATTTGTACTGTGATTTTCTCGGTCCATTGCATATGAATTCCACTCTAGTTTCTCTGGATATAACTGGATGAAACCGGAAATATCTGGTTTTGTTTTGGGTAACTCAATCGCAGAAATTGCTATAGCCTCTGTGTTTGTGTATTCCTGATATTATCCACGGACTTTATTGGTTTGAATGCTTTTTATCAGGGAACATTGAATTTTGTGCTTGGAAACACTAATTAGTTCCACATGGAGACACCATCTCTACACATTTGTATTTTCTAGGGAGAAAGCTAGAGGAATTGCGGTAAACAAACATGATATTTCTGTTTGTATAGATGACATTTTATGCAATTGTCTAAAAAAAAACTTTGCTTTTCTCCAAAACCATTTTCACTGTGATTTTCTCAGTCCCTTGCATACGAATTCCACACCACTTTGTCAGGATGTGGCTGGATGAAACCGGAAATCTCTTTTTTTTTTTTTTTGGCTAACTCAATCCCAGATATTGCTACAGCCTCTCTGTTTGTGTTTTCCTGATATTATCCACGGACTTTATCGGTTTGTATGTTTTTTATCAGGGAACATTTAATTTTGTGCTTGTAATACTAACTGGTTCCAATATTGTGTTTTGGCTAACACAATCCGAAATATTGTGAAAGCCTCTGTGTTTGTGTTTTCCTGATATTATTGATTGACTTTATTGTTTTGAATGTTTGTATCAGGGAACATTTAATTTTGTACCGTTGAAACACTAATTGGTTCATCATGTGGGCACCAGCTCTACACAATCCTATGTTCTAGAGAGCAATCTAGAGAAACTGCGACAAACAAATATCATATTTCTGTTTGTATAGATGACATTTTATGCACTTGCCTAACGAAAAGACTTTCCTTTTCTAGAAAACCATTTTTACTGTGATTTTTTCGGTCCATTGCAGACGAATTCCACACCAGTTTGTCCAGATATGACTGGATGAAACCGGAAATACCCAGGATTGTTCTGGATAACTCAATCCCAGATTTTGCTACAGCCTCTTTGTTTGTGTTTTTCGGATATTTTCCATGGACTTTATTGTTTGAATGTTTTTTATCAGGGAACATTAAATTTTGTACCGTAGAAACACTAATTGGTTCATCATGTGGACATCAGCTCTACACATTCGTATTTTCTAGGGAGAAAGCTAGAGAAACTGCGGCAAACAAACATGATATTTCTGTTTGCTTCGATGACATTTGATGCACTTGCCTAACGAAAAGACTGCTTTTCTCCAAAACCATATTTACTGTGATTTTCTCTGTCCCTTGCATATGAATTCCACACCACTTTGTCCGGATATGACTGGATGAAACCGGAAATATCCGGTTTTGTTTTGGCTAAAAACCCAGATATTGCTACAACCTCTGTGTTTGTTTTTTCTGGATATTCAATGGACTTTATTGTTTTGAAAGTTTTTTTATCGGGGAACATTTTGTTTTGAGCTTGTATACAGTAATTGGTTCCAAATGGTGACACCAGCACTATATATTCGTATTTTCTAAGGAGAAAGCTAGAGGAACTGCGGCAAACAAACATGATATTTCTGTTAGTATCGATAACATTTTATGCACTTGCCTAACGAAAAGACTTTGCTTTTCTCCAAAACCATTTTTACTCTGAATTTCTCGGTCCAATGCATACGAATTCCAAACCACTCTTTCTGGATATGACTGGATGAAACCAGAAATATCCGGTTGTGTTTTGCCTAACTTATTCAGATATATTGTGAAAGTTTCTGTGTTGGTGTTTTCTGGATATTATCGATGGTCTTTATTGTTTTGAATGTTTTTATCAGGGAACATTTATTTTTGTACCCTTAAAAAACACTAATTGGTTCATCATGGGGACACCAGCTCTACACATTCTTATTTTCTAGGGAGAAAGCTAGAGGAACTGCGGCAAACACACATGATATTTCTGTTTGTCTAGATGACATTTTATGCACTTGCCTAACGAAAAGACTTTGCTTTTCTCCAAAACCATTTTTACTGTGATTTTCTCGGTCCATTGCATACGAATGCCACACCACATTATCCGGATATGACTGGATGAAACCAGAAATATCCAGTTTTGTTTGGGCTAACTCAATCCCAGATATTGCTACAGCATCTGTGTTTGTGTATTCCTGATATTATCCACGGACTATATTTTTTTGCATGTTTTTTTCAGGGAACATTTGATTTTGTGCTTGGAAACATTAATTCGTTCCACATGGAGACACCAGCTCTACACATTCGTATTTTCTAGGGAGAAAGCTAGAGGAACTGTGGCAAACAAACATGATATTTCTGTTTGTCTAGATGACATTTTATGCACTTGCCTAACGAAAAGACTTTGCTTTTCTCCAATCCATTTTTACTGTGATTTTCTCGGTCCATTGCATACGAATTCCACACCAGTTTCTCCGGATATGACTGGATGAAAACGGAAATATCCAGTTTAGTTTTGGCTGACTCAATCCTAGATATTGCTACAGCCTCTGTGTTTGTGTATTCCTGATATTATCCACGGACTTTATTGGTTTGAATGCTTTTTATCAGGGAACATTTAATTTTGTGCTTGGAAACACTAATTGGTTCCACATGGAGACACCATCTCTACACATTTGTATTTTCTAGGGAGGAAGCTAGAGGAATTGCGGTAAACAAACATGATATTTCTGTTTGTATAGATGACATTTTATGCAATTGCCTAAAAAAACTTTGCTTTTCTCCAAAACCATTTTCACTGTGATTTTCTCAGTCCCTTGCATACGAATTCCACACCACTTTGTCAGGATGTGGCTGGATGAAACCGGAAATCTCATTTTTTTTTTTTTTTTGGCTAACTCAATCCCAGATATTGCTACAGCCTCTCTGTTTGTGTTTTCCTGATATTATCCACGGACTTTATTGGTTTGTATGTTTTTTTATCAGGGAACATTTAATTTTGTGCTTGTAATACTAACTGGTTCCAGTATTGTGTTTTGGCTAACACAATCCGAAATATTGTGAAAGCCTCTGTGTTTGTGTTTTCCTGATATTATCGATTGACTTTATTGTTTTGAATGTTTGTATCAGGGAACATTTAATTTTGTACCGTTGAAACACTAATTGGTTCATCATGTGGGCACCAGCTCTACACAATCCTATGTTCTAGAGAGCAATCTAGAGAAACTGCGACAAACAAATATCATATTTCTGTTTGTATAGATGACATTTTATGCACTTGCCTAACGAAAAGACTTTCCTTTTCTAGAAAACCATTTTTACTGTGATTTTTTCGGTCCATTGCAGACGAATTCCACACCAGTTTGTCCAGATATGACTGGATGAAACCGGAAATACCCAGGATTGTTCTGGATAACTCAATCCCAGATTTTGCTACAGCCTCTTTGTTTGTGTTTTTTGGATATTTTCCATGGACTTTATTGTTTGAATGTTTTTTATCAGGGAACATTAAATTTTGTACCATAGAAACACTAATTGGTTCATCATGTGGACATCAGCTCTACACATTCGTATTTTCTAGGGAGAAAGCTAGAGAAACTGCGGCAAACAAACATGATATTTCTGTTTGCTTCGATGACATTTGATGCACTTGCCTAACGAAAAGACTTTGCTTTTCTCCAAAACCATATTTACTGTGATTTTCTCTGTCCATTGCATATGAATTCCACACCACTTTGTCCGGATATGACTGGATGAAACCGGAAATATCCGGTTTTGTTTTGGCTAAAAACCCAGATATTGCTACAACCTCTGTGTTTGTTTTTTCTGGATATTCAATGGACTTTATTGTTTTGAAAGTTTTTTTATCAGGGAACATTTTGTTTTGAGCTTGTATACAGTAATTGGTTCCAAACGGAGACACCAGCACTATATATTCGTATTTTCTAAGGAGAAAGGTAGAGGAACTGCGGCAAACAAACATGATATTTCTGTTAGTATCGATAACATTTTATGCACTTGCCTAACGAAAAGACTTTGCTTTTCTCCAAAATCATTTTTACTGTGATTTTCTCGGTCCATTGCATACGAATGCCACACCACATTATCCGGATATGACTGGATGAAACCAGAAATATCCAGTTTTGTTTGGGCTAACTCAATCCCAGATATTGCTACAGCATCTGTGTTTGTGTATTCCTGATATTATCCAAGGACTATATTTTTTTGCATGTTTTTTTCAGGGAACATTTGATTTTGTGCTTGGAAACATTAATTCGTTCCACATGGAGACACCAGCTCTACACATTCGTATTTTCTAGGGAGAAAGCTAGAGGAACTGTGGCAAACAAACATGATATTTCTGTTTGTCTAGATGACATTTTATGCACTTGCCTAACGAAAAGACTTTGCTTTTCTCCAATCCATTTTTACTGTGATTTTCTCGGTCCATTGCATACGAATTCCACACCCGTTTCTCCGGATATGACTGGATGAAAACGGAAATATCCAGTTTAGTTTTGGCTGACTCAATCCTAGATATTGCTACAGCCTCTGTGTTTGTGTATTCCTGATATTATCCACGGACTTTATTGGTTTGAATGCTTTTTATCAGGGAACATTTAATTTTGTGCTTGGAAACACTAATTGGTTCCACATGGAGACACCATCTCTACACATTTGTATTTTCTAGGGAGAAAGCTAGAGGAATTGCGGTAAACAAACATGATATTTCTGTTTGTATAGATGACATTTTATGCAATTGCCTAAAAAAACTTTGCTTTTCTCCAAAACCATTTTCACTGTGATTTTCTCAGTCCCTTGCATACGAATTCCACACCACTTTGTCAGGATGTGGCTGGATGAAACCGGAAATCTCTTTTTTTTTTGGGGCTAACTCAATCCCAGATTGAGTTTGTGTTTTCCTGATATTATCCACGGACTTTATTGGTTTGTATGTTTTTTTATCAGGGAACATTTAATTTTGTGCTTGTAATACTAACTGGTTCCAGTATTGTGTTTTGGCTAACACAATCCGAAATATTGTGAAAGCCTCTGTGTTTGTTTTTTCCTGATATTATCGATTGACTTTATTGTTTTGAATGTTTGTATCAGGGAACATTTAATTTTGTACCGTTGAAACACTAATTGGTTCATCATGTGGGCACCAGCTCTACACAATCCTATGTTCTAGAGAGCAATCTAGAGAAACTGCGACAAACAAATATCATATTTCTGTTTGTATAGATGACATTTTATGCACTTGCCTAACGAAAAGACTTTCCTTTTCTAGAAAACCATTTTTACTGTGATTTTTTCGGTCCATTGCAGACGAATTCCACACCAGTTTGTCCAGATATGACTGGATGAAACCGGAAATACCCAGGATTGTTCTGGATAACTCAATCCCAGATTTTGCTACAGCCTCTTTGTTTGTGTTTTTCGGATATTTTCCATGGACTTTATTGTTTGAATGTTTTTTATCAGGGAACATTAAATTTTGTACCGTAGAAACACTAATTGGTTCATCATGTGGACATCAGCTTTACACATTCGTATTTTCTAGGGAGAAAGCTAGAGAAACTGCGGCAAACAAACATGATATTTCTGTTTGCTTCGATGACATTTGATGCACTTGCCTAACGAAAAGACTGCTTTTCTCCAAAACCATATTTACTGTGATTTTCTCTGTCCATTGCATATGAATTCCACACCACTTTGTCCGGATATGACTGGATGAAACCGGAAATATCCGGTTTTGTTTTGGCTAAAAACCCAGATATTGCTACAACCTCTGTGTTTGTTTTTTCTGGATATTCAATGGACTTTATTGTTTTGAAAGTTTTTTTATCGGGGAACATTTTGTTTTGAGCTTGTATACAGTAATTGGTTCCAAACGGAGACACCAGCACTATATATTCATATTTTCTAAGGAGAAAGCTAGAGGAACTGCGGCAAACAAACATGATATTTCTGTTAGTATCGATAACATTTTATGCACTTGCCTAACAAAAAGACTTTGCTTTTCTCCAAAACCATTTTTACTCTGATTTTCTCGGTCCAATGCATACGAATTCCAAACCACTCTTTCTGGATATGACTGGATGAAACCAGAAATATCCGGTTGTGTTTTGCCTAACTTATTCAGATATATTGTGAAAGTTTCTGTGTTGGTGTTTTCTGGATATTATCGATGGTCTTTATTGTTTTGAATGTTTTTATCAGGGAACATTTATTTTTGTACCATTAAAAAACACTAATTGGTTCATCATGGGGACACCAGCTCTACATATTCTTATTTTCTAGGGAGAAAGCTAGAGGAACTGCGGCAAACACACATGATATTTCTGTTTGTGTAGATGACATTTTATGCACTTGCCTAACGAAAAGACTTTGCTTTTCTCCAAAACCATTTTTACTGTGATTTTCTCGGTCCATTGCATACGAATGCCACACCACATTATCCGGATATGACTGGATGAAACCAGAAATATCCAGTTTTGTTTGGGCTAACTCAATCCCAGATATTGCTACAGCATCTGTGTTTGTGTATTCCTGATATTATCCAAGGACTATATTTTTTTGCATGTTTTTTTCAGGGAACATTTGATTTTGTGCTTGGAAACATTAATTCGTTCCACATGGAGACACCAGCTCTACACATTCGTATTTTCTAGGGAGAAAGCTAGAGGAACTGTGGCAAACAAACATGATATTTCTGTTTGTCTAGATGACATTTTATGCACTTGCCTAACGAAAAGACTTTGCTTTTCTCCAATCCATTTTTACTGTGATTTTCTCGGTCCATTGCATACGAATTCCACACCAGTTTCTCCGGATATGACTGGATGAAAACGGAAATATCCAGTTTAGTTTTGGCTGACTCAATCCTAGATATTGCTACAGCCTCTGTGTTTGTGTATTCCTGATATTATCCACGGACTTTATTGGTTTGAATGCTTTTTATCAGGGAACATTTAATTTTGTGCTTGGAAACACTAATTGGTTCCACATGGAGACACCATCTCTACACATTTGTATTTTCTAGGGAGAAAGCTAGAGGAATTGCGGTAAACAAACATGATATTTCTGTTTGTATAGATGACATTTTATGCAATTGCCTAAAAAAAACTTTGCTTTTCTCCAAAACCATTTTCACTGTGATTTTCTCAGTCCCTTGCATACGAATTCCACACCACTTTGTCAGGATGTGGCTGGATGAAACCGGAAATCTCTTTTTTTTTTTTTTTGGCTAACTCAATCCCAGATATTGCTACAGCCTCTCTGTTTGTGTTTTCCTGATATTATCCACGGACTTTATTGGTTTGTATGTTTTTTTATCAGGGAACATTTAATTTTGTGCTTGTAATAGTAACTGGTTCCAGTATTGTGTTTTGGCTAACACAATCCGAAATATTGTGAAAGCCTCTGTGTTTGTGTTTTCCTGATATTATCGATTGACTTTATTGTTTTGAATGTTTGTATCAGGGAGCATTTAATTTTGTACCGTTGAAACACTAATTGGTTCATCATGTGGGCACCAGCTCTACACAATCCTATGTTCTAGAGAGCAATCTAGAGAAACTGCGACAAACAAATATCATATTTCTGTTTGTATAGATGACATTTTATGCACTTGCCTAACGAAAAGACTTTCCTTTTCTAGAAAACCATTTTTACTGTGATTTTTTCGGTCCATTGCAGACGAATTCCACACCAGTTTGTCCAGATATGACTGGATGAAACCGGAAATACCCAGGATTGTTCTGGATAACTCAATCCCAGATTTTGCTACAGCCTCTTTGTTTGTGTTTTTCGGATATTTTCCATGGACTTTATTGTTTGAATGTTTTTTATCAGGGAACATTAAATTTTGTACCGTAGAAACACTAATTGGTTCATCATGTGGACATCAGCTCTACACATTCGTATTTTCTAGGGAGAAAGCTAGAGAAACTGCGGCAAACAAACATGATATTTCTGTTTGCTTCGATGACATTTGATGCACTTGCCTAACGAAAAGACTGCTTTTCTCCAAAACCATATTTACTGTGATTTTCTCTGTCCATTGCATATGAATTCCACACCACTTTGTCCGGATATGACTGGATGAAACCGGAAATATCCGGTTTTGTTTTGGCTAAAAACCCAGATATTGCTACAACCTCTGTGTTTGTTTTTTCTGGATATTCAATGGACTTTATTGTTTTGAAAGTTTTTTTATTGGGGAACATTTTGTTTTGAGCTTGTATACAGTAATTGGTTCCAAATGGAGACACCAGCACTATATATTCGTATTTTCTAAGGAGAAAGCTAGAGGAACTGTGGCAAACAAACATGATATTTCTGTTAGTATCGATAACATTTTATGCACTTGCCTAATGAAAAGACTTTGCTTTTCTCCAAAACCATTTTTACTCTGATTTTCTCGGTCCAATGCATACAAATTCCAAACCACTCTTTCTGGATATGACTGGATGAAACCAAAAATATCCGGTTGTGTGTTGCCTAACTCATTCCGAAATATTGTGAAAGTTTCTGTGTTGGTGTTTTCTGGATATTATCGATGGTCTTTATTGTTTTGAATGTTTTTATCAGGGAACATTTATTTTTGTACCCTTAAAAAACACTAATTGGTTCATCATGGGGACACCAGCTCTACACATTCTTATTTTCTAGGGAGAAAGCTAGAGGAACTGCGGCAAACACACATGATATTTCTGTTTGTGTAGATGACATTTTATGCACTTGCCTAACGAAAAGACTTTGCTTTTCTCCAAAACCATTTTTACTGTGATTTTCTCAGTCCATTGCATACGAATGCCACACCACATTATCCGCATATGACTGGATGAAACCAGAAATATCCAGTTTTGTTTGGGCTAACTCAATCCCAGATATTGCTACAGCATCTGTGTTTGTGTATTCCTGATATTATCCAAGAACTATATTTTTTTGCATGTTTTTTTCAGGGAACATTTGATTTTGTGCTTGGAAACATTAATTCGTTCCACATGGAGACACCAGCTCTACACATTCGTATTTTCTAGGGAGAAAGCTAGAGGAACTGTGGCAAACAAACATGATATTTCTGTTTGTCTAGATGACATTTTATGCACTTGCCTAACGAAAAGACTTTGCTTTTCTCCAATCCATTTTTACTGTGATTTTCTCGGTCCATTGCATACGAATTCCACACCCGTTTCTCCGGATATGACTGGATGAAAACGGAAATATCCAGTTTAGTTTTGGCTGACTCAATCCTAGATATTGCTACAGCCTCTGTGTGTGTGTATTGCTGATATTATCCACGGACTTTATTGGTTTGAATGCTTTTTATCAGGGAACATTTAATTTTGTGCTTGGAAACACTAATTGGTTCCACATGGAGACACCATCTCTACACATTTGTATTTTCTAGGGAGAAAGCTAGAGGAATTGCGGTAAACAAACATGATATTTCTGTTTGTATAGATGACATTTTATGCAATTGCCTAAAAAAAAAAACTTTGCTTTTCTCCAAAACCATTTTCACTGTGATTTTCTCAGTCCCTTGCATACGAATTCCACACCACTTTGTCAGGATGTGGCTGGATGAAACCGGAAATCTCTTTTTTTTTTTTTGGCTAACTCAATCCCAGATATTGCTAAAGACTCTCTGTTTGTGTTTTCCTGATATTATCCACGGACTTTATTGGTTTGTATGTTTTTTTATCAGGGAACATTTAATTTTGTGCTTGTAATACTAACTGGTTCCAGTATTGTGTTTTGGCTAACACAATCCGAAATATTGTGAAAGCCTCTGTGTTTGTGTTTTCCTGATATTATCGATTGACTTTATTGTTTTGAATGTTTGTATCAGGGAACATTTAATTTTGTACCGTTGAAACACTAATTGGTTCATCATGTGGGCACCAGCTCTACACAATCCTATGTTCTAGAGAGCAATCTAGAAAAACTGCGACAAACAAATATTATATTTCTGTTTGTATAGATGACATTTTATGCACTTGCCTAACGAAAAGACTTTCCTTTTCTAGAAAACCATTTTTACTGTGATTTTTTTGGTCCATTGCAGACGAATTCCACACCAGTTTGTCCAGATATGACTGGATGAAACCGGAAATACCCAGGATTGTTCTGGATAACACAATCCCAGATTTTGCTACAGCCTCTTTGTTTGTGTTTTTCGGATATTTTCCATGGACTTTATTGTTTGAATGTTTTTTATCAGGGAACATTAAATTTTGCACCGTAGAAACACTAATTGGTTCATCATGTGGACATCAGCTCTACACATTCGTATTTTCTAGGGAGAAAGCTAGAGAAACTGCGGCAAACAAACATGATATTTCTGTTTGCTTCGATGACATTTTATGCACTTGCCTAACGAAAAGACTGCTTTTCTCCAAAACCATATTTACTGTGATTTTCTCTGTCCATTGCATATGAATTCCACACCACTTTGTCCGGATATGACTGGATGAAACCGGAAATATCCGGTTTTGTTTTGGCTAAAAACCCAGATATTGCTACAACAACCTCTGTGTTTGTTTTTTCTGGATATTCAATGGACTTTATTGTTTTGAAAGTTTTTTTATCGGGGAACATTTTGTTTTGAGCTTGTATACAGTAATTGGTTCCAAATGGAGACACCAGCACTATATATTCGTATTTTCTAAGGAGAAAGCTAGAGGAACTGCGGCAAACAAACATGATATTTCTGTTAGTATCGATAACATTTTATGCACTTGCCTAACGAAAAGACTTTGCTTTTCTCCAAAACCATTTTTACTCTGATTTTCTCGGTCCATTGCATACAAATTCCAAACAACTCTTTCTGGATATGACTGGATGAAACCAAAAATATCCGGTTGTGTGTTGCCTAACTCATTCCGAAATATTGTGAAAGTTTCTGTGTTGGTGTTTTCTGGATATTATCGATGGTCTTTATTGTTTTGAATGTTTTTATCAGGGAACATTTATTTTTGTACCATTAAAAAACACTAATTGGTTCATCATGGGGACACCAGCTCTACATATTCTTATTTTCTAGGGAGAAAGCTAGAGGAACTGCGGCAAACACACATGATATTTCTGTTTGTGTAGATGACATTTTATGCACTTGCCTAACGAAAAGACTTTGCTTTTCTCCAAAACCATTTTTACTGTGATTTTCTCGGTCCATTGCATACGAATGCCACACCACATTATCCGGATATGACTGGATGAAACCAGAAATATCCAGTTTTGTTTGGGCTAACTCAATCCCAGATATTGCTACAGCATCTGTGTTTGTGTATTCCTGATATTATCCAAGGACTATATTTTTTTGCATGTTTTTTTCAGGGAACATTTGATTTTGTGCTTGGAAACATTAATTCGTTCCACATGGAGACACCAGCTCTACACATTCGTATTTTCTAGGGAGAAAGCTAGAGGAACTGTGGCAAACAAACATGATATTTCTGTTTGTCTAGATGACATTTTATGCACTTGCCTAACGAAAAGACTTTGCTTTTCTCCAATCCATTTTTACTGTGATTTTCTCGGTCCATTGCATACGAATTCCACACCCGTTTCTCCGGATATGACTGGATGAAAACGGAAATATCCAGTTTAGTTTTGGCTGACTCAATCCTAGATATTGCTACAGCCTCTGTGTGTGTGTATTCCTGATATTATCCACGGACTTTATTGGTTTGAATGCTTTTTATCAGGGAACATTTAATTTTGTGCTTGGAAACACTAATTGGTTCCACATGGAGACACCATCTCTACACATTTGTATTTTCTAGGGAGAAAGCTAGAGGAATTGCGGTAAACAAACATGATATTTCTGTTTGTATAGATGACATTTTATGCAATTGCCTAAAAAAAAAACTTTGCTTTTCTCCAAAACCATTTTCACTGTGATTTTCTCAGTCCCTTGCATACGAATTCCACACCACTTTGTCAGGATGTGGCTGGATAAAACCGGAAATCTCTTTTTTTTTTTTGGCTAACTCAATCCCAGATATTGCTACAGACTCTCTGTTTGTGTTTTCCTGATATTATCCACGGACTTTATTGGTTTGTATGTTTTTTTTATCAGGGAACATTTAATTTTGTGCTTGTAATACTAACTGGTTCCAATATTGTGTTTTGGCTAACACAATCCGAAATATTGTGAAAGCCTCTGTGTTTGTGTTTTCCTGATATTATCGATTGACTTTATTGTTTTGAATGTTTGTATCAGGGAACATTTAATTTTGTACCGTTGAAACACTAATTGGTTCATCATGTGGGCACCAGCTCTACACAATCCTATGTTCTAGAGAGCAATCTAGAAAAACTGCGACAAACAAATATTATATTTCTGTTTGCATAGATGACATTTTATGCACTTGCCTAACGAAAAGACTTTCCTTTTCTAGAAAACCATTTTTACTGTGATTTTTTCGGTCCATTGCAGACGAATTCCACACCAGTTTGTCCAGATATGACTGGATGAAACCGGAAATACCCAGGATTGTTCTGGATAACTCAATCCCAGATTTTGCTACAGCCTCTTTGTTTGTGTTTTTCGGATATTTTCCATGGACTTTATTGTTTGAATGTTTTTTATCAGGGAACATTAAATTTTGCACCGTAGAAACACTAATTGGTTCATCATGTGGACATCAGCTCTACACATTCGTATTTTCTAGGGAGAAAGCTAGAGAAACTGCGGCAAACAAACATGATTTTTCTGTTTGCTTCGATGACATTTTATGCACTTGCCTAACGAAAAGACTTTGCTTTTCTCCAAAACCATATTTACTGTGATTTTCTCTGTCCATTGCATATGAATTCCACACCACTTTGTCCGGATATGACTGGATGAAACCGGAAATATCCGGTTTTGTTTTGGCTAAAAACCCAGATATTGCTACAACCTCTGTGTTTGTTTTTTCTGGATATTCAATGGACTTTATTGTTTTGAAAGTTTTTTTATCGGGGAACATTTTGTTTTGAGCTTGTATACAGTAATTGGTTCCAAATGGAGACACCAGCACTATATATTCGTATTTTCTAAGGAGAAAGCTAGAGGAACTGCGGCAAACAAACATGATATTTCTGTTAGTATCGATAACATTTTATGCACTTGCCTAACGAAAAGACTTTGCTTTTCTCCAAAACCATTTTTACTGTGATTTTCTCGGTCCATTGCATACGAATGCCACACCACATTATCCGGATATGACTGGATGAAACCAGAAATATCCAGTTTTGTTTGGGCTAACTCAATCCCAGATATTGCTACAGCATCTGTGTTTGTGTATTCCTGATATTATCCAAGGACTATATTTTTTTGCATGTTTTTTTCAGGGAACATTTGATTTTGTGCTTGGAAACATTAATTCGTTCCACATGGAGACACCAGCTCTACACATTCGTATTTTCTAGGGAGAAAGCTAGAGGAACTGTGGCAAACAAACATGATATTTCTGTTTGTCTAGATGACATTTTATGCACTTGCCTAACGAAAAGACTTTGCTTTTCTCCAATCCATTTTTACTGTGATTTTCTCGGTCCATTGCATACGAATTCCACACCAGTTTCTCCGGATATGACTGGATGAAAACGGAAATATCCAGTTTAGTTTTGGCTGACTCAATCCTAGATATTGCTACAGCCTCTGTGTTTGTGTAATCCTGATATTATCCACGGACTTTATTGGTTTGAATGCTTTTTATCAGGGAACATTTAATTTTGTGCTTGGAAACACTAATTGGTTCCACATGGAGACACCATCTCTACACATTTGTATTTTCTAGGGAGAAAGCTAGAGGAATTGCGGTAAACAAACATGATATTTCTGTTTGTATAGATGACATTTTATGCAATTGCCTAAAAAAAAAATTTGCTTTTCTCCAAAACCATTTTCACTGTGATCTTCTCAGTCCCTTGCATACGAATTCCACACCACTTTGTCAGGATGTGGCTGGATGAAACCGGAAATCTCTTTTTTTTTTGGCTAACTCAATCCCAGATATTGCTACAGCCTCTCTGTTTGTGTTTTCCTGATATTATCCACGGACTTATTGGTTTGTATGTTTTTTATTAGGGAACATTTAATTTTGTTCTTGTAATACTAACTGGTTCCAGTATTGTGTTTTGGCTAACACAATCCGAAATATTGTGAAAGCCTCTGTGTTTGTGTTTTCCTGATATTATCGATTGACTTTATTGTTTTGAACTTTTGTATCAGGGAACATTTAATTTTGTACCGTTGAAACACTAATTGGTTCATCATGTGGGCACCAGCTCTACACATTCCTATGTTCTAGAGAGCAATCTAGAGAAACTGCGACAAACAAACATCATATTTCTGTTTGTATAGATGACATTTTATGCACTTGACTAACCAAAAGACTTTGCTTTTCTCCAAAACCATTTTTACTGTGATTTTCTCGGTCCATTGCAGACGAATTCCACACAAGTTTGTCCAGATATGACTGGATGAAACCGGAAATACCCAGGATTGTTCTGGATAACTAAATCCCAGATTTTGCTACAGCCTCTTTGTTTGTGTTTTTCGGATATTTTCCATGGACTTTATTGTTTGAATGTTTTTTATCAGGGAACATTAAATTTTGTACCGTAGAAACACTAATTGGTTCATCATGTGGACATCAGCTCTACACATTCGTATTTTCTAGGGAGAAAGCTAGAGAAACTGCGGCAAACAAACATGATATTTCTGTTTGCTTCGATGACATTTGATGCACTTGCCTAACGAAAAGACTGCTTTTCTCCAAAACCATATTTACTGTGATTTTCTCTGTGCCTTGCATATGAATTCCACACCACTTTGTCCGGATATGACTGGATGAAACCGGAAATATCCGGTTTTGTTTTGGCTAAAAACCCAGATATTGCTACAACCTCTGTGTTTGTTTTTTCTGGATATTCAATGGACTTTATTGTTTTGAAAGTTTTTTTATCGGGGAACATTTTGTTTTGAGCTTGTATACAGTAATTGGTTCCAAATGGAGACACCAGTACTCTATATTCATATTTTCTAAGGAGAAAGCTAGAGGAACTGCGGCAAACAAACATGATATTTCTGTTAGTATCGATAACATTTTATGCACTTGCCTAACGAAAAGACTTTGCTTTTCTCCAAAACCATTTTTACTCTGATTTTCTCGGTCCAATGCATACGAATTCCAAACCACTCTTTCTGGATATGACTGGATGAAACCAGAAATATCTGGTTGTGTTTTGCCTAACTCATTCCGAAATATTGTGAAAGTTTCTGTGTTGGTGTTTTCTGGATATTATCGATGGTCTTTATTGTTTTGAATGTTTTTATCAGGGAACATTTATTTTTGTACCCTTAAAAAACACTAATTGGTTCATCATGGGGACACCAGCTCTACACATTCTTATTTTCTAGGGAGAAAGCTAGAGGAACTGCGGCAAACACACATGATATTTCTGTTTGTGTAGATGACATTTTATGCACTTGCCTAATGAAAAGACTTTGCTTTTCTCCAAAACCATTTTTACTGTGATTTTCTCGGTCCATTGCATACGAATACCACACCAGTTTCTCCGGATATGACTGGACAAAACCCAAAATATCCAGTGTAGTTTTTGCTAACTCAATCCCAGATATTGCTACAGCCTTTGTGTTTTTGTATTCCTGATATTATGCACGGACTTTATTGTTTGAATGTTTTTTTTCAGGGAATATTTAATTTTGTGCTTGGAAACACTAATAGGTTCCACATGGATACACCAGCTCTACACATTCGTATTTTCTATGGAGAAAGCTAGTGGAACTGTGGCAAACAAACATGATATTTCTGTTTGTATAGATGACATTTGATGCACTTGCCTAACGAAAACACGTTGCATTTCTCCAAAACCAATTTTCTGTGTTTTTCTCGGTCCATTGCATACAAATTCCTCACCAGTTTGTCCGGATATGAATGGATGAAACCAGAAATATCCGGTTGTGTTTTGGCTAACTAAATCCGAAATATTGTTACAGCCTCTGTGTTTGTGTTTTCTGGATATTATCGAAGGACTTTATTGTGTTGAATGTTTTTATCAGGGAACATTTAATTTTGTACCGTTTAATCAGTAATGGGTTCATCATGAGGACACCAGCTCTACACAATCGTATTTTCTAGGGAGAAAGCTAGAGGAACTGCATCAAACAAACATGATATTTCTGTTTGTATAGATGACATTTTATGCATTTGCCTAATGAAAAGACTTTGCTTTTTTCAAAAACCATTTTAACTGTGATTTTCTCGGTCCATTGCATACGAATTCCACACCAGCTTCTCTGGATATGACTGGATGAAACCGGAAATATCCGGGTTTTTTTTTGCTAACACAATTCCACATATTTCTACAGCTCTGCGTTTGTGTTTTCTGGATATTATCAATGGACTTTATTGTTTTGAATGTTTTTTTATCAGGGAACATTTAATTTTGTGCTTGGAAACACTAATTGGTTCCACATGGAGACACCAGCTCTACATATTTGTATTTTCTAGGGAGAAAGCTAGAGGAACTGCGGCAAGCAAACATGATATTTCTGTTTGTGTAGATGACATTTTATGCACTTGCCTAACGAAAAGAATTTGCTTTTCTCCAAAACCATTTTTACTGTTATTTTCTTGGTCCATTGCATACGAATTCCACAATACTTTGTCAGGATATGACTGGATGAAACCGGAAATATCCGGGTTTTTTTTGGCTAACTCAACCCCAGATATTGCATAGCCTCTGTGCTTGGGAATTCCTGATATTATACATGGACCTTATTGCTTTGAATGTTTTTTATCAGGGAACATTTAATTTTGTGCTTGGAAACACTAGTTGGTTCCACATGGAGACACCAGCTCTACACATTTGTATTTTCTAGAGAGAAAGCTAGAGGAACTGTGGCAAGCAAACATGATATTTCTGTTTCTATAAATGACATTTTATGCACTTGCCTAACGAAAAGACTTTGCTTTTCTCCAAAACCATTTGTACTGTGATTTTCTCGGTCAAATGGATACGAATTCCACACCAGTTTGTCCGGATATGACTGGATGAAATCGTAAATATCCGGTTTTGTTTTGGCTAATCAATCCGAAATACTGTGAAAGCCTCTGGGTTTTTGTTTTCTGGATATTATTGATGGACTTTATTGTGTTGAATGTTTTTATCAGGGAACATTTCATTTTGTACCATGGAAACACTAATTGGTTCCACATGGGGACACCAGTTCTACACATTCGTATTTTCTAAGGAGAAAACTAGAAGAACTGGGGCAAACAAACATGATATTTCTGTTTGTATCGATGACATTTTATGCACTTGCCTAACGAAACGACTTTGCTTTTCTGCAAAACCATTTGTACTGTGATTTTCTCGGTCCATTGCATATGAATTCCACTCTAGTTTCTCTGGATATAACTGGATGAAACCGGAAATATCTGGTTTTGTTTTTGGTAACTCAATCGCAGATATTGCTATAGCCTCTGTGTTTGTGTATTCCTGATATTATCCACAGACATTATTTTTTTGAATGTTTTTATCAGGGAACATTTAATTTTGTTCTTGGAAACACTAATTGGTTCCACATGGAGACACCAGCTCTACACATTCGTATTTTCTAGAGAGAAAGCTAGAGGAACTGCGGCAAACAAACAGGATATTTCTGTTTGTGTCAACGATATTTTATGCACCTGCCTAACGAAAAGACTTTGCTTTTCTCCAAAACCAATTTTACTGTGATTTCCTCGGTACACTGCATACGAATTCCAAACCACTTTCTCTGGATATGACTGGATGAAACCAGAAATATCAGGTTGGGCTTTGGCTAACTAAACCGAAATATTGCTACAGCCTCTGTGTTGTGTTTTCCGGATATTACCGATGGACTTTATTGTTTTCAATGTTTATATCAGGAAACATTTAATTTTGTGCGGTAGAATCACTTAAGGTTCCACATGGTGACACCAGCTCTGCACATTCAAATTTTCTAAGCGAAAGCTAGAGGAACTGTGGCAAACAAACATGATATTTCTGTTTGTCTAGATGCCATTTTATGCAGTTGCCTAACGAAAAGACTTTGCTTTTCTCCAAAACCATTTGTACTGTGATTTTCTCGGTCAAATGGATACGAATTCCACACCAGTTTGTCCGGATATGACTGGATGAAATCGTAAATATCCGGTTTTGTTTTGGCTAACTCAATCCGAAATACTGTGAAAGCATCTGTGTTTTTGTTTTCTGGATATTATTGATGGACTTTATTGTTTTGAATGTTTTTATCAGGGAACATTTCATTTTGTACCGTGGAAACACTAATTGGTTCCACATGGGGACACCAGTTCTACACATTCATATTTTCTAAGGAGAAAACTAGAGGAACTGCGGCAAACAAACATGATATTTCTGTTTGTATCGATGACATTTTATGCACTTGCCTAATGAAACGACTTTGCTTTTCTCCAAAACCATTTGTACTGTGATTTTCTCGGTCCATTGCATATGAATTCCACTCTAGTTTCTCTGGATATAACTGGATGAAACCGGAAATATCTGGTTTTGTTTTGGGTAACTCAATCGCAGAAATTGCTATAGCCTCTGTGTTTGTGTATTCCTGATATTATCCACGGACTTTATTGGTTTGAATGCTTTTTATCAGGGAACATTGAATTTTGTGCTTGGAAACACTAATTAGTTCCACATGGAGACACCAGCTCTACACATTCGTATTTTCTAGAGAGAAAGCTAGAGGAACTGCGGCAAACAAACAGGATATTTCTGTTTGTGTCAACGATATTTTATGCACCTGCCTAACGAAAAGACTTTGCTTTTCTCCAAAACCAATTTTACTGTGATTTCCTCGGTACACTGCATACGAATTCCAAACCACTTTCTCTGGATATGACTGGATGAAACCAGAAATATCAGGTTGGGCTTTGGCTAACTAAACCGAAATATTGCTACAGCCTCTGTGTTGTGTTTTCCGGATATTACCGATGGACTTTATTGTTTTCAATGTTTATATCAGGAAACATTTAATTTTGTGCGGTAGAATCACTTAAGGTTCCACATGGTGACACCAGCTCTGCACATTCAAATTTTCTAAGCGAAAGCTAGAGGAACTGTGGCAAACAAACATGATATTTCTGTTTGTCTAGATGCCATTTTATGCAGTTGCCTAACGAAAAGACTTTGCTTTTCTCCAAAACCATTTGTACTGTGATTTTCTCGGTCAAATGGATACGAATTCCACACCAGTTTGTCCGGATATGACTGGATGAAATCGTAAATATCCGGTTTTGTTTTGGCTAACTCAATCCGAAATACTGTGAAAGCATCTGTGTTTTTGTTTTCTGGATATTATTGATGGACTTTATTGTTTTGAATGTTTTTATCAGGGAACATTTCATTTTGTACCGTGGAAACACTAATTGGTTCCACATGGGGACACCAGTTCTACACATTCATATTTTCTAAGGAGAAAACTAGAGGAACTGCGGCAAACAAACATGATATTTCTGTTTGTATCGATGACATTTTATGCACTTGCCTAATGAAACGACTTTGCTTTTCTCCAAAACCATTTGTACTGTGATTTTCTCGGTCCATTGCATATGAATTCCACTCTAGTTTCTCTGGATATAACTGGATGAAACCGGAAATATCTGGTTTTGTTTTGCGTAACTCAATCGCAGAAATTGCTATAGCCTCTGTGCTTGTGTATTCCTGATATTATCCACAGACATTATTTTTTTGAATGTTTTTATCAGGGAACATTTAATTTTGTTCTTGGAAACACTAATTGGTTCCACATGGAGACACCAGCTCTACACATTCGTATTTTCTAGAGAGAAAGCTAGAGGAACTGCGGCAAACAAACAGGATATTTCTGTTTGTATCAACGGTATTTTATGCACTTGCCTAACGAAAAGACTTTGCTTTTCTCCAAAACCATTTATACTGTGATTTTGTCGGTCCATTGCATGAAATTCCACACTGATTTGTCCGGATATGACTGGATGAAACCGAAATATCCGGTTTTGTTTTGGCTAACTCAATCCCTGATATTGCTACATTCTCTGTGTTTGTGTTTTATGGATATTATCCACGGACTTTATTGTTTTCAATGACTTTTATCGGGGAACATTTAATTTTGTGCTTGGAAACACTAATTGGTTCCACATGGAGACAACAGATCTATATATTTGTAAATTCTAGGGAGATAGCTAGAGGAACTGCGGCAAACAAACATGATATTTCTGTTTCTATCGTTGACATTTTATGCACTTGCCTAAAGAAAAGACTTTGCTTTTCTCCAAAACCATATTTACTGTGATTTTCTCGGTCCATTGCATACGAATTCCACACCACTTTGTCCGGATATGACTGGATGAAACCGGAAATATCCGGTTTTGTTTTGGCTAAAAACCCAGATATTGCTACAACCTCTGTGTTTGTTTTTTCTGGATATACCATGGACTTTATTGTTTTGAAAGTTTTTTTATCGGGGAACATTTTGTTTTGAGCTTGTATATAGTAATTGGTTCCAAATGGAGACACCAGCACTATATATTCGTATTTTCTAAGGAGAAAGCTAGAGGAACTGCGGCAAACAAACATGATATTTCTGTTAGTATCGATAACATTTTATGCACTTGCCTAACGAAAAGACTTTGCTTTTCTCCAAAACCATTTTTACTCTGATTTTCTCAGTCCAATGCATACGAATTCCAAACCACTCTTTCTGGATATGACTGGATGAAACCAGAAATATCCGGTTGTGTTTTGCCTAACTCATTCCGAAATATTGTGAAAGTTTCTGTGTTGGTGTTTTCTGGATATTATCGATGGTCTTTATTGTTTTGAATGTTTTTATCAGGGAACATTTATTTTTGTACCCTTAAAAAACACTAATTGGTTCCACATGGAGACACCAGCTCTACACATTCTTATTTTCTAGAGAGAAAGCTAGAGGAACTGCGGCAAACAAACAGGATATTTCTGTTTGTATCAACGATATTTTATGCACCTGCCTAACGAAAAGACTTTGCTTTTCTCCAAAACCAATTTTACTGTGATTTTCTTGGTACACTGCATATGAATTCCAAACCACTTTCTCTGGATATAACTGGATGAAACCAGAAATATCAGGTTGGGCTTTGGCTAACTAAACCGAAATATTGCTACAGCCTCTGTGTTGTGTTTTCCGGATATTACCGATGGACTTTATTGTTTTCAATGTTTATATCAGGAAACATTTAATTTTGTGCGGTAGAATCACTTAATGGTTCCACATGGTGACACCAGCTCTACACATTCAAATTTTCTAAGCGGAAAGCTAGAGGAACTGTGGCAAACAAACATGATATTTCTGTTTGTATAGATGACATTTTATGCACTTGCCTAACGAAAAGACTTTGCTTTTCTCCAAAACCATTTGTACTGTGATTTTCTCGGTCCATTGCATACGAATTCCACACCAGTTTGTCCAGATATGAATGGATGAAATCTTAAATATCCGGTTTTGTTTTGGCTAATCAATCCGAAATACTGTGAAAGACTCTGTGTTTTTGTTTTCTGGATATTATTGATGGACTTTATTGTTTTGAATGTTTTTATCAGGGAACATTTCATTTTGTACCATGGAAACACTAATTGGTTCCACATGGGGACACCAGTTCTACACATTCGTATTTTCTAAGGAGAAAACTAGAGGAACTGCGGCAAACAAACATGATATTTCTGTTTGTATCGATGACATTTTATGCACTTCCCTAACGAAACGACTTTGCTTTTCTCCAAAACCATTTTTACTGTGATTTTCTCGGTCCATTGCATACGAATGCCCCACCAGTTTGTCCGGATATGACTGGATGAAACCAGAAATACCCTAGTTTTTTTTGGCTAACTCAATCCCAGATATTGCTATAGCCTCTCTGTTCATCTATTCCTGATATTAACCCAAGACTTTATTTTTTGAATGTTTTTTATCAGAGAACATTTAATTTTGGGATTAGAAACACTAATTGGTTCCACATGGAGACACCAGCTCTACATATTCATATTTTCTTGGGAGAAAGCTAGAGGAACTGCGGCAAACAAACATGATATTTCTGTTTGCTTCGATGACATTTTATGCAATTGCCTAAGGAAAGGACTTTGCTTTTCTCCAAAACCATTTTTACTGTGATTTTCTCGGTCCATTGCATACGAATTCCACACCAGTTTGTCTGGATATGAGTGGATGAAACCAGAAATACCCTAGTTTTTTTGGCTAACTCAATCCCAGATATTGCTATAGCCTCTCTGTTCATCTATTCCTGATATTAACCCAAGACTTTATTTTTTGAATGTTTTTTATCAGAGAACATTTAATTTTGGGATTAGAAACACTAATTGGTTCCACATGGAGACACCAGCTCTATATATTCATATTTTCTAGGGAGAAAGCTAGAGGAACTGCGGCAAACAAACATGATATTTCTGTTTGTATAGATGACATTTTATGCAATTGCCTAAGGAAAAGTCTTTGCTTTTCTCCAAAACCATTTTTACTGCGATTTTCTCTGTCCAATTCATATGAATTCCACATTATTTTGTCCAGATATGATTGGATGAAACATGAAATATCCGCTTGTATATTGGCTAACTTAAGCCAAAATATTTTGAAAGCCTCTGTATTTGTGTTTTCTGGATATTATAGACAGACTTTATTGTTTTGAATATTTTTATCAGGAACATTTATTTTTGTGCCTCTGTGTTTGTGTTTTCCTAATATTATCGATGGACTTTATTGTTTTGAATCATTTTATCAGGTAACATTTAATTTTGTGCTTGGAAACACTAATTGGTTCCACATGGAGACACCAGCTCTACACATTCGTATTTTCTATGGAGAAAGCTCGAGGAACTGCGGCAAACAAACATGATATTTCTGTTTGTATCGATGACATTTTATGCACTTGCCTAAAAAAAAAAACTTTGCTTTGCTCCAAAACCATTTTTTAACTGTGATTTTCTCGTTCCATTGCATACGGATTCCATGCCACTTTGTCAGCATATGACTGGATGAAACCGGAAATATCCGGTTGTGTTTTGGCGAAATCAATCCCAGATATTGCTACAGCCTCTGTGTTTGTGTTTTTCGGATATTTTCCATGGACTTCATAGTTTTGAATGTTTTTTATCAGGGAACATTTAATTTTGGGCTTGGAAAAACTAATTTGTTCATCATGGGGACACCAGATCTACATATTCCTGTTTTCTAGGGAGAAAATTAGAGGAACTGCAGCAAATAAGCATGATATTTCTGTTTGTATAGAGACATCTTATGCACTTCCCTAACAAAAAGACTTTGCTTTTCTCCAAAACCATTTTTACTCTGATTTTCTCTGTCCATTGCATACGAATTCCACACCACTTTGTCCAGATATGACTGGATGAAACCAGAATTAACCGGTTTTGTTTTGGCTAACTCAATCCTAAATATTGTGAAAGCCTCTGTGTTTGTGTTTTCTGGATATTATCGATGGACTTTATTGTTTTGAATGTTTTTATCAAGGAACATTTCATTTTGTAGCGTTGAAACAGTAATGGGATCATCATGGGGACACAAGCTCTACACATTCGTATTTTCTAGGGAGAAAACTAGAGGAACTGCGGCAACAAACAAACATGATATTTTTGTTTGTATAAAAGACATTTTATGCACTTGCCCAACGAAAAGACTTTGCTTTTATGTAAAACCATTTATACTGTGATTTTCTCGGTCCATTGCATATGAATTCCACACCAGTTTGTCCGGATATGACTGGATGAAACCGGAAGTATCCTGTTGTGTTTTGGCTACCTCAATCCCAGATATTGCTACAGCCTCTGTGTTTGTGTTTTCTGGATATTATCGATGGACTTATTGTTTTGAATATTTTTATCAGGTAAAATTAAATTTTGTACCGTAGACACACTAATTGGTTCATAATGGGAACACCAGCTCTACACAGTCGTTTTTTCTAAGGAGAAAGCTAGAGGAACTGTGGCAAACAAACATGATATTTCTGTTTGTCTAGATGACATTTTATGCACTTGCCTAACGAAAAGACTTTGCTTTTCTCCAAAACCATATTTACTGTGATTTTATTGGTCCATTGCATATGAATTCCTCACTACTTTGTCAGGATATGACTGGATGAAACCGGAAATATCCGGTTTTGTTTTGGCTAATTCAATCCCATATATTGCTACAGCCTCTGTGTTTATTTATTCCTAATATTATCCACACACTTTATTGTTCTGAATATTTTTTATCAGGGAACATTTAATTTGGTGCTTGGAATCACTAAATGGTTCCACATGGAGTCACCAGCTCTACATATTCGTATTTTCTAGGGAGAAATCTAGAGGAACTGTGCCAAACAAACATGAAATTTTGTTTGTATAGATGACACTTTATCTACTTGTCTAATGAAAAGACTTTGCTTTTCTCCAAAACCATTTTTACTGTGATTTTCTTGCTCTACTACATACGAATGCCAAACCACTTTGTCCGGATGTGACTGGATGAAACCGGAAATATCCGGTTGTTTTTGGCTAAATGAATTCGAAATATTGTGAAAGCCTCTGTGTTTGTGTTTTCTGGATATTATCAATGGACTTATTGTTTTGAATGTTTTTATCAGGGAACATTTAATTTTGTACCGTTGAAATATTAATTGGTTCATAATGGGAACACCAGCTCTACATATTCGTATTTTCTAGGGAGAAAGCTAAAGGAATTGCGGCAAACAAACCTGATATTTCTATTTGTATAGGTGATATTTTATGCACTTGCCTAACGTAAAGTGTTTGATTTTCTCCAAAACTATTATACAGTGATTATCTCAGTCCATTGCATACAAATTCCACAGCACTTTGTCCAGATATGACTGGATGAAACCGGAAATATCCGGTTTTGTTTTGGCTAACTCAATCCCATATATTGCGACAGCCTCTGTGTTTGTGTTTTCTGGATATTATCAACGGATTTCATGGTTTTGAATGTTTTTTATCGGGAACATTATATTTTGAGCTTGGATACAGTAATTGGTTCCACATGGAGACACCAGCTCTATATATTTGTATTTTTAAAGGGAGAAAGCTAGAGGAAATGGGACAAACAAACATGATATTTCTGTTTGGATAGATGACATTTTATGCACTTGCCTAATGAAAAGACTTTGCTTTTCGCCAAAACCATTTTTACTGTGATTTTCTCGGTCCATTGCATATGAATTCCACACCAGTTTGTCGGGTTATGACTGGATGAAACCAGAAATAACCGGTTTTGTTTTGGCTAACTCAATCCCAGATATTGCTACAGCCTCTGTGTTTGTGTATTCCTGATATTAACCACGGAATTCAATGTTTTGAATATTTTTTTTCAGGGAACATTTAATTTTGTGCTTGGAAACCCTAATTGGTTCCTAATGGACACACCAGCTCTACACATTCATATTTCCTAGGGAGAAAGGTAGAAGAACTGCGGGAAACAAAATCACATTTCTGTTTGTATAGATGATATTTTAGGCACTTGCCTAATGAAAAGACTTTGCTTTTCTCCAAAATCATTTTTTCTGTGATTTTTTCGGTCCGTTGCATACGAATTCCACACCACTTTGTCCAGATATGACTAGAAGTAACCAGAAATAGACGGTTGTATCTTGGATAATTCAATCCGAAATATTGTGAAAATTTCTGTGTTTGTTTTTTCTGGATATTATCGATGGACTTTATTGTTTTCAATGATTTTATAAGGGAACATTTAATTTTGTACCGTAGAAACACTAATTGGTTCATCATGGGGACACCAGCTCTACACATTCTTATTTTCTAGGGAGAAAGCTAGAGGAACTGCGGCAAACAAACATGATGTTTCTGTTTGTCTAGATGACATTTTATGCACTTGCCTAACGAAAAGAATTTGCTTTTCTCCAAAACCATTTGTACTGTGATTTTCTCGGTCCATTGCCTACAAATTCCACACCACTATGTCCAGATATGACTGGATGCAACCGGAATTAACCGGTTTTGTTTTGGCTAACTCAATCCCAGATATTACTACAGCCTCTGTGTTTGTGTTTTCCTGATATTATAGATGGACTTTATTGTTTTGAATCATTTTATCAGGGAACATTTAATTTTGTGCTTGGAAACACTAATTGGTTCCAGCACTACACATTCGTATTTTCTAGGGAGAAAGCTAGAGGAATTGTGGCAAACAATCATGATATTTCTGTTTGTATAGATGACATTTTATACACTTGCCTAATGAAAAGACTTTTCTTTTCTCCAAAATCATTTTTTAACTGTGATTTTCTCGGTCAATTGCATGCGAATTCCACACCAGTTTGTCCGGATATGACTGCATGAAATCAGAAATATCCGATTTTGTTTTGGGTAACTCAATCGCAGATATTGCTACATCCTCTTTGTTTGTTTTTTCTGGATATTATCAATGGACTTTATTGATTTGAATGTTTTTTTATCGGGGAACTTTTTATTTTGAACTTGGATACAGTAATTGGTTCCACATGGAGACACCAGCTCTACATATTCGTATTTTCTAGGGAGAAAACTAGAGGAACTGCGGCAAACAAACATGATATTTCTGTTTGTCTAGATGACATTTTATGCATTTGCCTATCGAAAAGACTTTCCTTTTCTCCAAAAGCATTTTTACTGTGATTTTCTCGGTCCATTGCATACGAATTCACACCAGTTTGTCCAGGTATGACTGGATGAAACCGGAAATACCCTGGTTTGTTCTGGCTAACTCAATCCCAGATTTTGCTACAGCCTCTGTGTTTGTGTTTTTCGGATATGTTCCATGGACTTCATAGTTTTGAATGTTTTTATCAGGGAACATTTAATTTTGTACCGTAGAAACACTAATTGGTTCATCATGGGAACACCAGCTCTACACTTTGTATTTTCTAGGGAGATAGCTAGAGGAACTGCGGCAAACAAACATGATATTTCTGTTTGTATAGATGATATTTTATGCACTTTCCTAACGAAAAACTTTGTTCTTCTCCAAAACCATTTTTACTGTGATTTTCTCGGTCCATTGCATACGAATTCCACACTAGTTTGTCCGGATATTACTGGATGAAACCAGAAATATCCGGGTTTGTTTTGGCTAATTCAATCGCAGATATTGCTACAGCCTCTGTGTTTCTGTTTTCTGGATATTATCAATGGACTTTATTGTTTTGAATTTTTTTTATCAGGGAACTTTTTCTTTTGAGCTTGGATACAGTAATTGGTTCCACATGGAGACACCAGCTCTACACATTCGTATTTTCTAGAGAGAAAGCTAGAGGAACTGCGGCAAACAAACATGATATTTCTGTTTGTCTAGATGATATTTTTTGCACTTACCTAATGAAAAGACTTTGCTTTTCCCAAAAACCACTTTTACTGTGATTTTCTCGGTCCACTGCAAACGAATTCCACAGAAGTTTGTCTAGATATGACTGGATGAAGCTAACTCAATCCCAGAGATTGCTACAGCCTCTGTGTTTGTTTATTCTTGATATTATCCACGGACTTTTTTGTTTTGAATATTTTTTATCGGGGAACAATTAATTTTGTGCTTGGTAACACTAATTGGTTCCACATGGAGACACCAGCTCTACATATTCATATTTTCTAGGGAGAAAGCTAGAGGAACTGTGGCAAACAAACATGATATTTCTGTTTGTCTAGATGACATTTTATGCAATTGCCTAAGGAAAAGACTTTGCTTTTCTCCAAAACCATTTTTACTGTGATTTTCTCGGTCCATTGCATACGAATTCCACACCAGTTTGTCCGGATATTACTGGAAGAAACCAGAATTATCCGGTTTTGTTTTGGCTAACTCAGTCCGAAATATTTTGAAAGTTTCTGTGTTTGTGTTTTCTGGATATTATTGATGGAATTTATTGTTTTCAATATTTTTATCAGGGAACATTTATTTTTGTACCGTAGAAACACTAATTGGTTCATCATGGGGACAGCAGCTCTACACATTCGTATTTTCTAGGGAGAAAGGTAGAGGAACTGCGGCAAACAAACATGACATTTATGTTTGTGTAGATGACATTTTATGCACGTGCCTAACGAAAAGACTTTGCTTTTCTCCAAAACCATTTTTACTGTGATTTTCTCGGTCCATTGCATACGAATTCCACACCAGTTTGTCCGGATATGAGTGGATGAAACCAGAAATACCCTAGTTTTTTTTGGCTAACTCAATCCCAGATATTGCTATAGCCTCTCTGTTCATCTATTCCTGATATTAACACAAGACTTTATTTTTTGAATGTTTTTTATCAGAGAACATTTAATTTTGGGATTGGAAACACTAATTGGTTCCACATGGAGACACCAGCTCTATATATTCATATTTTCTAGGGAGAAAGCTAGAGGAACTGCGGCAAACAAACATGATATTTCTGTTTGTATAGATGACATTTTATGCAATTGCCTAAGGAAAAGACTTTGCTTTTCTCCAAAACCATTTTTACTGCGATTTTCTCTGTCCAATTCATACGAATTCCACATTATTTTGTCCAGATATGATTGGATGAAACAGGAAATATCCGCTTGTATATTGGCTAACTTAAGCCAAAATATTTTGAAAGCCTCTGTATTTGTGTTTTCTGGATATTATAGACAGACTTTATTGTTTTGAATATTTTTATCAGGAACATTTATTTTTGTGCCTCTGTGTTTGTGTTTTCCTAATATTATCGATGGACTTTATAGTTTTGAATCATTTTTATCAGGTAACATTTAATTTTGTGCTTGGAAACACTAATTGGTTCCACATGGAGACACCAGCTCTACACATTCGTATTTTCTATGGAGAAAGCTCGAGGAACTGCGGCAAACAAACATGATATTTCTGTTTGTATCGATGACATTTTATGCACTTGCCTAAAAAAAAAACTTTGCTTTGCTCCAAAACCATTTTTTAACTGTGATTTTCTCGTTCCATTGCATACGGATTCCACGCCACTTTGTCAGCATATGACTGGATGAAACCGGAAATATCCGGTTGTGTTTTGGCGAAATCAATCCCAGATATTGCTACAGCCTCTGTGTTTGTGTTTTTCGGATATTTTCCATGGACTTCATAGTTTTGTATGTTTTTTTATCAGGGAACATTTAATTTTGGGCTTGGAAAAACTAATTTGTTCATCATGGGGACACCAGATCTACATATTCCTGTTTTCTAGGGAGAAAATTAGAGGAACTGCAGCAAATAAGCATGATATTTCTGTTTGTATAGATGAGATCTTATGCACTACCCTAACAAAAAGACTTTGCTTTTCTCCAAAACCATTTTTACTCTGATTTTCTCTGTCCATTGCATACGAATTCCACACCACTTTGTCCGGATATGACTGGATGAAACCGGAATTAACCGGTTTTGTTTTGGCTAACTCAATCCTAAATATTGTGAAAGCCTCTGTGTTTGTGTTTTCTGGATATTATCGATGGACTTTATTGTTTTGAATGTTTTTATCAAGGAACATTTCATTTTGTAGCGTTGAAACAGTAATGGGATCATCATGGGGACACCAGCTCTACACATTCGTATTTTCTAGGGAGAAAACTAGAGGAACTGCGGCAACAAACAAACATGATATTTTTGTTTGTATAAAAGACATTTTATGCACTTGCCCAACGAAAAGACTTTGCTTTTATGTAAAACCATTTATACTGTGATTTTCTCGGTCCATTGCATACAAATTTCACACCAGTTTGTCCGGATATGACTGGATGAAACCGGAAGTATCCTGTTGTGTTTTGGCTACCTCAATCCCAGATATTGCTACAGCCTCTGTGTTTGTGTTTTCTGGATATTATCGATGGACTTATTGTTTTGAATATTTTTATCAGGTAAAATTAAATTTTGTACCGTAGAGACACTAATTGGTTCATAATGGGAACACCAGCTCTACACAGTCGTTTTTTCTAAGGAGAAAGCTAGAGGAACTGTGGCAAACAAACATGATATTTCTGTTTGTCTAGATGACATTTTATGCACTTGCCTAACGAAAAGACTTTGCTTTTCTCCAAAACGATATTTACTGTGATTTTATCGGTGCATTGCATATGAATTCCTCACTACTTTGTCAGGATATGACTGGATGAAACCGGAAATATCCGGTTTTGTTTTGGCTAATTCAATCCCATATATTGCTACAGCCTCTGTGTTTATTTATTCCTAATATTATCCACACACTTTATTGTTCTGAATATTTTTTATCAGGGAACATTTAATTTGGTGCTTGGAATCACTAAATGGTTCCACATGGAGTCACCAGCTCTACATATTCGTATTTTCTAGGGAGAAATCTAGAGGAACTGTGCCAAACAAACATGGAATTTTGTTTGTATAGATGACACTTTATCTACTTGTCTAATGAAAAGACTTTGCTTTTCTCCAAAACCATTTTTACTGTGATTTTCTTGCTCTACTACATACGAATGCCAAACCACTTTGTCCGGATGTGACTGGATGAAACCGGAAATATCCGGTTGTTTTTGGCTAAATGAATTCGAAATATTGTGAAAGCCTCTGTGTTTGTGTTTTCTGGATATTATCAATGGACTTATTGTTTTGAATGTTTTTATCAGGGAACATTTAATTTTGTACCGTTGAAATATTAATTGGTTCATAATGGGAACACCAGCTCTACATATTCGTATTTTCTAGGGAGAAAGCTAAAGGAATTGCGGCAAACAAACCTGATATTTCTATTTGTATAGGTGATATTTTATGCACTTGCCTAACGTAAAGTGTTTGATTTTCTCCAAAACTATTATACAGTGATTATCTCAGTCCATTGCATACAAATTCCACAGCACTTTGTCCAGATATGACTGGATGAAACCGGAAATACCCGGTTTTGTTTTGGCTAACTCAATCCCATATATTGCGACAGCCTCTGTGTTTGTGTTTTCTGGATATTATCAACGGATTTCATGGTTTTGATTGCTTTTTATCGGGAACATAATATTTTGAGCTTGGATACAGTAATTGGTTCCACATGGAGACACCAGCTCTATATATTTGTATTTTTAAAGGGAGAAAGCTAGAGGAAATGGGACAAACAAACATGATATTTCTGTTTGGATAGATGACATTTTATGCACTTGCCTAATGAAAAGACTTTGCTTTTCTCCAAAACCATTTTTACTGTGATTTTCTCGGTCCATTGCATATGAATTCCACACCAGTTTGTCCAGTTATGACTGGATGACCAGAAATAACCGGTTTTGTTTTGGCTAACTCAATCCCAGATATTGCTACAGCCTCTGTGTTTGTGTATTCCTGATATTAACCACGGAATTCAATGTTTTGAATGTTTTTTTTTCAGGGAACATTTAATTTTGTGCTTGGAAACCCTAATTGGTTCCAAATGGACACACCAGCTCTACACATTCATATTTCCTAGGGAGAAAGGTAGAAGAACTGCGGGAAACAAAATCACATTTCTGTTTGTATAGATGATATTTTAGGCACTTGCCTAATGAAAAGACTTTGCTTTTCTCCAAAATCATTTTTTCTGTGATTTTTTCGGTCCGTTGCATACGAATTCCACACCACTTTGTCCAGATATGACTAGAAGTAACCAGAAATAGACGGTTGTATCTTGGATAATTCAATCCGAAATATTGTGAAAATTTCTGTGTTTGTTTTTTCTGGATATTATCGATGGACTTTATTGTTTTCAATGATTTTATAAGGGAACATTTAATTTTGTACCGTAGAAACACTAATTGGTTCATCATGGGGACACCAGCTCTACACATTCTTATTTTCTAGGGAGAAAGCTAGAGGAACTGCGGCAAACAAACATGATGTTTCTGTTTGTCTAGATGACATTTTATGCACTTGCCTAACGAAAAGAATTTGCTTTTCTCCAAAACCATTTGTACTGTGATTTTCTCGGTCCATTGCCTACAAATTCCACACCACTATGTCCAGATATGACTGGATGCAACCGGAATTAACCGGTTTTGTTTTGGCTAACTCAATCCCAGATATTACTACAGCCTCTGTGTTTGTGTTTTCCTGATATTATAGATGGACTTTATTGTTTTGAATCATTTTATCAGGGAACATTTAATTTTGTGCTTGGAAACACTAATTGGTTCCAGCACTACACATTCGTATTTTCTAGGGAGAAAGCTAGAGGAATTGTGGCAAACAATCATGATATTTCTGTTTGTATAGATGACATTTTATACACTTGCCTAATGAAAAGACTTTTCTTTTCTCCAAAATCATTTTTTAACTGTGATTTTCTCGGTCAATTGCATGCGAATTCCACACCAGTTTGTCCGGATATGACTGCATGAAACCAGAAATATCCGATTTTGTTTTGGGTAACTCAATCGCAGATATTGCTACATCCTCTTTGTTTGTTTTTTCTGGATATTATCAATGGACTTTATTGATTTGAATGTTTTTTTATCGGGGAACTTTTTATTTTGAACTTGGATACAGTAATTGGTTCCACATGGAGACACCAGCTCTACATATTCGTATTTTCTAGGGAGAAAACTAGAGGAACTGCGGCAAACAAACATGATATTTCTGTTTGTCTAGATGACATTTTATGCATTTGCCTATCGAAAAGACTTTCCTTTTCTCCAAAAGCATTTTTACTGTGATTTTCTCGGTCCATTGCATACGAATTCACACCAGTTTGTCCAGGTATGACTGGATGAAACCGGAAATACCCTGGTTTGTTCTGGCTAACTCAATCCCAGATTTTGCTACAGCCTCTGTGTTTGTGTTTTTCGGATATGTTCCATGGACTTCATAGTTTTGAATGTTTTTATCAGGGAACATTTAATTTTGTACCGTAGAAACACTAATTGGTTCATCATGGGAACACCAGCTCTACACTTTGTATTTTCTAGGGAGATAGCTAGAGGAACTGCGGCAAACAAACATGATATTTCTGTTTGTATAGATGATATTTTATGCACTTTCCTAACGAAAAACTTTGTTCTTCTCCAAAACCATTTTTACTGTGATTTTCTCGGTCCATTGCATACGAATTCCACACTAGTTTGTCCGGATATTACTGGATGAAACCAGAAATATCCGGGTTTGTTTTGGCTAATTCAATCGCAGATATTGCTACAGCCTCTGTGTTTCTGTTTTCTGGATATTATCAATGGACTTTATTGTTTTGAATTTTTTTTATCAGGGAACTTTTTCTTTTGAGCTTGGATACAGTAATTGGTTCCACATGGAGACACCAGCTCTACACATTCGTATTTTCTAGAGAGAAAGCTAGAGGAACTGCGGCAAACAAACATGATATTTCTGTTTGTCTAGATGATATTTTTTGCACTTACCTAATGAAAAGACTTTGCTTTTCCCAAAAACCACTTTTACTGTGATTTTCTCGGTCCACTGCAAACGAATTCCACAGCAGTTTGTCTAGATATGACTGGATGAAGCTAACTCAATCCCAGAGATTGCTACAGCCTCTGTGTTTGTTTATTCTTGATATTATCCACGGACTTTTTTGTTTTGAATATTTTTTATCGGGGAACAATTAATTTTGTGCTTGGTAACACTAATTGGTTCCACATGGAGACACCAGCTCTACATATTCATATTTTCTAGGGAGAAAGCTAGAGGAACTGTGGCAAACAAACATGATATTTCTGTTTGTCTAGATGACATTTTATGCAATTGCCTAAGGAAAAGACTTTGCTTTTCTCCAAAACCATTTTTACTGTGATTTTCTCGGTCCATTGCATACGAATTCCACACCAGTTTGTCCGGATATTACTGGAAGAAACCAGAATTATCCGGTTTTGTTTTGGCTAACTCAGTCCGAAATATTTTGAAAGTTTCTGTGTTTGTGTTTTCTGGATATTATTGATGGAATTTATTGTTTTCAATATTTTTATCAGGGAACATTTATTTTTGTACCGTAGAAACACTAATTGGTTCATCATGGGGACAGCAGCTCTACACATTCGTATTTTCTAGGGAGAAAGGTAGAGGAACTGCGGCAAACAAACATGACATTTATGTTTGTGTAGATGACATTTTATGCACGTGCCTAACGAAAAGACTTTGCTTTTCTCCAAAACCATTTTTACTGTGATTTTCTCGGTCCATTGCATACGAATTCCACACCAGTTTGTCCGGATATGAGTGGATGAAACCAGAAATACCCTAGTTTTTTTTGGCTAACTCAATCCCAGATATTGCTATAGCCTCTCTGTTCATCTATTCCTGATATTAACACAAGACTTTATTTTTTGAATGTTTTTTATCAGAGAACATTTAATTTTGGGATTGGAAACACTAATTGGTTCCACATGGAGACACCAGCTCTATATATTCATATTTTCTAGGGAGAAAGCTAGAGGAACTGCGGCAAACAAACATGATATTTCTGTTTGTATAGATGACATTTTATGCAATTGCCTAAGGAAAAGACTTTGCTTTTCTCCAAAACCATTTTTACTGCGATTTTCTCTGTCCAATTCATACGAATTCCACATTATTTTGTCCAGATATGATTGGATGAAACAGGAAATATCCGCTTGTATATTGGCTAACTTAAGCCAAAATATTTTGAAAGCCTCTGTATTTGTGTTTTCTGGATATTATAGACAGACTTTATTGTTTTGAATATTTTTATCAGGAACATTTATTTTTGTGCCTCTGTGTTTGTGTTTTCCTAATATTATCGATGGACTTTATAGTTTTGAATCATTTTTATCAGGTAACATTTAATTTTGTGCTTGGAAACACTAATTGGTTCCACATGGAGACACCAGCTCTACACATTCGTATTTTCTATGGAGAAAGCTCGAGGAACTGCGGCAAACAAACATGATATTTCTGTTTGTATCGATGACATTTTATGCACTTGCCTAAAAAAAAAACTTTGCTTTGCTCCAAAACCATTTTTTAACTGTGATTTTCTCGTTCCATTGCATACGGATTCCACGCCACTTTGTCAGCATATGACTGGATGAAACCGGAAATATCCGGTTGTGTTTTGGCGAAATCAATCCCAGATATTGCTACAGCCTCTGTGTTTGTGTTTTTCGGATATTTTCCATGGACTTCATAGTTTTGTATGTTTTTTTATCAGGGAACATTTAATTTTGGGCTTGGAAAAACTAATTTGTTCATCATGGGGACACCAGATCTACATATTCCTGTTTTCTAGGGAGAAAATTAGAGGAACTGCAGCAAATAAGCATGATATTTCTGTTTGTATAGATGAGATCTTATGCACTACCCTAACAAAAAGACTTTGCTTTTCTCCAAAACCATTTTTACTCTGATTTTCTCTGTCCATTGCATACGAATTCCACACCACTTTGTCCGGATATGACTGGATGAAACCGGAATTAACCGGTTTTGTTTTGGCTAACTCAATCCTAAATATTGTGAAAGCCTCTGTGTTTGTGTTTTCTGGATATTATCGATGGACTTTATTGTTTTGAATGTTTTTATCAAGGAACATTTCATTTTGTAGCGTTGAAACAGTAATGGGATCATCATGGGGACACCAGCTCTACACATTCGTATTTTCTAGGGAGAAAACTAGAGGAACTGCGGCAACAAACAAACATGATATTTTTGTTTGTATAAAAGACATTTTATGCACTTGCCCAACGAAAAGACTTTGCTTTTATGTAAAACCATTTATACTGTGATTTTCTCGGTCCATTGCATACAAATTTCACACCAGTTTGTCCGGATATGACTGGATGAAACCGGAAGTATCCTGTTGTGTTTTGGCTACCTCAATCCCAGATATTGCTACAGCCTCTGTGTTTGTGTTTTCTGGATATTATCGATGGACTTATTGTTTTGAATATTTTTATCAGGTAAAATTAAATTTTGTACCGTAGACACACTAATTGGTTCATAATGGGAACACCAGCTCTACACAGTCGTTTTTTCTAAGGAGAAAGCTAGAGGAACTGTGGCAAACAAACATGATATTTCTGTTTGTCTAGATGACATTTTATGCACTTGCCTAACGAAAAGACTTTGCTTTTCTCCAAAACGATATTTACTGTGATTTTATCGGTGCATTGCATATGAATTCCTCACTACTTTGTCAGGATATGACTGGATGAAACCGGAAATATCCGGTTTTGTTTTGGCTAATTCAATCCCATATATTGCTACAGCCTCTGTGTTTATTTATTCCTAATATTATCCACACACTTTATTGTTCTGAATATTTTTTATCAGGGAACATTTAATTTGGTGCTTGGAATCACTAAATGGTTCCACATGGAGTCACCAGCTCTACATATTCGTATTTTCTAGGGAGAAATCTAGAGGAACTGTGCCAAACAAACATGGAATTTTGTTTGTATAGATGACACTTTATCTACTTGTCTAATGAAAAGACTTTGCTTTCTCCAAAACCATTTTTACTGTGATTTTCTTGCTCTACTACATACGAATGCCAAACCACTTTGTCCGGATGTGACTGGATGAAACCGGAAATATCCGGTTGTTTTTGGCTAAATGAATTCGAAATATTGTGAAAGCCTCTGTGTTTGTGTTTTCTGGATATTATCAATGGACTTATTGTTTTGAATGTTTTTATCAGGGAACATTTAATTTTGTACCGTTGAAATATTAATTGGTTCATAATGGGAACACCAGCTCTACATATTCGTATTTTCTAGGGAGAAAGCTAAAGGAATTGCGGCAAACAAACCTGATATTTCTATTTGTATAGGTGATATTTTATGCACTTGCCTAACGTAAAGTGTTTGATTTTCTCCAAAACTATTATACAGTGATTATCTCAGTCCATTGCATACAAATTCCACAGCACTTTGTCCAGATATGACTGGATGAAACCGGAAATATCCGGTTTTGTTTTGGCTAACTCAATCCCATATATTGCGACAGCCTCTGTGTTTGTGTTTTCTGGATATTATCAACGGATTTCATGGTTTTGATTGCTTTTTATCGGGAACATAATATTTTGAGCTTGGATACAGTAATTGGTTCCACATGGAGACACCAGCTCTATATATTTGTATTTTTAAAGGGAGAAAGCTAGAGGAAATGGGACAAACAAACATGATATTTCTGTTTGGATAGATGACATTTTATGCACTTGCCTAATGAAAAGACTTTGCTTTTCTCCAAAACCATTTTTACTGTGATTTTCTCGGTCCATTGCATATGAATTCCACACCAGTTTGTCCAGTTATGACTGGATGACCAGAAATAACCGGTTTTGTTTTGGCTAACTCAATCCCAGATATTGCTACAGCCTCTGTGTTTGTGTATTCCTGATATTAACCACGGAATTCAATGTTTTGAATGTTTTTTTTTCAGGGAACATTTAATTTTGTGCTTGGAAACCCTAATTGGTTCCAAATGGACACACCAGCTCTACACATTCATATTTCCTAGGGAGAAAGGTAGAAGAACTGCGGGAAACAAAATCACATTTCTGTTTGTATAGATGATATTTTAGGCACTTGCCTAATGAAAAGACTTTGCTTTTCTCCAAAATCATTTTTTCTGTGATTTTTTCGGTCCGTTGCATACGAATTCCACACCACTTTGTCCAGATATGACTAGAAGTAACCAGAAATAGACGGTTGTATCTTGGATAATTCAATCCGAAATATTGTGAAAATTTCTGTGTTTGTTTTTTCTGGATATTATCGATGGACTTTATTGTTTTCAATGATTTTATAAGGGAACATTTAATTTTGTACCGTAGAAACACTAATTGGTTCATCATGGGGACACCAGCTCTACACATTCTTATTTTCTAGGGAGAAAGCTAGAGGAACTGCGGCAAACAAACATGATGTTTCTGTTTGTCTAGATGACATTTTATGCACTTGCCTAACGAAAAGAATTTGCTTTTCTCCAAAACCATTTGTACTGTGATTTTCTCGGTCCATTGCCTACAAATTCCACACCACTATGTCCAGATATGACTGGATGCAACCGGAATTAACCGGTTTTGTTTTGGCTAACTCAATCCCAGATATTACTACAGCCTCTGTGTTTGTGTTTTCCTGATATTATAGATGGACTTTATTGTTTTGAATCATTTTATCAGGGAACATTTAATTTTGTGCTTGGAAACACTAATTGGTTCCAGCACTACACATTCGTATTTTCTAGGGAGAAAGCTAGAGGAATTGTGGCAAACAATCATGATATTTCTGTTTGTATAGATGACATTTTATACACTTGCCTAATGAAAAGACTTTTCTTTTCTCCAAAATCATTTTTTAACTGTGATTTTCTCGGTCAATTGCATGCGAATTCCACACCAGTTTGTCCGGATATGACTGCATGAAACCAGAAATATCCGATTTTGTTTTGGGTAACTCAATCGCAGATATTGCTACATCCTCTTTGTTTGTTTTTTCTGGATATTATCAATGGACTTTATTGATTTGAATGTTTTTTTATCGGGGAACTTTTTATTTTGAACTTGGATACAGTAATTGGTTCCACATGGAGACACCAGCTCTACATATTCGTATTTTCTAGGGAGAAAACTAGAGGAACTGCGGCAAACAAACATGATATTTCTGTTTGTCTAGATGACATTTTATGCATTTGCCTATCGAAAAGACTTTCCTTTTCTCCAAAAGCATTTTTACTGTGATTTTCTCGGTCCATTGCATACGAATTCACACCAGTTTGTCCAGGTATGACTGGATGAAACCGGAAATACCCTGGTTTGTTCTGGCTAACTCAATCCCAGATTTTGCTACAGCCTCTGTGTTTGTGTTTTTCGGATATGTTCCATGGACTTCATAGTTTTGAATGTTTTTATCAGGGAACATTTAATTTTGTACCGTAGAAACACTAATTGGTTCATCATGGGAACACCAGCTCTACACTTTGTATTTTCTAGGGAGATAGCTAGAGGAACTGCGGCAAACAAACATGATATTTCTGTTTGTATAGATGATATTTTATGCACTTTCCTAACGAAAAACTTTGTTCTTCTCCAAAACCATTTTTACTGTGATTTTCTCGGTCCATTGCATACGAATTCCACACTAGTTTGTCCGGATATTACTGGATGAAACCAGAAATATCCGGGTTTGTTTTGGCTAATTCAATCGCAGATATTGCTACAGCCTCTGTGTTTCTGTTTTCTGGATATTATCAATGGACTTTATTGTTTTGAATTTTTTTTATCAGGGAACTTTTTCTTTTGAGCTTGGATACAGTAATTGGTTCCACATGGAGACACCAGCTCTACACATTCGTATTTTCTAGAGAGAAAGCTAGAGGAACTGCGGCAAACAAACATGATATTTCTGTTTGTCTAGATGATATTTTTTGCACTTACCTAATGAAAAGACTTTGCTTTTCCCAAAAACCACTTTTACTGTGATTTTCTCGGTCCACTGCAAACGAATTCCACAGCAGTTTGTCTAGATATGACTGGATGAAGCTAACTCAATCCCAGAGATTGCTACAGCCTCTGTGTTTGTTTATTCTTGATATTATCCACGGACTTTTTTGTTTTGAATATTTTTTATCGGGGAACAATTAATTTTGTGCTTGGTAACACTAATTGGTTCCACATGGAGACACCAGCTCTACATATTCATATTTTCTAGGGAGAAAGCTAGAGGAACTGTGGCAAACAAACATGATATTTCTGTTTGTCTAGATGACATTTTATGCAATTGCCTAAGGAAAAGACTTTGCTTTTCTCCAAAACCATTTTTACTGTGATTTTCTCGGTCCATTGCATACGAATTCCACACCAGTTTGTCCGGATATTACTGGAAGAAACCAGAATTATCCGGTTTTGTTTTGGCTAACTCAGTCCGAAATATTTTGAAAGTTTCTGTGTTTGTGTTTTCTGGATATTATTGATGGAATTTATTGTTTTCAATATTTTTATCAGGGAACATTTATTTTTGTACCGTAGAAACACTAATTGGTTCATCATGGGGACAGCAGCTCTACACATTCGTATTTTCTAGGGAGAAAGGTAGAGGAACTGCGGCAAACAAACATGACATTTATGTTTGTGTAGATGACATTTTATGCACGTGCCTAACGAAAAGACTTTGCTTTTCTCCAAAACCATTTTTACTGTGATTTTCTCGGTCCATTGCATACGAATTCCACACCAGTTTGTCCGGATATGAGTGGATGAAACCAGAAATACCCTAGTTTTTTTTGGCTAACTCAATCCCAGATATTGCTATAGCCTCTCTGTTCATCTATTCCTGATATTAACACAAGACTTTATTTTTTGAATGTTTTTTATCAGAGAACATTTAATTTTGGGATTGGAAACACTAATTGGTTCCACATGGAGACACCAGCTCTATATATTCATATTTTCTAGGGAGAAAGCTAGAGGAACTGCGGCAAACAAACATGATATTTCTGTTTGTATAGATGACATTTTATGCAATTGCCTAAGGAAAAGACTTTGCTTTTCTCCAAAACCATTTTTACTGCGATTTTCTCTGTCCAATTCATACGAATTCCACATTATTTTGTCCAGATATGATTGGATGAAACAGGAAATATCCGCTTGTATATTGGCTAACTTAAGCCAAAATATTTTGAAAGCCTCTGTATTTGTGTTTTCTGGATATTATAGACAGACTTTATTGTTTTGAATATTTTTATCAGGAACATTTATTTTTGTGCCTCTGTGTTTGTGTTTTCCTAATATTATCGATGGACTTTATAGTTTTGAATCATTTTTATCAGGTAACATTTAATTTTGTGCTTGGAAACACTAATTGGTTCCACATGGAGACACCAGCTCTACACATTCGTATTTTCTATGGAGAAAGCTCGAGGAACTGCGGCAAACAAACATGATATTTCTGTTTGTATCGATGACATTTTATGCACTTGCCTAAAAAAAAAACTTTGCTTTGCTCCAAAACCATTTTTTAACTGTGATTTTCTCGTTCCATTGCATACGGATTCCACGCCACTTTGTCAGCATATGACTGGATGAAACCGGAAATATCCGGTTGTGTTTTGGCGAAATCAATCCCAGATATTGCTACAGCCTCTGTGTTTGTGTTTTTCGGATATTTTCCATGGACTTCATAGTTTTGTATGTTTTTTTATCAGGGAACATTTAATTTTGGGCTTGGAAAAACTAATTTGTTCATCATGGGGACACCAGATCTACATATTCCTGTTTTCTAGGGAGAAAATTAGAGGAACTGCAGCAAATAAGCATGATATTTCTGTTTGTATAGATGAGATCTTATGCACTACCCTAACAAAAAGACTTTGCTTTTCTCCAAAACCATTTTTACTCTGATTTTCTCTGTCCATTGCATACGAATTCCACACCACTTTGTCCGGATATGACTGGATGAAACCGGAATTAACCGGTTTTGTTTTGGCTAACTCAATCCTAAATATTGTGAAAGCCTCTGTGTTTGTGTTTTCTGGATATTATCGATGGACTTTATTGTTTTGAATGTTTTTATCAAGGAACATTTCATTTTGTAGCGTTGAAACAGTAATGGGATCATCATGGGGACACCAGCTCTACACATTCGTATTTTCTAGGGAGAAAACTAGAGGAACTGCGGCAACAAACAAACATGATATTTTTGTTTGTATAAAAGACATTTTATGCACTTGCCCAACGAAAAGACTTTGCTTTTATGTAAAACCATTTATACTGTGATTTTCTCGGTCCATTGCATACAAATTTCACACCAGTTTGTCCGGATATGACTGGATGAAACCGGAAGTATCCTGTTGTGTTTTGGCTACCTCAATCCCAGATATTGCTACAGCCTCTGTGTTTGTGTTTTCTGGATATTATCGATGGACTTATTGTTTTGAATATTTTTATCAGGTAAAATTAAATTTTGTACCGTAGAGACACTAATTGGTTCATAATGGGAACACCAGCTCTACACAGTCGTTTTTTCTAAGGAGAAAGCTAGAGGAACTGTGGCAAACAAACATGATATTTCTGTTTGTCTAGATGACATTTTATGCACTTGCCTAACGAAAAGACTTTGCTTTTCTCCAAAACGATATTTACTGTGATTTTATCGGTGCATTGCATATGAATTCCTCACTACTTTGTCAGGATATGACTGGATGAAACCGGAAATATCCGGTTTTGTTTTGGCTAATTCAATCCCATATATTGCTACAGCCTCTGTGTTTATTTATTCCTAATATTATCCACACACTTTATTGTTCTGAATATTTTTATCAGGGAACATTTAATTTGGTGCTTGGAATCACTAAATGGTTCCACATGGAGTCACCAGCTCTACATATTCGTATTTTCTAGGGAGAAATCTAGAGGAACTGTGCCAAACAAACATGGAATTTTGTTTGTATAGATGACACTTTATCTACTTGTCTAATGAAAAGACTTTGCTTTTCTCCAAAACCATTTTTACTGTGATTTTCTTGCTCTACTACATACGAATGCCAAACCACTTTGTCCGGATGTGACTGGATGAAACCGGAAATATCCGGTTGTTTTTGGCTAAATGAATTCGAAATATTGTGAAAGCCTCTGTGTTTGTGTTTTCTGGATATTATCAATGGACTTATTGTTTTGAATGTTTTTATCAGGGAACATTTAATTTTGTACCGTTGAAATATTAATTGGTTCATAATGGGAACACCAGCTCTACATATTCATATTTTCTAGGGAGAAAGCTAAAGGAATTGCGGCAAACAAACCTGATATTTCTATTTGTATAGGTGATATTTTATGCACTTGCCTAACGTAAAGTGTTTGATTTTCTCCAAAACTATTATACAGTGATTATCTCAGTCCATTGCATACAAATTCCACAGCACTTTGTCCAGATATGACTGGATGAAACCGGAAATATCCGGTTTTGTTTTGGCTAACTCAATCCCATATATTGCGACAGCCTCTGTGTTTGTGTTTTCTGGATATTATCAACGGATTTCATGGTTTTGATTGCTTTTTATCGGGAACATAATATTTTGAGCTTGGATACAGTAATTGGTTCCACATGGAGACACCAGCTCTATATATTTGTATTTTTAAAGGGAGAAAGCTAGAGGAAATGGGACAAACAAACATGATATTTCTGTTTGGATAGATGACATTTTATGCACTTGCCTAATGAAAAGACTTTGCTTTTCTCCAAAACCATTTTTACTGTGATTTTCTCGGTCCATTGCATATGAATTCCACACCAGTTTGTCCAGTTATGACTGGATGACCAGAAATAACCGGTTTTGTTTTGGCTAACTCAATCCCAGATATTGCTACAGCCTCTGTGTTTGTGTATTCCTGATATTAACCACGGAATTCAATGTTTTGAATGTTTTTTTTTCAGGGAACATTTAATTTTGTGCTTGGAAACCCTAATTGGTTCCAAATGGACACACCAGCTCTACACATTCATATTTCCTAGGGAGAAAGGTAGAAGAACTGCGGGAAACAAAATCACATTTCTGTTTGTATAGATGATATTTTAGGCACTTGCCTAATGAAAAGACTTTGCTTTTCTCCAAAATCATTTTTTCTGTGATTTTTTCGGTCCGTTGCATACGAATTCCACACCACTTTGTCCAGATATGACTAGAAGTAACCAGAAATAGACGGTTGTATCTTGGATAATTCAATCCGAAATATTGTGAAAATTTCTGTGTTTGTTTTTTCTGGATATTATCGATGGACTTTATTGTTTTCAATGATTTTATAAGGGAACATTTAATTTTGTACCGTAGAAACACTAATTGGTTCATCATGGGGACACCAGCTCTACACATTCTTATTTTCTAGGGAGAAAGCTAGAGGAACTGCGGCAAACAAACATGATGTTTCTGTTTGTCTAGATGACATTTTATGCACTTGCCTAACGAAAAGAATTTGCTTTTCTCCAAAACCATTTGTACTGTGATTTTCTCGGTCCATTGCCTACAAATTCCACACCACTATGTCCAGATATGACTGGATGCAACCGGAATTAACCGGTTTTGTTTTGGCTAACTCAATCCCAGATATTACTACAGCCTCTGTGTTTGTGTTTTCCTGATATTATAGATGGACTTTATTGTTTTGAATCATTTTATCAGGGAACATTTAATTTTGTGCTTGGAAACACTAATTGGTTCCAGCACTACACATTCGTATTTTCTAGGGAGAAAGCTAGAGGAATTGTGGCAAACAATCATGATATTTCTGTTTGTATAGATGACATTTTATACACTTGCCTAATGAAAAGACTTTTCTTTTCTCCAAAATCATTTTTTAACTGTGATTTTCTCGGTCAATTGCATGCGAATTCCACACCAGTTTGTCCGGATATGACTGCATGAAACCAGAAATATCCGATTTTGTTTTGGGTAACTCAATCGCAGATATTGCTACATCCTCTTTGTTTGTTTTTTCTGGATATTATCAATGGACTTTATTGATTTGAATGTTTTTTTATCGGGGAACTTTTTATTTTGAACTTGGATACAGTAATTGGTTCCACATGGAGACACCAGCTCTACATATTCGTATTTTCTAGGGAGAAAACTAGAGGAACTGCGGCAAACAAACATGATATTTCTGTTTGTCTAGATGACATTTTATGCATTTGCCTATCGAAAAGACTTTCCTTTTCTCCAAAAGCATTTTTACTGTGATTTTCTCGGTCCATTGCATACGAATTCACACCAGTTTGTCCAGGTATGACTGGATGAAACCGGAAATACCCTGGTTTGTTCTGGCTAACTCAATCCCAGATTTTGCTACAGCCTCTGTGTTTGTGTTTTTCGGATATGTTCCATGGACTTCATAGTTTTGAATGTTTTTATCAGGGAACATTTAATTTTGTACCGTAGAAACACTAATTGGTTCATCATGGGAACACCAGCTCTACACTTTGTATTTTCTAGGGAGATAGCTAGAGGAACTGCGGCAAACAAACATGATATTTCTGTTTGTATAGATGATATTTTATGCACTTTCCTAACGAAAAACTTTGTTCTTCTCCAAAACCATTTTTACTGTGATTTTCTCGGTCCATTGCATACGAATTCCACACTAGTTTGTCCGGATATTACTGGATGAAACCAGAAATATCCGGGTTTGTTTTGGCTAATTCAATCCCAGATATTGCTACAGCCTCTGTGTTTCTGTTTTCTGGATATTATCAATGGACTTTATTGTTTTGAATTTTTTTTATCAGGGAACTTTTTCTTTTGAGCTTGGATACAGTAATTGGTTCCACATGGAGACACCAGCTCTACACATTCGTATTTTCTAGGGAGAAAGCTAGAGGAACTGTGGCAAACAAACCTGATATTTCTGCTTGTATAGATTACATTTTATGCACTTTCCTAAAGAAAAGACTTTGCTTTTCCCGAAAACCATTTTTACTGTGATTTTCTCGGTCAATTGCATACGAATTCCACACCAGTTTGTCCAGATATGATTGAATGAAACCAGAAATATCCGTTTGTGTTTTAGGTAACTCAATCCGAAATATTGTGAAAGCCTCTGTGTTTGTGTTTTCTGGATATTATCAATGGACTTTATTGTTTTGAATGTTTTTATCAGTGATCATTGAATTTTTTACCATAGAAGCGCTAGTTGGTTTCTCAAGGGAACACCAGCTCTACACATTCGTATTTTCTAGGGAGAATGCTAGAGGAACTTTTGCAAACAAACATGATATTTCTGTTTGTGTGTTTGTGTAGATGACATTTTATGCAGTTGCCTAACGAAAAGTCTTTGCTTTTCTCCAAAACCATTTGTACTGTGATTTTTTCGGTCCATTGCATACGAATTCCAAACCAGTTTGTCCGTATATGACTGGATGAAACCAGAAATATCAGGTTTTGTTTTGGCTAACTCAATCCCAGATATTGCTACAGCCTCTGTGTTTGTGTATTCCTGATATTTTACATGGACCTTACTGCTTTGAATGTTTTTTATCAGGGAACATTTAATTTTGTGCTTGGAAACACTAATTGGTTCCACATGGAGACACCGGCTCCACACATACGTATTTTCTAGGGTGAAAGCTAGAGGAACTGCGACAAACAAACATGATATTTCTGTTTGTATAGATGACATTTTATGCACTTTCCTAATTAAAAGTCTTTTCTTTTCCCCAACACCATTTTTACTGTAATTTTCTTGGTCCATTGCATATGAATTCCACACAAGTTTTTCCGGATATGACTGGATGAAACCAGAAATATACGGTTGTGTTTTGGCTAACTCAATCCCAAATATTGTGATAGCCTCTGTGTTTGTGTTTTCCTGATATTATCCACGGACTTTATTGTTTTGAAGGTTTTTTATCAGGGAATATTTCATTTTTTAACTTTTATTTAATGAATGTAAATTTCCAGTGTACAGCTTATGGATTACAATGGCTCCCCCCTCCCATAACTTCTCTCCTACCCACTTCCCTCCCCTCTCCCGCTCCCTCTCCTCTTCCATTCACATCAAGATTCATTTTCAATTCTATTTATATACAGAAGATCAATTTAGTATAAAGATTTCAACAGTTTCCACCCACATAGAAACACAAAGTGAAACATACCGTTTGAGTACTAGTTATAGCATTAAATCAAAATGTACAGTACATTAAGGACAGAGATCCCACATGAGGAGCAAGTGCACAGTGACTCCTGTTGTTAACCCAACATATTGACACTCTAGGTTATGGCGCCAGTAACCACCCTAGGCTGTCGTCATGAGTTGCCAAGGCTATGGAAGCCTTCCAAGTTTGCCGACTCTGATCATATTTAGACAAGGTCATAAAAGACAGAGTGAGGATAATAACCAATGATCCTAAGAGTGGCATTTACCAGGTTTGAACAATTCTACAGCATTAAGTGGGGAAGAGGACCATCAGTACACACAGGTTGGGAGTAGAGCCATTGGTGGTCGAGTAGAGGTTATGATTACAAAGGAATGAGGCCCAAGTGCGCTAGTCAGGGTCTAGAACAAAGGACAGAGTCTTTATTAGAGGAGCTAAGAAAGGTGCTGTCTAAGCTACAATTAAGTTTTCTGATTGAGAGGCAAATAGAACCTGACAGAAGGGGCTTGATTATAATCTGGTGGGCTTTAGGCCTTGTAAGTTAAGAGGCCCAGACCTATCTATCTCTTCACATGGGGTATATCCTAAGGGAGGTGTGAACCTCCTAGGGGAAGGCACTCTGTTGACTTTCATTACTTGGCTGGCCTGGGAGAGAGCAGGCCAGGTAAAGGCAGGTGGCATCTCTAACAAGAAATTTACAGTTCTGCCTGCAATGTTGCTGACCCTACTTGGCCGTCCCCTCAGCTACAGTGGTCACTTTGGAAGTTGGGCTGAGTGAAGGGCTTTTCAGCTTAGAGCCAATAAGATCTGTGGCTCTGACCTGGGAATGCTTCGACTCCAGGGCAGGTGCATTTCCAGTGATCCAACTCTTGGCAGAGCTGCCAGCGCTCTTCACAAGCTGACTTCTGCTGAAGCCCAGGCTTACCACATTGAAAGCAACTGCAGTGGACTGGCCTGTTGGGTCTCCTTGAGGGCATATCACTGTACAGATCAGCCATTAATAGGCCTGCCACCCATTGCTTCTGATGCCTAGCTTTCTTTTCCTCCTGGTTTGTGTTCAAGCAGACCTGAGGATGCAAGTCAAGGGAGTGCCCATGTCCCATCTCTAATCTTCGGTGGCCTGAACTGCAAGTCTATAGTCACAGGAATGTTCTGTAGTAGTTTTTCTAAGGTAGACAATGCCCATGAGGAAAATTATATTCTCACTTAAACACTTTCTTTCCCTTTGGTCTGAAAGGGAGGTTTTTTTTCTACTTACTGTATACTTCGCTGATGGCAAAGTGATTCTAGCTATGAGATTATTATTTAAGTTCTTATTTTGGCTATGCTGTTACAGAAAAATGTTAGCCATCTCTTTTATAAGGTCTAAAGATTAAATTGCACGTCCTACAGATTCCTTCCTAATAGAATTAGTTTCCTACCTTGAAGAGAATAGAGAAATGAAAGAACAAGTTGGGCTTAGAATAGAGAATTGAGGGAGCAAGTCCTAGACCACTTGCTAACAATAGCAATATTACATGAATACTTAGCAAACCATTTCAACCATTAGATAACAACTTAAGAAAACATTTGCCAGAAGGTCCAATGCCTTCTATAAATTTTAAGAATCACGTATTTGAAAACACCTCTTAAATATCTAACATGGTGTAGTTTGTTTAACCAGTAAACTTAAGCACAAACATACAAAATGTTTTTAGTTTCTTTCTACCCACAAGTTTAAAACATATGATACACAGATTCAGGTCACACAAATTAAAATGTATCTTTGATTGATTTTAGCAGCTTAAATTTATGGACAATCTTATCTATAAGCCATTTAAAATAAAAATCTTAATAAAATTTCCTATGTGGACATACAATATGTACACACATATAACATAGCATAATAGACCAAGACAGCAATTTTAATAATAGCTTTTAAAATCTTTAACTCTTTTCGTAGATTGCCAATTGATTTGAATTGCTTTTTGTTTTTAGACTACTTTAACACATTGCTTTAACAGAGCATCAGTTTAATTCTATGTCAAAGAGAAATTGAGCTTTCTGTGATCTTTTGCTGTGAGGTTTCCTTCCTTTACCTTCTTTCATATTGGTGACCATGTTTCTGTGTTTCTGTGTGTAACACATCTTTAAGCATCTTTTGCAGGGCAGGATGAGTGGCAACAAATTCTTTCAGTTTCTGTTTGCTATGATAAGTCTTAATTTCACCTTCATTCACAAATGAGAGCTTTGCAGGATATAATATTCAGGGCTGGCAGTTTTCCTCTCTTAGTGCCTGGGCTATGTCTCGCCATTCCCTTCTAGCTTGTAGGGTTTCTGATGAGAAGACTGCTGTGAGTCTAATTGGAGATCCTCTAAGAGTAATCTGACGTTTCTCTCTTGCACCTTTTAGAATCTTTTCTTTATGTTTCACTGTGGTTAGTTTGATTACAATGTGTCATGGTGAGGATCTCTTTTGGTCATGTTTATTAGGGGTTCTATAAACTTCCTGTGCTAAGATGCCTCTGTCCTTCTCCAAACCTGGGAAGTTTTCTGCTACTATCTCACTGAAAATGCCTTCTAATCCTTTCTCCCTCTCCATGTCTTCAGGAACTCTTAGAACCCGAATGTTGGGTTTTTTAATAGTATCCTATAGATTCCCAACAATATTTTTTAGATTTATAATTTCTTCTTCTTTTCTTTGGTTTGCCTGTTTCCTTTCCTGTTCTCTGTCTTCTAAGTCTGATATTCTCTCTTCTACTTTGCCCATTCTGTTTTTAAGGCTCTCTAATGTGTTTGTCATTTGATCTATTGAGTTCTTCATTTCATTGTGGTTTTTGTCACTATCACAGTTTCATGTTCTACTAGTTGTTTCATTTCATTTTGATTCCTCCTTAATATTTCATTTTCACGAGAGAGATTTTCTATCTTGTCCACTAAGGATTTCTGTAGTTCAAGAATTTGTTTTTGAGAACTACTTAAGGTTCTTATCAATTTTTTGAGATCTGCTTCTTGCATTTCTTCTATCTCATCATCTTCATAATCTTGAATTGGGGTGTCTTTTTCATTTGGGGGCGTCATAGTGTCTTCCTTGTTCTTGATACCTCAGTTTTTGCGTTTGTTGTTTGGCATGTTGCAGATATTTGCTTTCTTTAGTGTGGTGTTTTTTCTTGTTACACTATGGCTCTATATTAAGTGGACTGTCTGCTTTCGGTGGAGCCTTAGAGGCTTGAGATGAGTGTGGCCTGAGAGCTGTGTTTGATTCCTCAGGGTTGAGGGTGTGTCAAAGATAACACTCCCAAGTTAGGCGTGGTAAATCTCTTTTTTTTTTATTCAAGAGGGAAGTAATTCCGCACAGCTGAACGTAATTGGAGGTAGGAGCCAGAGATCAGAAGCTCTTTCCCAAGGACCACACAGGGAATCTCTGCTGCCCTCGGTGTGGGCTCCAATTCTCCTGCAGTCTCCCACTGGGCTGCCAAGTTAGATGCTAATCTCCTGTTATTTCACCCCTCCCCCAAGAGTCAGGTTTTTCTGCTAGGCTCAGGGCCGCTACAGACATGAGGTCGCCCTGCTTATGACGTATGTCCAAAATGGTGCCTGATTTTTGTCTTGCTAGCCTTTGAGAGGTGAGGGGAGAGAGAGAAACTCGTGTTTGTATTGGTCACTTTTTTTTTTCCCCTCTCTCTCTTCTAGTTAGTCTGGTGAAATTTTGCCCATGGAGTTTCAAGACTCATTCCCTCTAGTCTCCAATTTCCGCTTGCCCGATGGTTTCTCAGGCTATTAAGGTTCGGCTCACCTCGCGTTACAGCGCTGGTGTGTTGAGTCTGCCGCTGGTGTCCCGAACTTGGACTCCCACGCTCTCCACGCAGGTCCACTGTGAATCACTAGTTCCAGAAGAGTTTCCTCTGCTGTCTCTTCGCCTACTCTTCAATGAACCTGCAGTATTTCCACTTTTATGAACCTGTGTCTTGCCGAACTACCAATGTGCTCCTTTCCTATTCCGCCATCATGCCACTCTCCAGGGAACATTTAATTTTGTGCTTGGAAACACTAATTGGTTCCACATGGAGACACTAGCTTTAAACATTCGTATTTTCTAGTGAGAAAGCTAGAGGAACTGCCGAAAACAAACATGATATTTCTGTTTGTATAGATGACATTTTATGCACTTCCCTAAGGAAAAGACTTTGCTTTTCTCCAAAAGCATTTTTACTCTGATTTTCTCGGTCCATTGCGTACGAATTCCACAGCAGTTTGTCCGGATATGACTGGATGAAACCGGAAATATCCGGTTGTGTTTTGGCTAACTCAATCCCAGATATTGCTACAGCCTCTTTGTTTTTTTTTTTTTTTTTTGGATATTATCAATGGACTTTATTGTTTTGAATGTTTTTTTTTTTATCGGGGAATATTTTATTTTGAGCTTGGATACAGGAATTGGATCTGCATGGAGACAACAGCTCTACATATTCGTATTTTCTAGGGAGAAAGCTTGAGGAACTGCGGCAAACAAACATGATATTTCTGTTAGTATCGATGACATTTTATACACTTGCATAACGAAAAGACTTTGCTTTTCTCCAAAACCATTTTTACTGTGATTTTCTCGGTCCATTGCATACGAATTCCACAGCAGTTTGTCCGGATATGACTGGATGAAACCAGAAATATTGGTTATGTTTTGGCGAATTGAATCCCAGATATTGATACAGACTCTGTGTTTGTGTTTTCTAGATATTTTCAATTGACTTTATTGTTTTGAAAATTTTTAAATCGGGGCACATTTTATTTTGAGCTTGGGGACAGTAATTGGTTCCACATGCAGTCACCAGCTCTACACACTCGTATTTTCTAGGGAGAGAGCTAGAGGAACTGCGCAAACAAACATGATATTTCTGTTAGCATCGATGACTTTTTATGCACTTGCCTAACGAAAAGACTTTGCTTTTCTCCAAAACCATTTTTACTGTGATTTTCTTGGTCCATTGCATATGAATTGCACACCCATTTCTCCGGATATGACTGTATGAAACCGGAAATATCCGCTTTTTTTTTGGCTAACTCAATCCCAGATATTGCTACAGCCTCTGCGTTTGTGTATTCCTGATATTATCCGCGGATTTTATTATTTGGAATGTTTTTTATCAAGGAACATTTGATTTTGTGCTTTGAAAAACTAATTGGTTCCACATGGAGACACCAGCTCTACACATTCCTATTTTCTAGGGAGAAAGGTAGAGGAACTGCGGCAAACAAACATGATATTTCTGTTTGTATAGATGACATTTTATGCACTTGACTAATAAAAGTCTTTGCTTTTCCCAAAAACCATTTTTACTATGATTTTCTCTGTCCATTGCATACGAATTCCAAACCAATTTTTTGGGATATGACTGGAAAAAACCAGAACTATCAGGTTGTGTTTTGGCTAGCTCTATCGGAAATATTGTGAAAGCCTCTGTGTTTCTGTTTATGGATATTATCGATGGACTTTATTGTTTTGAATGTTTTTATCAGGGAACATAAAATTTTGTACCGATGAAACACTAATTGGTTGATCATGGGAAAAGCATCTCTACACATTTGTATTTTCTAGGGAGAAAGCTAGAGGAACTGCGGCAAACAAACATGATATTTCTGTTTGTATAGATGATATTTTATGCACTTCCCTAATGAAAGTCTTTGCTTTTCTCCAAAATCATTTTTACTGTGATTTTCTCGGTCCATTGCATATGAATTCCACACCAGTTTGTCCAGATATGACTTGATGAAACCAGAAATATCTGGTTGTGTTTTGGCTATATCAATCCGAATATTGTGATAGATTCTGTGTTTGTTTTTTTTTCTGATATTATCCACGGACTTTATTGGTTTGAATGTTTTTTATCAGGGAACATTTAATTTTGTGATTGGAAACACTAATTGGTTCATCATGAACACCAGCTCTACACATTCGAATTATCTAGGGAGAAAGGTAGAAGAACTGCGGCTAACAATCATGATATTTCTATTTATATAGATGACATTTTATGCACTTCCTTAATGAAAAGACATTCCTTTTCTCCAAAACCATTTTTACTGTGATTTTTTCGGTCCATTGCAGACGAATTCCACACTAGTTTGTCCGGATATGACTGGATGAAAGCAGAAATATCCGGTTGTGTTTTGGGTAACTCAACGGAAATATTTTGAAAGTTTCTGTGTTTGTGTTTTCTGGTTATTATCGATGGTCTTTATGGTTTTGAATAGCTTTATAAGGGAACATTTAATTTTGTGCTGGGAAATACTAATTGGTTCCACATGCAGACACCAGCTCTACACATTCGTATTTTCTAGGGAGAATGGTAGAGGAACTGCGGCATACACACATGATATTTCTGTTTGTATAGATGATATTTTATGCACTTCCCTAATGAAAAGAATTTCCTTTTCTCCAAAACCATTTTTACTTTGATTTTCTCGGTCCATTGCATCGAATTCCACACCACATTGTCCGGATATGACTGGATGAAACCAGAAATACCCGTTTGTGTATTGGCTATCTCAATATGAAATATTGTGAAAGTTTCTGTGTTTGTGTTTTCTGGATATTATCGATGGACATGAATGTTTTGAATGTTTTTATCAGGGAAAATCTAATTTAGTACCATCGAAACACTAATTGGTTCATCATGGGAACACCAGCTCTACACATTCATATTTTCTAGGGAGAAAGCTAGAGGAACTGTGGCAAACAAACATGATATTTCTGTTTGTATAGATGACATTTGATATACTTGCCTAACGAAAAGACTTTGCTTTTCTCCAAAACCAATTGTACTGTGATTTTTTCGGTCCATTGCATACGAATTCCACACCACTTTGTCCGCAAATGACTGGATGAAACCAGAAATATCCGGTTGTGATTAGGCTAAATCAATCTGAAATATTGTGAAAGCATCTGTGTTTGTGTTTTCTGGATATTATTGATGGACTTTATTGTTTTGAATTTTTTTTTCATAGAACATTTATTTTTGTGCTTGGAAACACTAATTGTTTCCACATGGAGACACCAGCTCTACACATTCGTATTTTCTAGGGAGAAAGCTGGAGGAACTGGGGCAAACAAACATGATATTTCTGTGTGTATAGATGACATTTTATGCACTTGCCTAACAAAAAGGCTTTGCGTTTCTCCAAAACCATTTTTACTGTGATTATCTGTGTCCATTGCATACGAATTCCACACCTCTTTGTCCGGATATGACTGGATGAAACCGGAAATATCCAGTTTTGTTTTTGCTAATTCAATCCCAGATATTGCTACAGCTTCTGTGTTTATTTATTCCTGATTTTATCTACAGACGTTATTGTTCTGAATATTTTTCATAAGGGAACATTTAATTTTGTGCTTGGAAACCCTAATTGGTTCCACATGGAGACACCAGCTCTACATATTTGTATTTTCTAGGGAGAAAGGTAGGGGGACTGCGACAAACAAACATGATATTTCTGATTGTATAGATGATATTTTATCTACTTGCCTAATAAAAAAGACTTTGCTTTTCTCCAAAATCATTTTTACTGTGATTTTCTTTGTCCACTGCATATGAATTCCCAACCACTTTGTCCGGATGTGACTGGATGAAACCGGACCTATCCGGTTGTGTTTTGGCTAAATGAATCCGAAATATTGAGAAAGCCTCTGTGTTTCTGTTTTCTGGATATTATCAATGGACTTATTTTTTGAATGATTTTATCAAGGAACATTTAATTTTGTACCGTTGAAATATTAATTGGTTCATAATGGAAACACCAGCTATACACATTCGTATTTTGTAGGGAGAAAGCTAGAGGAACTGCGGCAAACAAACATGATATTTCTGTTTGTATAGATGACATTTTATGCACTTGCATAAAGTAAAGAGTTTGATTTTCTCCAAAACCATTTCACTGTGATTTTCTCGGTCCATTGCATATGAATTCCACACCACTTTGTCCGGATATGACTGGATGAAACCAGAACTATCCAGTTGTGTTTTGGCTAACTCAATCCGAAATAATGTGAAAGCCTCTGTGTTTGTGTTTTCCGGATATTATCGATGGTCTTTATGGTTTTGAATATTTTTATCAGGGAACATTTAATTTTGTACCGTTGAAACACTAATTGTTTCCACCTGAGGACACCAGCTCTACAAATTCATATTTTCTAAGCAGAAAGCTAGAGGAACTGTGGCTCACAAACATCATATTTCTGTCAGTATCGATGACAATTTATGCACTTGCCTAACGAAAAGACTTTGTTTTTCTCCAAAACCATTCTTACTGTGATTTTCTCGGTCCATTGCATACGAATTCCACACCAGTTTGTCCGGATATGACTGGATGAAACCGGAAATATCTGGTTTTGTTTTGGCTAACTGAATCCCAGATATTGCTACAGCATCTGTGCTTGTGTATTCCTGATATTATCCAAGGACTATATTTTTTTGCACGTTTTTTTCAGGGAACATTAATTTTGTGCTTGGAAACATTAATTGGTTCCACATGGAGACACCAGCTCTACAAATTCGTATTTTCTAGGGAGAAAGCTAGAGGAACTGCGGCAAACACACATGATATTTCTGTTTGTATAGATGACATTTTATGCACTTGCCAAACGAAAAGACTTTGCTTTTCTCCAAAACCATTTTTACTGTGATGTTCTTGGTCCATTGCATACAAACTCCACACCACTTTGTCCGGATATGACTGGATGAAACAGGAAATATCTGGTTGTGTTTTGGCTAACTCAATCCCAGCTGTTGCTACAGACTCTGTGTTCATGTATTACTGATATTCTCCACAGACTTTATTTTATGAATGTTTTTTACCAGGGAACATTTAATTTTGTGCTTGGAAACACTAATTGGTTCCACATGGAGACACCATCTCTACACATTTGTATTTTCTAGGGAGAAAGCTAGAGGAATTGCGGTAAACAAACATGATATTTCTGTTTGTATAGATGACATTTTATGCACTTGCCTAACGAAAAGACTTTCCTTTTCTCCAAAACCATTTTTACTGTGATTTTCTCGGTCCATTGCATACGAATGCCACACCACATTATCCGGATATGACTGGATGAAACCAGAAATATCCAGTTTTGTTTGGGCTAACTCAATCCCAGATATTGCTACAGCATCTGTGTTTGTGTATTCCTGATATTATCCAAGGACTATATTTTTTTGCATGTTTTTTTCAGGGAACATTTGATTTTGTGCTTGGAAACACTAATTGGTTCCACATGGAGACACCATCTCTACATATTTGTATTTTCTAGGGAGAAAGCTAGAGGAATTGCGGTAAACAAACATGATATTTCTGTTTGTATAGATGACATTTTATGCAATTGCCTAAAAAAAACTTTGCTTTTCTCCAAAACCATTTTCACTGTGATTTTCTCAGTCCCTTGCATACGAATTCCACACCACTTTGTCAGGATGTGGCTGGATGAAACCGGAAATCTCATTTTTTTTTTTTTTTGGCTAACTCAATCCCAGATATTGCTACAGCCTCTCTGTTTGTGTTTCCTGATATTATCCACGGACTTTATTGGTTTGTATGTTTTTTATCAGGGAACATTTAATTTTGTGCTTGTAATACTAACTGGTTCCAGTATTGTGTTTTGGCTAACACAATCCGAAATATTGTGAAAGCCTCTGTGTTTGTGTTTTCCTGATATTATCGATTGACTTTATTGTTTTGAATGTTTGTATCAGGGAACATTTAATTTTGTACCCTTAAAAAACACTAATTGGTTCATCATGTGGGCACCAGCTCTACACAATCCTATGTTCTAGAGAGCAATCTAGAGAAACTGCGACAAACAAGTATCATATTTCTGTTTGTATAGATGGCATTTTATGCACTTGCCTAACGAAAAGATTTCCTTTTCTAGAAAACCATTTTTACTGTGATTTTCTCGGTCCATTGCAGACGAATTCCACACCAGTTTGTCCAGATATGACTGGATGAAACCGGAAATACCCAGGATTGTTCTGGATAACTCAATCCTAGATTTTGCTACAGCCTCTTTGTTTGTGTTTTTCGGATATTTTCCATGGACTTTATTGTTTGAATGTTTTTTATCAGGGAACATTAAATTTTCTACCGTAGAAACACTAATTGGTTCATCATGTGGACATCAGCTCTACACATTCGTATTTTCTAGGGAGAAAGCTAGAGAAACTGCGGCAAACAAACATGATATTTCTGTTTGCTTCGATGACATTTGATGCACTTGCCTAACGAAAAGACTTTGCTTTTCTCCAAAACCATATTTACTGTGATTTTCTCTGTCCATTGCATATGAATTCCACACCACTTTGTCCGGATATGACTGGATGAAACCGGAAATATCCGGTTTTGTTTTGGCTAAAAACCCAGATATTGCTACAACCTCTGTGTTTGTTTTTTCTGGATATTCAATGGACTTTATTGTTTTGAAAGTTTTTTTTATCGGGGAACATTTTGTTTTGAGCTTGTATACAGTAATTGGTTCCAAATGGAGACACCAGCACTATATATTTGTATTTTCTAAGGAGAAAGCTAGAGGAACTGCGGCAAACAAACATGATATTTCTGTTAGTTTCGATAACATTTTATGCACTTGCCTAACGAAAAGACTTTGCTTTTCTCCAAAACCATTTTTACTCTGATTTTCTCGGTCCAATGCATACGAATTCCAAACCACTCTTTCTGGATATGACTGGATGAAACCAGAAATATCCGGTTGTGTTTTGCCTAACTCATTCCGAAATATTGTGAAAGTTTCTGTGTTTGTGTTTTCTGGATATTATCGATGGTCTTTATTGTTTTGAATGTTTTTATCAGGGAACATTTATTTTTGTACCCTTAAAAAACACTAATTGGTTCATCATGGGGACACCAGCTCTACACATTCTTATTTTCTAGGGAGAAAGCTAGAGGAACTGCGGCAAACACACATGATATTTCTGTTTGTGTAGATGACATTTTATGCACTTGCCTAACGAAAAGACTTTCCTTTTCTCCAAAACCATTTTTACTGTGATTTTCTCGGTCCATTGCAAACGAATTCCACACCACATTATCCGGATATGACTGGATGAAACCAGAAATATCCAGTTTTGTTTGGGCTAACTCAATCCCAGATATTGCTACAGCATCTGTGTTTGTGTATTCCTGATATTATCCAAGGACTATATTTTTTTGCATGTTTTTTTCAGGGAACATTTGATTTTGTGCTTGGAAACACTAATTCGTTCCACATGGAGACACCAGCTCTACACATTCGTATTTTCTAGGGAGAAAGCTAGAGGAACTGCGGCAAACAAACATGATATTTCTGTTTGTCTAGATGACATTTTATGCACTTGCCTAACGAAAAGACTTTGCTTTTCTCCAATCCATTTTTACTGTGATTTTCTCGGTCCATTGCATACGAATTCCACACCCGTTTCTCCGGATATGACTGGATGAAAACGGAAATATCCAGTTTAGTTTTGGCTGACTCAATCCTAGATATTGCTACAGCCTCTGTGTTTGTGTATTCCTGATATTATCCACGGACTTTATTGGTTTGAATGCTTTTTATCAGGGAACATTTAATTTTGTGCTTGGAAACACTAATTGGTTCCACATGGAGACACCATCTCTACATATTTGTATTTTCTAGGGAGAAAGCTACAGGAATTGCGGTAAACAAACATGATATTTCTGTTTGTATAGATGACATTTTATGCAATTTCCTAAAAAAAAAACTTTGCTTTTCTCCAAAATCATTTTCACTGTGATTTTCTCAGTCCCTTGCATACGAATTCCACACCACTTTGTCAGGATGTGGCTGGATGAAACCGGAAATCTCATTTTTTTTTTGGCTACCTCAATCCCAGATATTGCTACAGCCTCTCTGTTTGTGTTTTCCTGATATTATCCACGGACTTTATTGGTTTGTATGTTTTTTATCAGGGAACATTTAGTTTTGTGCTTGTAATACTAACTGGTTCCAGTATTGTGTTTTGGCTAACACAATCCGAAATATTGTGAAAGCCTCTGTGTTTGCGTTTTCCTGATATTATCGATTGACTTTATTGTTTTGAATGTTTGTATCAGGGAACATTTAATTTTGTACCGTTGAAACACTAATTGGTTCATCATGTGGGCACCAGCTCTACACAATCCTATGTTCTAGAGAGCAATCTAGAGAAACTGCGACAAACAAATATCATATTTCTGTTTGTATAGATGACATTTTATGCACTTGCCTAACGAAAAGACTTTCCTTTTCTAGAAAACCATTTTTACTGTGATTTTTTCGGTCCATTGCAGACGAATTCCAGACCAGTTTGTCCAGATATGACTGGATGAAACCGGAAATACCCAGGATTGTTCTGGATAACTCAATCCCAGATTTTGCTACAGCCTCTTTGTTTGTGTTTTTCGGATATTTTCCATGGACTTTATTGTTTGAATGTTTTTTATCAGGGAACATTAAATTTTCTACCGTAGAAACACTAATTGGTTCATCATGTGGACATCAGCTCTACACATTCGTATTTTCTAGGGAGAAAGCTAGAGAAACTGCGGCAAACAAACATGATATTTCTGTTTGCTTCGATGACATTTGATGCACTTGCCTAACGAAAAGACTGCTTTTCTCCAAAACCATATTTACTGTGATTTTCTCTGTCCATTGCATATGAATTCCACACCACTTTGTCCGGATATGACTGGATGAAACCGGAAATATCCGGTTTTGTTTTGGCTAAAAACCCAGATATTGCTACAACCTCTGTGTTTGTTTTTTCTGGATATTCAATGGACTTTATTGTTTTGAAAGTTTTTTTATCGGGGAACATTTTGTTTTGAGCTTGTATACAGTAATTGGTTCCAAACGGAGACACCAGCACTATATATTCATATTTTCTAAGGAGAAAGCTAGAGGAACTGCGGCAAACAAACATGATATTTCTGTTAGTATCGATAACATTTTATGCACTTGCCTAACGAAAAGACTTTGCTTTTCTCCAAAACCATTTTTACTCTGATTTTCTCGGTCCAATGCATACGAATTCCAAACCACTCTTTCTGGATATGACTGGATGAAACCAGAAATATCCGGTTGTGTTTTGCCTAACTCATTCCGAAATATTGTGAAAGTTTCTGTGTTTGTGTTTTCTGGATATTATCGATGGTCTTTATTGTTTTGAATGTTTTTATCAGGGAACATTTATTTTTGTACCCTTAAAAAACACTAATTGGTTCATCATGGGGACACCAGCTCTACACATTCTTATTTTCTAGGGAGAAAGCTAGAGGAACTGCGGCAAACACACATGATATTTCTGTTTGTCTAGATGACATTTTATGCACTTGCCTAACGAAAAGACTTTGCTTTTCTCCAAAACCATTTTTACTGTGATTTTCTCGGTACATTGCATACGAATGCCACACCACATTATCCGGATATGACTGGATGAAACCAGAAATATCCAGTTTTGTTTGGGCTAACTCAATCCCAGATATTGCTACAGCATCTGTGTTTGTGTATTCCTGATATTATCCAAGGACTATATTTTTTTGCATGTTTTTTTCAGGGAACATTTGATTTTGTGCTTGGAAACATTAATTCGTTCCACATGGAGACACCAGCTCTACACATTCGTATTTTCTAGGGAGAAAGCTAGAGGAACTGCGGCAAACAAACATGATGTTTCTGTTTGTCTAGATGACATTTTATGCACTTGCCTAACGAAAAGACTTTGCTTTTCTCCAATCCATTTTTACTGTGATTTTCTCGGTCCATTGCATACGAATTCCACACCCGTTTCTCCGGATATGACAGGATGAAAATGGAAATATCCAGTTTAGTTTTGGCTGACTCAATCCTAGATATTGCTACAGCCTCTGTGTTTGTGTATTCCTGATATTATCCACGGACTTTATTGGTTTGAATGCTTTTTATCAGGGAACATTTAATTTTGTGCTTGGAAACACTAATTGGTTCCACATGGAGACACCATCTCTACACATTTGTATTTTCTAGGGAGAAAGCTAGAGGAATTGCGGTAAACAAACATGATATTTCTGTTTGTATAGATGACATTTTATGCAATTTCCTAAAAAAAAAACTTTGCTTTTATCCAAAACCATTTTCACTGTGATTTTCTCAGTCCCTTGCATACGAATTCCACACCACTTTGTCAGGATGTGGCTGGATGAAACCGGAAATCTCATTTTTTTTTTTTTGGCTAACTCAATCCCAGATTGAGTTTGTGTTTTCCTGATATTATCCACGGACTTTATTGGTTTGTATGTTTTTTATCAGGGAACATTTAATTTTGTGCTTGTAATACTAACTGGTTCCAGTATTGTGTTTTGGCTAACACAATCCGAAATATTGTGAAAGCCTCTGTGTTTGTGTTTTCATGATATTATCGATTGACTTTATTGTTTTGAATGTTTGTATCAGGGAACATTTAATTTTGTACCGTTGAAACACTAATTGGTTCATCATGTGGGCACCAGCTCTACACAATCCTATGTTCTAGAGAGCAATCTAGAGAAACTGCGACACACAAATATCATATTTCTGTTTGTATAGATGACATTTTATGCACTTGCCTAACGAAAAGACTTTGCTTTTCTCCAAAACCATTTTTACTCTGATTTTCTCGGTCCAATGCATACGAATTCCAAACCACTCTTTCTGGATATGACTGGATGAAACCAGAAATATCCGGTTGTGTTTTTCCTAACTCATTCCGAAATATTGTGAAAGTTTCTGTGTTTGTGTTTTCTGGATATTATCGATGGTCTTTATTGTTTTGAATGTTTTTATCAGGGAACATTTATTTTTGTACCCTTAAAAAACACTAATTGGTTCATCATGGGGAAACCAGCTCTACACATTCTTATTTTCTAGGGAGAAAGCTAGAGGAACTGCGGCAAACACACATGATATTTCTGTTTGTCTAGATGACATTTTATGCAATTGCCTAACGAAAAGACTTTGCTTTTCTCCAATCCATTTTTACTGTGATTTTCTCGGTCTATTGCATACGAATTCCACACCAGTTTCTCCGGATATGACTGGATGAAAACGGAAATATCCAGTTTAGTTTTGGCTGACTCAATCCTAGATATTGCTACAGCCTCTGTGTTTGTGTATTCCTGATATTATCCACGGACTTTATTGGTTTGAATGCTTTTTATCAGGGAACATTTAATTTTGTGCTTGGAAACACTAATTGGTTCCACATGGAGACACCATCTCTACACATTTGTATTTTCTAGGGAGAAAGCTAGAGGAATTGCGGTAAACAAACATGATATTTCTGTTTTATAGATGACATTTTATGCAATTGCCTAAAAAAAAACTTTGCTTTTCTCCAAAATCATTTTCACTGTGATTTTCTCAGTCCCTTGCATACGAATTCCACACCACTTTGTCAGGATGTGGCTGGATGAAACCGGAAATCTCATTTTTTTTTTGGCTAACTCAATCCCAGATATTGCTACAGCCTCTCTGTTTGTGTTTTCCTGATATTATCCACGGACTTTATTGGTTTGTATGTTTTTTATCAGGGAACATTTAATTTTGTGCTTGTAATACTAACTGGTTCCAGTATTGTGTTTTGGCTAACACAATCCGAAATATTGTGAAAGCCTCTGTGTTTGTGTTTTCCTGATATTATCGATTGACTTTATTGTTTTGAATGTTTGTATCAGGGAACATTTAATTTTGTACCGTTGAAACACTAATTGGTTCATCATGTGGGCACCAGCTCTACACAATCCTATGTTCTAGAGAGCAATCTAGAGAAACTGCCACAAACAAATATCATATTTCTGTTTGTATAGGTGACATTTTATGCACTTGCCTAACGAAAAGACTTTCCTTTTCTAGAAAACCATTTTTACTGTGATTTTTTCGGTCCATTGCAGACGAATTCCACACCAGTTTGTCCAGATATGACTGGATGAAACCGGAAATACCCAGGATTGTTCTGGATAACTCAATCCCAGATTTTGCTACAGCCTCTTTGTTTGTGTTTTTCGGATATTTTCCATGGACTTTATTGTTTGAATGTTTTTTATCAGGGAACATTAAATTTTGTACCGTAGAAACACTAATTGGTTCATCATGTGGACATCAGCTCTACACATTCGTATTTTCTAGGGAGAAAGCTAGAGAAACTGCGGCAAACAAACATGATATTTCTGTTTGCTTCGATGACATTTGATGCACTTGCCTAACGAAAAGACTTTGCTTTTCTCCAAAACCATATTTACTATGATGTTCTCTGTCCCTTGCATATGAATTCCACACCACTTTGTCCGGATATGACTGGATGAAACCGGAAATATCCGGTTTTGTTTTGGCTAAAAACCCAGATATTGCTACAACCTCTGTGTTTGTTTTTTCTGGATATTCAATGGACTTTATTGTTTTGAAAGTTTTTTTATCGGGGAACATTTTGTTTTGAGCTTGTATACAGTAATTGGTTCCAAATGGAGACACCAGCACTATATATTCGTATTTTCTAGGGAGAAAGCTAGAGGAACTGCGGCAAACACACATGATATTTCTGTTTGTCTAGATGACATTTTATGCACTTGCCTAACGAAAAGACTTTGCTTTTCTCCAAAACCATTTTTAATGTGATTTTCTCGGTCCACTGCATACGATTGCCACACCACATTATCCGGATATGACTGGATGAAACCAGAAATATCCAGTTTTGTTTGGGCTAACTCAATCCCAGATATTGCTACAGCATCTGTGTTTGTGTATTCCTGATATTATCCAAGGACTATATTTTTTTGCATGTTTTTTTCAGGGAACATTTGATTTTGTGCTTGGAAACATTAATTCGTTCCACATGGAGACACCAGCTCTACACATTCGTATTTTCTAGGGAGAAAGCTAGAGGAACTGCGGCAAACAAACATGATATTTCTGTTTGTCTAGATGACATTTTATGCACTTGCCTAACGAAAAGACTTTGCTTTTCTCCAATCCATTTTTACTGTGATTTTCTCGGTCCATTGCATACGAATTCCACACCAGTTTCTCCGGATATGACTGGATGAAAACGGAAATATCCAGTTTAGTTTTGGCTGACTCAATCCTAGATATTGCTACAGCCTCTGTGTTTGTGTATTCCTGATATTATCCACGGACTTTATTGGTTTGAATGCTTTTTATCAGGGAACATTTAATTTTGTGCTTGGAAACACTAATTGGTTCCACATGGAGACACCATCTCTACACATTTGTATTTTCTAGGGAGAAAGCTAGAGGAACTCGGTAAACAAACATGATATTTCTGTTTGTATAGATGACATTTTATGCAATTGCCTAAAAAAAACTTTGCTTTTCTCCAAAATCATTTTCACTGTGATTTTCTCAGTCCCTTGCATACGAATTCCACACCACTTTGTCAGGATGTGGCTGGATGAAACCGGAAATCTCATTTTTTTTTTGGCTAACTCAATCCCAGATATTGCTACAGCCTCTCTGTTTGTGTTTTCCTGATATTATCCACGGACTTTATTGGTTTGTATGTTTTTTATCAGGGAACATTTAATTTTGTGCTTGTAATACTAACTGGTTCCAGTATTGTGTTTTGGCTAACACAATCCGAAATATTGTGAAAGCCTCTGTGTTTGTGTTTTCCTGATATTATCGATTGACTTTATTGTTTTGAATGTTTGTATCAGGGAACATTTAATTTTGTACCGTTGAAACACTAATTGGTTCATCATGTGGGCACCAGCTCTACACAATCCTATGTTCTAGAGAGCAATCTAGAGAAACTTCGACAAACAAATATCATATTTCTGTTTGTATAGATGACATTTTATGCACTTGCCTAACGAAAAGACTTTCCTTTTCTAGAAAACCATTTTTACTGTGATTTTTTCGGTCCATTGCAGACGAATTCCACACCAGTTTGTCCAGATATGACTGGATGAAACCGGAAATACCCAGGATTGTTCTGGATAACTCAATCCCAGATTTTGCTACAGCCTCTTTGTTTGTGTTTTTCGGATATTTTCCATGGACTTTATTGTTTGAATGTTTTTTATCAGGGAACATTAAATTTTGTACCGTAGAAACACTAATTGGTTCATCATGTGGACATCAGCTCTACACATTCGTATTTTCTAGGGAGAAAGCTAGAGAAACTGCGGCAAACAAACATGATATTTCTGTTTGCTTCGATGACATTTGATGCACTTGCCTAACGAAAAGACTGCTTTTCTCCAAAACCATATTTACTGTGATTTTCTCTGTCCATTGCATATGAATTCCACACCACTTTGTCCGGATATGACTGGATGAAACCGGAAATATCCGGTTTTGTTTTGGCTAAAAACCCAGATATTGCTACAACCTCTGTGTTTGTTTTTTCTGGATATTCAATGGACTTTATTGTTTTGAAAGTTTTTTTATTGGGGAACATTTTGTTTTGAGCTTGTATACAGTAATTGGTTCCAAACGGAGACACCAGCACTATATATTCATATTTTCTAAGGAGAAAGCTAGAGGAACTGCGGCAAACAAACATGATATTTCTGTTAGTATCGATAACATTTTATGCACTTGCCTAACGAAAAGACTTTGCTTTTCTCCAAAACCATTTTTACTCTGATTTTCTCGGTCCAATGCATACGAATTCCAAACCACTCTTTCTGGATATGACTGGATGAAACCAGAAATATCCGGTTGTGTTTTGCCTAACTCATTCCGAAATATTGTGAAAGTTTCTGTGTTTGTGTTTTCTGGATATTATCGATGGTCTTTATTGTTTTGAATGTTTTTATCAGGGAACATTTATTTTTGTACCCTTAAAAAACACTAATTGGTTCATCATGGGGACACCAGCTCTACACATTCTTATTTTCTAGGGAGAAAGCTAGAGGAACTGCGGCAAACACACATGATATTTCTGTTTGTGTAGATGACATTTTATGCACTTGCCTAACGAAAAGACTTTGCTTTTCTCCAAAACCATTTTTACTGTGATTTTCTCGGTCCATTGCATACGAATGCCACACCACATTATCCGGATATGACTGGATGAAACCAGAAATATCCAGTTTTGTTTGGGCTAACTCAATCCCAGATATTGCTACAGCATCTGTGTTTGTGTATTCCTGATATTATCCAAGGACTATATTTTTTTGCATGTTTTTTTCAGGGAACATTTGATTTTGTGCTTGGAAACATTAATTCGTTCCACATGGAGACACCAGCTCTACACATTCGTATTTTCTAGGGAGAAAGCTAGAGGAACTGCGGCAAACAAACATGATATTTCTGTTTGTCTAGATGACATTTTATGCACTTGCCTAACGAAAAGACTTTGCTTTTCTCCAATCCATTTTTACTGTGATTTTCTCGGTCCATTGCATACGAATTCCACACCAGTTTCTCCGGATATGACTGGATGAAAACGGAAATATCCAGTTTAGTTTTGGCTGACTCAATCCTAGATATTGCTACAGCCTCTGTGTTTGTGTATTCCTGATATTATCCACGGACTTTATTGGTTTGAATGCTTTTTATCAGGGAACATTTAATTTTGTGCTTGGAAACACTAATTGGTTCCACATGGAGACACCATCTCTACACATTTGTATTTTCTAGGGAGAAAGCTAGAGGAATTGCGGTAAACAAACATGATATTTCTGTTTGTATAGATGACATTTTATGCAATTGCCTAAAAAAAACTTTGCTTTTCTCCAAAACCATTTTCACTGTGATTTTCTCAGTCCCTTGCATACGAATTCCACACCACTTTGTCAGGATGTGGCTGGATGAAACCGGAAATCTCATTTTTTTTTTGGCTAACTCAATCCCAGATATTGCTACAGCCTCTCTGTTTGTGTTTTCCTGATATTATCCACGGACTTTATTGGTTTGTATGTTTTTTATCAGGGAACATTTAATTTTGTGCTTGTAATACTAACTGGTTCCAGTATTGTGTTTTGGCTAACACAATCCGAAATATTGTGAAAGCCTCTGTGTTTGTGTTTTCCTGATATTATCGATTGACTTTATTGTTTTGAATGTTTGTATCAGGGAACATTTAATTTTGTACCGTTGAAACACTAATTGGTTCATCATGTGGGCACCAGCTCTACACAATCCTATGTTCTAGAGAGCAATCTAGAGAAATTGCGACACACAAATATCATATTTCTGTTTGTATAGATGACATTTTATGCACTTGCCTAACGGAAAGACTTTCCTTTTCTAGAAAACCATTTTTACTGTGATTTTTTCGGTCCATTGCAGACGAATTCCACACCAGTTTGTCCAGATATGACTGGATGAAACCGGAAATACCCAGGATTGTTCTGGATAACTCAATCCCAGATTTTGCTACAGCCTCTTTGTTTGTGTTTTTCGGATATTTTCCATGGACTTTATTGTTTGAATGTTTTTTATCAGGGAACATTAAATTTTGTACCGTAGAAACACTAATTGGTTCATCATGTGGACACCAGCTCTACACATTCGTATTTTCTAGGGAGAAAGCTAGAGAAACTGCGGCAAACAAACATGATATTTCTGTTTGCTTCGATGACATTTGATGCACTTGCCTAACGAAAAGACTTTGCTTTTCTCCAAAACCATATTTACTGTGATGTTCTCTGTCCCTTGCATATGAATTCCACACCACTTTGTCCGGATATGACTGGATGAAACCGGAAATATCCGGTTTTGTTTTGGCTAAAAACCCAGATATTGCTACAACCTCTGTGTTTGTTTTTTCTGGATATTCAATGGACTTTATTGTTTTGAAAGTTTTTTTATTGGGGAACATTTTGTTTTGAGCTTGTATACAGTAATTGGTTCCAAATGGAGACACCAGCACTATATATTCGTATTTTCTAGGGAGAAAGCTAGAGGAACTGCGGCAAACAAACATGATATTTCTGTTAGTATCGATAACATTTTATGCACTTGCCTAACGAAAAGACTTTGCTTTTCTCCAAAACCATTTTTACTCTGATTTTCTCGGTCCAATGCATACGAATTCCAAACCACTCTTTCTGGATATGACTGGATGAAACCAGAAATATCCGGTTGTGTTTTGCCTAACTCATTCCGAAATATTGTGAAAGTTTCTGTGTTTGTGTTTTCTGGATATTATCGATGGTCTTTATTGTTTTGAATGTTTTTATCAGGGAACATTTATTTTTGTACCCTTAAAAAACACTAATTGGTTCATCATGGGGACACCAGCTCTACACATTCTTATTTTCTAGGGAGAAAGCTAGAGGAACTGCGGCAAACACACATGATATTTCTGTTTGTGTAGATGACATTTTATGCACTTGCCTAACGAAAAGACTTTCCTTTTCTCCAAAACCATTTTTACTGTGATTTTCTCGGTCCATTGCAAACGAATTCCACACCACATTATCCGGATATGACTGGATGAAACCAGAAATATCCAGTTTTGTTTGGGCTAACTCAATCCCAGATATTGCTACAGCATCTGTGTTTGTGTATTCCTGATATTATCCAAGGACTATATTTTTTTGCATGTTTTTTTCAGGGAACATTTGATTTTGTGCTTGGAAACATTAATTCGTTCCACATGGAGACACCAGCTCTACACATTCGTATTTTCTAGGGAGAAAGCTAGAGGAACTGTGGCAAACAAACATGATATTTCTGTTTGTCTAGATGACATTTTATGCACTTGCCTAACGAAAAGACTTTGCTTTTCTCCAATCCATTTTTACTGTGATTTTCTCGGTCCATTGCATACGAATTCCACACCAGTTTCTCCGGATATGACTGGATGAAAACGGAAATATCCAGTTTAGTTTTGGCTGACTCAATCCTAGATATTGCCACAGCCTCTGTGTTTGTGTATTCCTGATATTATCCACGGACTTTATTGGTTTGAATGCTTTTTATCAGGGAACATTTAATTTTGTGCTTGGAAACACTAATTGGTTCCACATGGAGACACCATCTCTACACATTTGTATTTTCTAGGAAGAAAGCTAGAGGAATTGCGGTAAACAAACATGATATTTCTGTTTGTATAGATGACATTTTATGCAATTGCCTAAAAAAAACTTTGCTTTTCTCCAAAACCATTTTTACTGTGATTTTCTCAGTCCCTTGCATACGAATTCCACACCACTTTGTCAGGATGTGGCTGGATGAAACCGGAAATCTCTTTTTTTTTTTTGGCTACCTCAATCCCAGATATTGCTACAGCCTCTCTGTTTGTGTTTTCCTGATATTATCCACGGACTTTATTGGTATGTATGTTTTTTTATCAGGGAACATTTAATGTTGTGCTTGTAATACTAACTGGTTCCAGTATTGTGTTTTGGCTAACACAATCCGAAATATTGTGAAAGCCTCTGTGTTTGTGTTTTCCTGATATTATCGATTGACTTTATTGTTTTGAATGTTTGTATCAGGGAACATTTAATTTTGTACCGTTGAAACACTAATTGGTTCATCATGTGGGCACCAGCTCTACACAATCCTATGTTCTAGAGAGCAATCTAGAGAAACTGCGACAAACAAATATCATATTTCTGTTTGTATAGATGACATTTTATGCACTTGCCTAACGAAAAGACTTTCCTTTTCTAGAAAACCATTTTTACTGTGATTTTTTCGGTCCATTGCAGACGAATTCCACACCAGTTTGTCCAGATATGACTGGATGAAACCGGAAATACCCAGGATTGTTCTGGATAACTCAATCCCAGATTTTGCTACAGCCTCTTTGTTTGTGTTTTTCGGATATTTTCCATGGACTTTATTGTTTGAATGTTTTTTATCAGGGAACATTAAATTTTGTACCGTAGAAACACTAATTGGTTCATCATGTGGACATCAGCTCTACACATTCGTATTTTCTAGGGAGAAAGCTAGAGAAACTGCGGCAAACAAACATGATATTTCTGTTTGCTTCGATGACATTTGATGCACTTGCCTAACGAAAAGACTTTGCTTTTCTCCAAAACCATATTTACTGTGATGTTCTCTGTCCCTTGCATATGAATTCCACACCACTTTGTCCGGATATGACTGGATGAAACCGGAAATATCCGGTTTTGTTTTGGCTAAAAACCCAGATATTGCTACAACCTCTGTGTTTGTTTTTTCTGGATATTCAATGGACTTTATTGTTTTGAAAGTTTTTTTATCGGGGAACATTTTGTTTTGAGCTTGTATACAGTAATTGGTTCCAAACGGAGACACCAGCACTATATATTCATATTTTCTAAGGAGAAAGCTAGAGGAACTGCGGCAAACAAACATGATATTTCTGTTAGTATCGATAACATTTTATGCACTTGCCTAACGAAAAGACTTTGCTTTTCTCCAAAACCATTTTTACTCTGATTTTCTCGGTCCAATGCATACGAATTCCAAACCACTCTTTCTGGATATGACTGGATGAAACCAGAAATATCCGGTTGTGTTTTGCCTAACTCATTCCGAAATATTGTGAAAGTTTCTGTGTTGGTGTTTTCTGGATATTATCGATGGTCTTTATTGTTTTGAATGTTTTTATCAGGGAACATTTATTTTTGTACCCTTAAAAAACACGAATTGGTTCATCATGGGGACACCAGCTCTACACATTCTTATTTTCTAGGGAGAAAGCTAGAGGAACTGCGGCAAACACACATGATATTTCTGTTTGTGTAGATGACATTTTATGCACTTGCCTAACGAAAAGACTTTGCTTTTCTCCAAAACCATTTTTACTATGATTTTCTCGGTCCATTGCATACGAATGCCACACCACATTATCCGGATATGCCTGGATGAAACCAGAAATATCCAGTTTTGTTTGGGCTAACTCAATCCCAGATATTGCTACAGCATCTGTGTTTGTGTGTTCCTGATATTATCCAAGGAATATATATTTTTTTGCATGTTTTTTTCAGGGAACATTTGATTTTGTGCTTGGAAACATTAATTCGTTCCACATGGAGACACCAGCTCTACACATTCGTATTTTCTAGGGAGAAAGCTAGAGGAACTGCGGCAAACAAACATGATATTTCTGTTTGTCTAGATGACATTTTATGCACTTGCCTAACGAAAAGACTTTGCTTTTCTCCAATCCATTTTTACTGTGATTTTCTCGGTCCATTGCATACGAATTCCACACCAGTTTCTCCGGATATGACTGGATGAAAACGGAAATATCCAGTTTAGTTTTGGCTGACTCAATCCTAGATATTGCTACAGCCTCTGTGTTTGTGTATTCCTGATATTATCCACGGACTTTATTGGTTTGAATGCTTTTTATCAGGGAACATTTAATTTTGTGCTTGGAAACACTAATTGGTTCCACATGGAGACACCATCTCTACACAATTGTATTTTCTAGGGAGAAAGCTAGAGGAATTGCGGTAAACAAACATGATATTTCTGTTTGTATAGATGACATTTTATGCAATTGCCTAAAAAAAACTTTGCTTTTCTCCAAAACCATTTTCACTGTGATTTTCTCAGTCCCTTGCATACGAATTCCACACCACTTTGTCAGGATGTGGCTGGATGAAACCGGAAATCTCATTTTTTTTTTTGGCTACCTCAATCCCAGATATTGCTACAGCCTCTCTGTTTGTGTTTTCCTGATATTATCCACGGACTTTATTGGTATGTATGTTTTTTTATCAGGGAACATTTAATGTTGTGCTTGTAATACTAACTGGTTCCAGTATTGTGTTTTGGCTAACACAATCCGAAATATTGTGAAAGCCTCTGTGTTTGTGTTTTCCTGATATTATCGATTGACTTTATTGTTTTGAATGTTTGTATCAGGGAACATTTAATTTTGTACCGTTGAAACACTAATTGGTTCATCATGTGGGCACCAGCTCTACACAATCCTATGTTCTAGAGAGCAATCTAGAGAAACTGCGACAAACAAATATCATATTTCTGTTTGTATAGATGACATTTTATGCACTTGCCTAACGAAAAGACTTTCCTTTTCTAGAAAACCATTTTTACTGTGATTTTTTCGGTCCATTGCAGACGAATTCCACACCAGTTTGTCCAGATATGACTGGATGAAACCGGAAATACCCAGGATTGTTCTGGATAACTCAATCCCAGATTTTGCTACAGCCTCTTTGTTTGTGTTTTTCGGATATTTTCCATGGACTTTATTGTTTGAATGTTTTTTATCAGGGAACATTAAATTTTGTACCGTAGAAACACTAATTGGTTCATCATGTGGACATCAGCTCTACACATTCGTATTTTCTAGGGAGAAAGCTAGAGAAACTGCGGCAAACAAACATGATATTTCTGTTTGCTTCGATGACATTTGATGCACTTGCCTAACGAAAAGACTTTGCTTTTCTCCAAAACCATATTTACTGTGATGTTCTCTGTCCCTTGCATATGAATTCCACACCACTTTGTCCGGATATGACTGGATGAAACCGGAAATATCCGGTTTTGTTTTGGCTAAAAACCCAGATATTGCTACAACCTCTGTGTTTGTTTTTTCTGGATATTCAATGGACTTTATTGTTTTGAAAGTTTTTTTATCGGGGAACATTTTGTTTTGAGCTTGTATACAGTAATTGGTTTCAAACGGAGACACCAGCACTATATATTCATATTTTCTAAGGAGAAAGCTAGAGGAACTGCGGCAAACAAACATGATATTTCTGTTAGTATCGATAACATTTTATGCACTTGCCTAACGAAAAGACTTTGCTTTTCTCCAAAACCATTTTTACTCTGATTTTCTCGGTCCAATGCATACGAATTCCAAACCACTCTTTCTGGATATGACTGGATGAAACCAGAAATATCCGGTTGTGTTTTGCCTAACTCATTCCGAAATATTGTGAAAGTTTCTGTGTTGGTGTTTTCTGGATATTATCGATGGTCTTTATTGTTTTGAATGTTTTTATCAGGGAACATTTATTTTTGTACCCTTAAAAAACACGAATTGGTTCATCATGGGGACACCAGCTCTACACATTCTTATTTTCTAGGGAGAAAGCTAGAGGAACTGCGGCAAACACACATGATATTTCTGTTTGTGTAGATGACATTTTATGCACTTGCCTAACGAAAAGACTTTGCTTTTCTCCAAAACCATTTTTACTATGATTTTCTCGGTCCATTGCATACGAATGCCACACCACATTATCCGGATATGACTGGATGAAACCAGAAATATCCAGTTTTGTTTGGGCTAACTCAATCCCAGATATTGCTACAGCATCTGTGTTTGTGTATTCCTGATATTATCCAAGGACTATATATTTTTGCATGTTTTTTTCAGGGAACATTTGATTTTGTGCTTGGAAACATTAATTCGTTCCACATGGAGACACCAGCTCTACACATTCGTATTTTCTAGGGAGAAAGCTAGAGGAACTGCGGCAAACAAACATGATATTTCTGTTTGTCTAGATGACATTTTATGCACTTGCCTAACGAAAAGATTTTGCTTTTCTCCAATCCATTTTTACTGTGATTTTCTCGGTCCATTGCATACGAATTCCACACCAGTTTCTCCGGATATGACTGGATGAAAACGGAAATATCCAGTTTAGTTTTGGCTGACTCAATCCTAGATATTGCTACAGCCTCTGTGTTTGTGTATTCCTGATATTATCCACGGACTTTATTGGTTTGAATGCTTTTTATCAGGGAACATTTAATTTTGTGCTTGGAAACACTAATTGGTTCCACATGGAGACACCATCTCTACACATTTGTATTTTCTAGGGAGAAAGCTAGAGGAATTGCGGTAAACAAACATGATATTTCTGTTTGTATAGATGACATTTTATGCAATTGCCTAAAAAAAACTTTGCTTTTCTCCAAAACCATTTTCACTGTGATTTTCTCAGTCCCTTGCATACGAATTCCACACCACTTTGTCAGGATGTGGCTGGATGAAACCGGAAATCTCTTTTTTTTTTTGCCTAACTCAATCCCAGATATTGCTACAGCCTCTCTGTTTGTGTTTTCCTGATATTATCCACGGACTTTATTGGTTTGTATGTTTTTTTATCAGGGAACATTTAATGTTGTGCTTGTAATACTAACTGGTTCCAGTATTGTGTTTTGGCTAACACAATCCGAAATATTGTGAAAGCCTCTGTGTTTGTGTTTTCCTGATATTATCGATTGACTTTATTGTTTTGAATGTTTGTATCAGGGAACATTTAATTTTGTACCGTTGAAACACTAATTGGTTCATCATGTGGGCACCAGCTCTACACAATCCTATGTTCTAGAGAGCAATCTAGAGAAACTGCGACAAACAAATATCATATTTCTGTTTGTATAGATGACATTTTATGCACTTGCCTAACGAAAAGACTTTCCTTTTCTAGAAAACCATTTTTACTGTGATTTTTTCGGTCCATTGCAGACGAATTCCACACCAGTTTGTCCAGATATGACTGGATGAAACCGGAAATACCCAGGATTGTTCTGGATAACTCAATCCCAGATTTTGCTACAGCCTCTTTGTTTGTGTTTTTCGGATATTTTCCATGGACTTTATTGTTTGAATGTTTTTTATCAGGGAACATTAAATTTTGTACCGTAGAAACACTAATTGGTTCATCATGTGGACATCAGCTCTGCACATTCGTATTTTCTAGGGAGAAAGCTAGAGAAACTGCGGCAAACAAACATGATATTTCTGTTTGCTTCGATGACATTTGATGCACTTGCCTAACGAAAAGACTTTGCTTTTCTCCAAAACCATATTTACTGTGATGTTCTCTGTCCCTTGCATATGAATTCCACACCACTTTGTCTGGTTATGACTGGATGAAACCGGAAATATCCGGTTTTGTTTTGGCTAAAAACCCAGATATGGCTACAACCTCTGTGTTTGTTTTTTCTGGATATTCAATGGACTTTATTGTTTTGAAAGTTTTTTTATCGGGGAACATTTTGTTTTGAGCTTGTATACAGTAATTCGTTCCAAATGGAGACACCAGCACTATATATTTGTATTTTCTAAGGAGAACGCTAGAGGAACTGCGGCAAACAAACATGATATTTCTGTTAGTATCGATAACATTTTATGCACTTGCCTAACGAAAAGACTTTGCTTTTCTCCAAAACCATTTTTACTCTGATTTTCTCGGTCCAATGCATACGAATTCCAAACCACTCTTTCTGGATATGACTGGATGAAACCAAAAATATCCGGTTGTGTTTTGCCTAACTCATTCCGAAATATTGTGAAAGTTTCTGTGTTTGTGTTTTCTGGATATTATCGATGGTCTTTATTGTTTTGAATGTTTTTATCAAGGAACATTTATTTTTGTACCCTTAAAAACCACTAATTGGTTCATCATGGGGACACCAGCTCTACACATTCTTATTTTCTAGGGAGAAAGCTAGAGGAACTGCGGCAAACACACATGATATTTCTGTTTGCTTCGATGACATTTTATGCACTTGCCTAACGAAAAGACTGCTTTTCTCCAAAACCATATTTACTGTGATGTTCTCTGTCCCTTGCATATGAATTCCACACCACTTTGTCCGGATATGACTGGATGAAACCGGAAATATCCGGTTTTGTTTTGGCTAAAAACCCAGATATTGCTACAACCTCTGTGTTTGTTTTTTCTGGATATTCAATGGACTTTATTGTTTTGAAAGTTTTTTTATCGGGGAACATTTTGTTTTGAGCTTGTATACAGTAATTGGTTCCAAACGGAGACACCAGCACTATATATTCATATTTTCTAAGGAGAAAGCTAGAGGAACTGCGGCAAACAAACATGATATTTCTGTTAGTATCGATAACATTTTATGCACTTGCCTAACGAAAAGACTTTGCTTTTCTCCAAAACCATTTTTACTCTGATTTTCTCGGTCCCATGCATACGAATTCCAAACCACTCTTTCTGGATATGACTGGATGAAACCAGAAATATCCGGTTGTGTTTTGCCTAACTCATTCCGAAATATTGTGAAAGTTTCTGTGTTGGTGTTTTCTGGATATTATCGATGGTCTTTATTGTTTTGAATGTTTTTATCAGGGAACATTTATTTTTGTACCCTTAAAAAACACTAATTGGTTCATCATGGGGACACCAGCTCTACACATTCTTATTTTCTAGGGAGAAAGCTAGAGGAACTGCGGCAAACACACATGATATTTCTGTTTGTGTAGATGACATTTTATGCACTTGCCTAACGAAAAGACTTTGCTTTTCTCCAAAACCATTTTTACTGTGATTTTCTCGGTCCATTGCATACGAATGCCACACCACATTATCCGGATATGACTGGATGTAACCAGAAATATCCAGTTTTGTTTGGGCTAACTCAATCCCAGATATTGCTACAGCATCTGTGTTTGTGTATTCCTGATATTATCCAAGGACTATATATTTTTGCATGTTTTTTTCAGGGAACATTTGATTTTGTGCTTGGAAACATTAATTCGTTCCACATGGAGACACCAGCTCTACACATTCGTATTTTCTAGGGAGAAAGCTAGAGGAACTGCGGCAAACAAACATGATATTTCTGTTTGTCTAGATGACATTTTATGCACTTGCCTAACGAAAAGACTTTGCTTTTCTCCAATCCATTTTTACTGTGATTTTCTCGGTCCATTGCATACGAATTCCACACCCGTTTCTCCGGATATGACTGGATGAAAACGGAAATATCCAGTTTAGTTTTGGCTGACTCAATCCTAGATATTGCTACAGCCTCTGTGTTTGTGTATTCCTGATATTATCCACGGACTTTATTGGTTTGAATGCTTTTTATCAGGGAACATTTAATTTTGTGCTTGGAAACACTAATTGGTTCCACATGGAGACACCATCTCTACACATTTGTATTTTCTAGGGAGAAAGCTAGAGGAATTGCGGTAAACAAACATGATATTTCTGTTTGTATAGATGACATTTTATGCAATTGCCTAAAAAAAACTTTGCTTTTCTCCAAAATCATTTTCACTGTGATTTTCTCAGTCCCTTGCATACGAATTCCACACCACTTTGTCAGGATGTGGCTGGATGAAACCGGAAATCTCATTTTTTTTTTTTTTTGGCTAACTCAATCCCAGATATTGCTACAGCCTCTCTGTTTGTGTTTTCCTGATATTATCCACGGACTTTATTGGTTTGTATGTTTTTTTATCAGGGAACATTTAATTTTGTGCTTGTAATACTAACTGGTTCCAGTATTGTGTTTTGGCTAACACAATCCGAAATATTGTGAAAGCCTCTGTGTTTGTGTTTTCCTGATATTATCGATTGACTTTATTGTTTTGAATGTTTGTATCAGGGAACATTTAATTTTGTACCGTTGAAACACTAATTGGTTCATCATGTGGGCACCAGCTCTACACAATCCTATGTTCTAGAGAGCAATCTAGAGAAACTGCGACAAACAAATATCATATTTCTGTTTGTATAGATGACATTTTATGCACTTGCCTAACGAAAAGACTTTCCTTTTCTAGAAAACCATTTTTACTGTGATTTTTTCGGTCCATTGCAGACGAATTCCACACAAGTTTGTCCAGATATGACTGGATGAAACCGGAAATACCCAGGATTGTTCTGGATAACTCAATCCCAGATTTTGCTACAGCCTCTTTGTTTGTGTTTTTCGGATATTTTCCATGGACTTTATTGTTTGAATGTTTTTTTTATCAGGGAACATTAAATTTTGTACCGTAGAAACACTAATTGGTTCATCATGTGGACATCAGCTCTACACATTCGTATTTTCTAGGGAGAAAGCTAGAGAAACTGCGGCAAACAAACATGATATTTCTGTTTGCTTCGATGACATTTGATGCACTTGCCTAACGAAAAGACTTTGCTTTTCTCCAAAACCATATTTACTGTGATGTTCTCTGTCCCTTGCATATGAATTCCACACCACTTTGTCCGGATATGACTGGATGAAACCGGAAATATCCGGTTTTGTTTTGGCTAAAAACCCAGATATTGCTACAACCTCTGTGTTTGTTTTTTCTGGATATTCAATGGACTTTATTGTTTTGAAAGTTTTTTTATCGGGGAACATTTTGTTTTGAGCTTGTATACAGTAATTGGTTCCAAATGGAGACACCAGCACTATATATTCGTATTTTCTAGGGAGAAAGCTAGAGGAACTGCGGCAAACAAACATGATATTTCTGTTAGTATCGATAACATTTTATGCACTTGCCTAACGAAAAGACTTTGCTTTTCTCCAAAACCATTTTTACTCTGATTTTCTCGGTCCAATGCATACGAATTCCAAACCACTCTTTCTGGATATGACTGGATGAAACCAGAAATATCCGGTTGTGTTTTGCCTAACTCATTCCGAAATATTGTGAAAGTTTCTGTGTTTGTGTTTTCTGGATATTATCGATGGTCTTTATTGTTTTGAATGTTTTTATCAGGGAACATTTATTTTTGTACCCTTAAAAAACACTAATTGGTTCATCATGGGGACACCAGCTCTACACATTCTTATTTTCTAGGGAGAAAGCTAGAGGAACTGCGGCAAACACACATGATATTTCTGTTTGTCTAGATGACATTTTATGCACTTGCCTAACGAAAAGACTTTGCTTTTCTCCAAAACCATTTTTACTGTGATTTTCTCGGTCCATTGCATACGAATGCCACACCACATTATCTGGATATGACTGGATGAAACCAGATATATCCAGTTTTGTTTGGGCTAACTCAATCCCAGATATTGCTACAGCCTCTGTGTTTGTGTATTCCTGATATTATCCAAGGACTATATTTTTTTGCATGTTTTTTTCAGGGAACATTTGATTTTGTGCTTGGAAACATTAATTCGTTCCACATGGAGACACCAGCTCTACACATTCGTATTTTCTAGGGAGAAAGCTAGAGGAACTGCGGCAAACAAACATATTATTTCTGTTTTTCTAGATGACATTTTATGCACTTGCCTAACAAAAAGACTTTGCTTTTCTCCAATCCATTTTTACTGTGATTTTCTCGGTCCATTGCATACGAATTCCACACCAGTTTCTCCGGATATGACTGGATGAAAACGGAAATATCCAGTTTAGTTTTGGCTGACTCAATCCTAGATATTGCTACAGCCTCTGTGTTTGTGTATTCCTGATAGTATCCACGGACTTTATTGGTTTGAATGCTTTTTATCAGGGAACATTTAATTTTGTGCTTGGAAACACTAATTGGTTCCACATGGAGACACCATCTCTACATATTTGTATTTTCTAGGGAGAAAGCTAGAGGAATTGCGGTAAACAAACATGATATTTCTGTTTGTATAGATGACATTTTATGCAATTGCCTAAAAAAAACTTTGCTTTTCTCCAAAACCATTTTCACTGTGATTTTCTCAGTCCCTTGCATACGAATTCCACACCACTTTGTCAGGATGTGGCTGGATGAAACCAGAAATCTCATTTTTTTTTTTTGGCTAACTCAATCCCAGATATTGCTACAGCCTCTCTGTTTGTGTTTTCCTGATATTATCCACGGACTTTATTGGTTTGTATGTTTTTTTATCAGGGAACATTTAATTTTGTGCTTGTAATAGTAACTGGTTCCAGTATTTTGTTTTGGCTAACACAATCCGAAATATTGTGAAAGCCTCTGTGTTTGTGTTTTCCTGATATTATCGATTGACTTTATTGTTTTGAATGTTTGTATCAGGGAACATTTAATTTTGTACCGTTGAAACACTAATTGGTTCATCATGTGGGCACCAGCTCTACACAATCCTATGTTCTAGAGAGCAATCTAGAGAAACTGCGACAAACAAATATCATATTTCTGTTTGTATAGATGACATTTTATGCACTTGCCTAACGAAAAGACTTTCCTTTTCTAGAAAACCATTTTTACTGTGATTTTTTCGGTCCATTGCAGACGAATTCCACACCAGTTTGTCCAGATATGACTGGATGAAACCGGAAATACCCAGGATTGTTCTGGATAACTCAATCCCAGATTTTGCTACAGCCTCTTTGTTTGTGTTTTTCGGATATTTTCCATGGACTTTATTGTTTGAATGTTTTTTTATCAGGGAACATTAAATTTTGTACCGTAGAAACACTAATTGGTTCATCATGTGGACATCAGCTCTACACATTCGTATTTTCTAGGGAGAAAGCTAGAGAAACTGCGGCAAACAAACATGATATTTCTGTTTGCTTCGATGACATTTGATGCACTTGCCTAACGAAAAGACTTTGCTTTTCTCCAAAACCATATTTACTGTGATGTTCTCTGTCCCTTGCATATGAATTCCACACCACTTTGTCCGGATATGACTGGATGAAACCGGAAATATCCGGTTTTGTTTTGGCTAAAAACCCAGATTTTGCTACAACCTCTGTGTTTGTTTTTTCTGGATATTCAATGGACTTTATTGTTTTGAAAGTTTTTTTATCGGGGAACATTTTGTTTTGAGCTTGTATACAGTAATTGGTTCCAAACGGAGACACCAGCACTATATATTCGTTTTTTCTAGGGAGAAAGCTAGAGGAACTGCGGCAAACAAACATGATATTTCTGTTAGTATCGATAACATTTTATGCACTTGCCTAACGAAAAGACTTTGCTTTTCTCCAAAACCATTTTTACTCTGATTTTCTCGGTCCAATGCATACGAATTCCAAACCACTCTTTCTGGATATGACTGGATGAAACCAGAAATATCCGGTTGTGTTTTGCCTAACTCATTCCGAAATATTGTGAAAGTTTCTGTGTTGGTGTTTTCTGGATATTATCGATGGTCTTTATTGTTTTGAATGTTTTTATCAGGGAACATTTATTTTTGTACCCTTAAAAAACACTAATTGGTTCATCATGGGGACACCAGCTCTACACATTCTTATTTTCTAGGGAGAAAGCTAGAGGAACTGCGGCAAACACACATGATATTTCTGTTTGTGTAGATGACATTTTATGCACTTGCCTAACGAAAAGGCGTTGCTTTTCTCCAAAACCATTTTTACTGTGATTTTCTCGGTCCATTGCATACGAATGCCACACCACATTATCCGGATATGACTGGATGAAACCAGAAATATCCAGTTTTGTTTGGGCTAACTCAATCCCAGATATTGCTACAGCATCTGTGTTTGTGTATTCCTGATATTATCCACGGACTTTATTGGTTTGTATGTTTTTTTATCAGGGAACATTTAATTTTGTGCTTGTAATACTAACTGGTTCCAGTATTGTGTTTTGGCTAACACAATCCGAAATATTGTGAAAGCCTCTGTGTTTGTGTTTTCCTGATATTATCGATTGACTTTATTGTTTTGAATGTTTGTATCAGGGAACATTTAATTTTGTACCGTTGAAACACTAATTGGTTCATCATGTGGGCACCAGCTCTACACAATCCTATGTTCTAGAGAGCAATCTAGAGAAACTGCGACAAACAAATATCATATTTCTGTTTGTATAGATGACATTTTATGCACTTGCCTAACGAAAAGACTTTCCTTTTCTAGAAAACCTATTTACTGTGATTTTTTTCGGTCCATTGCAGACGAATTCCACACCAGTTTGTCCAGATATGACTGGATGAAACCGGAAATACCCAGGATTGTTCTGGATAACTCAATCCCAGATTTTGCTACAGCCTCTTTGTTTGTGTTTTTCGGATATTTTCCATGGACTTTATTGTTTGAATGTTTTTTATCAGGGAACATTAAATTTTGTACCGTAGAAACACTAATTGGTTCATCATGTGGACATCAGCTCTACACATTCGTATTTTCTAGGGAGAAAGCTAGAGAAACTGCGGCAAACAAACATGATATTTCTGTTTGCTTCGATGACATTTGATGCACTTGCCTAACGAAAAGACTTTGCTTTTCTCCAAAACCATATTTACTGTGATGTTCTCTGTCCCTTGCAAATGAATTCCACACCACTTTGTCCGGATATGACTGGATGAAACCGGAAATATCCGGTTTTGTTTTGGCTAAAAACCCAGATATTGCTACAACCTCTGTGTTTGTTTTTTCTGGATATTCAATGGACTTTATTGTTTTGAAAGTTTTTTTATCGGGGAACATTTTGTTTTGAGCTTGTATACAGTAATTGGTTCCAAATGGAGACACCAGCACTATATATTCGTATTTTCTAGGGAGAAAGCTAGAGGAACTGCGGCAAACAAACATGATATTTCTGTTAGTATCGATAACATTTTATGCACTTGCCTAACGAAAAGACTTTGCTTTTCTCCAAAACCATTTTTACTCTGATTTTCTCGGTCCAATGCATACGAATTCCAAACCACTCTTTCTGGATATGACTGGATGAAACCAGAAATATCCGGTTGTGTTTTGCCTAACTCATTCCGAAATATTGTGAAAGTTTCTGTGTTTGTGTTTTCTGGATATTATCGATGGTCTTTATTGTTTTGAATGTTTTTATCAGGGAACATTTATTTTTGTACCCTTAAAAAACACTAATTGGTTCATCATGGGGACACCAGCTCTACACATTCTTATTTTCTAGGGAGAAAGCTAGAGGAACTGCGGCAAACACACATGATATTTCTGTTTGTGTAGATGACATTTTATGCACTTGCCTAACGAAAAGACTTTGCTTTTCTCCAAAACCATTTTTACTGTGATTTTCTCGGTCCATTGCATACGAATGCCACACCACATTATCCGGATATGACTGGATGAAACCAGAAATATCCAGTTTTGTTTGGGCTAACTCAATCCCAGATATTGCTACAGCATCTGTGTTTGTGTATTCCTGATATTATCCAAGGACTATATTTTTTTGCATGTTTTTTTCAGGGAACATTTGATTTTGTGCTTGGAAACATTAATTCGTTCCACATGGAGACACCAGCTCTACACATTCGTATTTTCTAGGGAGAAAGCTAGAGGAACTGCGGCAAACAAACATGATATTTCTGTTTGTCTAGATGACATTTTATGCACTTGCCTAACGAAAAGACTTTGCTTTTCTCCAATCCATTTTTACTGTGATTTTCTCGGTCCATTGCATACGAATTCCACACCCGTTTCTCCGGATATGACTGGATGAAAACGGAAATATCCAGTTTAGTTTTGGCTGACTCAATCCTAGATATTGCTACAGCCTCTGTGTTTGTGTATTCCTGATATTATCCACGGACTTTATTGGTTTGAATGCTTTTTATCAGGGAACATTTAATTTTGTGCTTGGAAACACTAATTGGTTCCACATGGAGACACCATCTCTACACATTTGTATTTTCTAGGGAGAAAGCTAGAGGAATTGCGGTAAACAAACATGATATTTCTGTTTGTATAGATGACATTTTATGCAATTGCCTAAAAAAAACTTTGCTTTTCTCCAAAATCATTTTCACTGTGATTTTCTCAGTCCCTTGCATACGAATTCCACACCACTTTGTCAGGATGTGGCTGGATGAAACCGGAAATCTCATTTTTTTTTTTGGCTAACTCAATCCCAGATATTGCTACAGCCTCTCTGTTTGTGTTTTCCTGATATTATCCACGGACTTTATTGGTTTGTATGTTTTTTATCAGGGAACATTTAGTTTTGTGCTTGTAATACTAACTGGTTCCAGTATTGTGTTTTGGCTAACACAATCCGAAATATTGTGAAAGCCTCTGTGTTTGTGTTTTCCTGATATTATCGATTGACTTTATTGTTTTGAATGTTTGTATCAGGGAACATTTAATTTTGTACCGTTGAAACACTAATTGGTTCATCATGTGGGCACCAGCTCTACACAATCCTATGTTCTAGAGAGCAATCTAGAGAAACTGCGACAAACAAATATCATATTTCTGTTTGTATAGATGACATTTTATGCACTTGCCTAACGAAAAGACTTTCCTTTTCTAGAAAACCATTTTTACTGTGATTTTTTCGGTCCATTGCAGACGAATTCTACACCAGTTTGTCCAGATATGACTGGATGAAACCGGAAATACCCAGGATTGTTCTGGATAACTCAATCCCAGATTTTGCTACAGCCTCTTTGTTTGTGTTTTTTGGATATTTTCCATGGACTTTATTGTTTGAATGTTTTTTATCAGGGAACATTAAATTTTGTACCGTAGAAACACTAATTGGTTCATCATGTGGACATCAGCTCTACACATTCGTATTTTCTAGGGAGAAAGCTAGAGAAACTGCGGCAAACAAACATGATATTTCTGTTTGCTTCGATGACATTTGATGCACTTGCCTAACGAAAAGACTTTGCTTTTCTCCAAAACCATATTTACTGTGATGTTCTCTGTCCCTTGCATATGAATTCCACACCACTTTGTCCGGATATGACTGGATGAAACCGGAAATATCCGGTTTTGTTTTGGCTAAAAACCCAGATATTGCTACAACCTCTGTGTTTGTTTTTTCTGGATATTCAATGGACTTTATTGTTTTGAAAGTTTTTTTATCGGGGAACATTTTGTTTTGAGCTTGTATACAGTAATTGGTTCCAAATGGAGACACCAGCACTATATATTTGTATTTTCTAGGGAGAAATCTAGAGGAACTGCGGCAAACAAACATGATATTTCTGTTAGTATCGATAACATTTTATGCACTTGCCTAACGAAAAGATTTTGCTTTTCTCCAAAACCATTTTTACTCTGATTTTCTCGGTCCAATGCATACGAATTCCAAACCACTCTTTCTGGATATGACTGGATGAAACCAGAAATATCCGGTTGTGTTTTGCCTAACTCATTCCGAAATATTGTGAAAGTTTCTGTGTTGGTGTTTTCTGGATATTATCGATGGTCTTTATTGTTTTGAATGTTTTTATCAGGGAACATTTATTTTTGTACCCTTAAAAAACACTAATTGGTTCATCATGGGGACACCAGCTCTACACATTCTTATTTTCTAGGGAGAAAGCTAGAGGAACTGCGGCAAACACACATGATATTTCTGTTTGTGTAGATGACATTTTATGCACTTGCCTAACGAAAAGACTTTGCTTTTCTCCAAAACCATTTTTACTGTGATTTTCTCGGTCCATTGCATACGAATGCCACACCACATTATCCGGATATGACTGGATGAAACCAGAAATATCCAGTTTTGTTTGGGCTAACTCAATCCCAGATATTGCTACAGCATCTGTGTTTGTGTATTCCTGATATTATCCAAGGACTATATTTTTTTGCATGTTTTTTTCAGGGAACATTTGATTTTGTGCTCGGAAACATTAATTCGTTCCACATGGAGACACCAGCTCTACACATTCGTATTTTCTAGGGAGAAAGCTAGAGGAACTGCGGCAAACAAACATGATATTTCTGTTTGTCTAGATGACATTTTATGCACTTGCCTAACGAAAAGACTTTGCTTTTCTCCAATCCATTTTTACTGTGATTTTCTCGGTCCATTGCATGGGAATACCATACCACTTTTTACGGATATGACTGGATGAAACCAGAAATACCAGTTATTGTGTTGGCCAACTCAATGCGAAATGTTGTGAAAGATTCTGTTTTTGTTTTTTCGGATATTATCAATGGACTTGAATGTTTTGAATGTTTTTATCAGGGAACATCTAATTTTTACCGTTGAAGCACTAATTGGTTCATCATGGGAACACCAGCTCTACACATTCGTATTTTCTAGAGAGAAAGCTAGAGAAACTGCGGCAAACAAACATGATATTTCTGTTTGATAGATGACCTTTTATGCACTTGCCTAACGAAAAGACTTTGCTTTTCTCCATCGATTTTTACTGTGATTTTCTCATTCCATTGCATGTGAATTCCATAGAAGTTTGTCCGGAGATGACTGGAGGAAACCGGAAATATCTGGTTTTGTTTTAGCTAACTCAATTCCAGTTATTGCTACAGCCTCTGTGTTTGTTTTTTCTGCATATTATTAATGAACTTTCTTATTTTGAATGTTTTTTATCAGGGAACATTTTATTTTGAGCTTGGATACAGTAATTGGTTTCACATGGAGACACCAGCTCTACACATTCTATTTTCTAGTAAGAGAGCTAGAGGAACTGTGGCAAACAAACCTGACACTTCTGTTTGTCTAGATGACATTTTATACACTGGCCTAACCAAAAGATTTTGCTTTTCTCCAAAACCATTTTTACTATGATTTTCTTGGTCCATTGCATACGAATTCCAAACCACTTTGTCCGGATATGACTGGATGAAACCAGAAATATCCGGTTGTGTTTTGGCTAACTCAATCCGAAATATTGTGAAGCCTCTGTGTTTGTGTTTTCCGTATATTATCGATGGACTTTATTGTTTTGAATATTTTTATCAGGGAATTTTTAATATTGTACCATAGAAACACTAACTGGTTCATCATGGGGACACCAGCTCTACACATTCATATTTTCTAAGGAGAAAGCTCGAGGAACTGCGGCAAACAAACATGATATTTCTGTTTCTATCGTTGACATTTTATGCACTTGCCTAATGAAAAGACTTTGCTTTTCTCCAAAACTATTTTTACTGTGATTTTCTCGGTCCATTGCATACGAATTCCACACCAGTTTGTCAGGATATGACTGGATGAACCCGGAAATATCCGGTTCTGTTTTGGCTAACTGAATCCGAAATATTGTGAAAGACTCTGTGTTTGTGTCTTCTGGATATTATCGATGGACTTTATTGTTTTGAATGCGTTTTTCTCAGGGAACATTAATTTTGTGCTTTTAATCACTAATTGGTTCCACATGGAGACACCAGCTCTACACATGTGTATTTTCTAAGGGGAAAGCTAGAGGAACTGTGGCAAACAAACATGATATTTCTGTTAGTATCGATCACATTATACGCACTTGCCTAACGAAAAGACTTTGCTTTTCTCCAAAACAATTTGTACTGAGATTTTCTCGGTCCATTGCATACGAATTCCACACAACTTTTCCGGATATTACTGGATGAAACCAGAAATATCCGGTTGTGTTTTGGCTAACTCAATCCGAAATATTGTGAAAGCCTCTGTGTTTGTGTTTTCTGGATATTATCGATGGACTTTATTGTTTTGAATATTTTTATCAGGGAACACATAATTTTGTACCGTTGAAATACTAATTGGTTCATCATGGGGACACCAGCTCTACACATTCTTATTTTCTAAGGAGAAAGCTCGAGGAACTGCGGCAAACAAACATGATATTTCTGTTTGTATAGATGACATTTTATGCACTTGCCTAACGAAAAGACTTTGCTTTTCTCCAATCCATTTGTACTGTGATTTTCTCGGTCCATTGCATACGAATTCCACACCAGTTTGTCTGGATATGACTGGATGAAACCACAAATATCCGGTTTTGTTTTGGCTAACGCGATCCCAGATATTGCTACAGCCTCTGTGTTTGTGTATTCCTCATATATCCACGGACTTTATTGCTTTGAAGTTTTTTTATCAGGGAACATTTAATTTTGTGCTGCAAAATACTAATTGGTTCCACAGGGAGACACCAGTTCTACACATTCGTATTTTCTAAGGAGAAAGCTAGAGGAACTGTGGCAAACAAACATGATATATCTGTTTGTACAGATTAAATTTTATGCACTTGCCTAACGAAAAGGCTTTGCTTTTCTCCATAACCATTTTTACTGTGATTTTCTTGGTCCATTGCATACGAATTCCACACCAGTTTGTCCGGATATGACTGGGTGAAACCGGAAATATCCGGTTTTGTTTTGGCCAACTCAATCCCAGATATTTTTACAGCATCTGTGTTTGTGTTTTCGTGATATTATCCATTGATTTTATTGGTTTGAAATTTTTTTTATCTTGGAACATTTAACTTTGTGATGCGAAACACTAGTTGTTTCCACATGGAGACACCAGCTCTACACATTCGTATTTTCTAGGGAGAAAGCTAGAGGAACTGCGGCAAACAAACATGATATTTCTGTTAGTATAGATGACATTTTATGCACTTGCCTAATGAAAAGACTTTGCTTTTCTCTGAAACCATTTTTACTGTGATATTCTCAGTCCATTGCATACGAATTCCACACCACTTTCAGGATATTACTGGATGAAACCAGAAATATCTGGTTGTGTTTTGGCTAACTCAATCTGAAATATTGTGAAAGCCTCTGTGTTTGTGTTTTCTGGATATTATCGATGGACTTTATTGTTTTGAATATTTTTATCAGGGAACATTTAATTTTATAGCGTTGAAACACTAATTGGTTCATCATGGGGACACCAGCTCTACACATTCGTATTTTTAGGGAGAAAGCTAGAGGAACTGCGGCAGACAAACATGATATTTCTGTTTGTATGGATGACATTTTATGCACTTGCCTAATTAAAAGCCTTTGCTTTTCTCCAAAACCATTTTTACTGTGATTTTCTTGGTCCATTGCATACGAATTCCAAACCACTTTGTCCGCATATGACTGCATGAAACCTGAAATATCCGGTTGTGTTTTGGCTAACTCAATCCAAAATATTGTGAAAGCCTCTGTGTTTGTGTTTTCTGGATATTATCGATGGACTTTATTGTTTTGAATGTTTTTTCTCAGGGAACATTTAATTTTTTTTATTTTTTTTTATTTTTGACAGGCAGAGTGGACAGTGAGAGAGAGAGAGACAGAGAGAAAGGTCTTCCTTTGCCGTTGGTTCACCCTCTAATGGCCACCGCGGTAGTGCTCTGCGGCCCGTGCACCACGCTGTTCCGATGGCAGGAGCCAGGTGCTTCTCCTGGTCTCCCATGGGGTGCAGAGCGCAAACACTTGGGCCATCCTCCACTGCACTCCCTGGCCACAGCAGAGAGCTGTCCTGGAAGAGGGGCAACCGGGACAGGATTGGTGCCCCGACCGGGACTAGAACCCAGTGTGCCGGCGCCGCAAGGCAGAGGATTAGCCTGTTGAGCCACGGCGACAGCCAGGGAACACTTAAATTTGTGCTTTTAATCACTAATTGGTTCCACATGGAGACACAAGCTCTACACATTCATATTTTCTAGGGAGAAAGCTAGAGGAACTGTGGCAAACAAACATGATATTTCTGTTTGTACAGATTACATTTTATGCACTTGCCTAACGAAAAGACTTTGCTTTTCTCCAATCCATTTGTACTGTGATTTTCTCGGTCCATTGCATACGAATTCCACACCAGTTTGTCTGGATATGACTGGATGAAACCACAAATATCCGGTTTTGTTTTGGCTAACGCGATCCCAGATATTGCTACAGCCTCTGTGTTTGTGTATTCCTCATATATCCACGGACTTTATTGCTTTGAAGTTTTTTTATCAGGGAACATTTAATTTTGTGCTGCAAAATACTAATTGGTTCCACAGGGAGACACCAGTTCTACACATTCGTATTTTCTAAGGAGAAAGCTAGAGGAACTGTGGCAAACAAACATGATATATCTGTTTGTACAGATTAAATTTTATGCACTTGCCTAACGAAAAGGCTTTGCTTTTCTCCATAACCATTTTTACTGTGATTTTCTCGGTCCATTGCATACGAATTCCACACCAGTTTGTCCGGATATGACTGGGTGAAACCGGAAATATCCGGTTTTGTTTTGCCCAACTCAATCCCAGATATTTTTACAGCATCTGTGTTTGTGTTTTCGTGATATTATCCATTGATTTTATTGGTTTGAAATTTTTTTTATCTTGGAACATTTAACTTTGTGATGCGAAACACTAGTTGTTTCCACATGGAGACACCAGCTCTACACATTCGTATTTTCTAGGGAGAAAGCTAGAGGAACTGCGGCAAACAAACATGATATTTCTGTTAGTATAGATGACATTTTATGCACTTGCCTAATGAAAAGACTTTGCTTTTCTCTGAAACCATTTTTACTGTGATATTCTCGGTCCATTGCATACGAATTCCACACCACTTTCAGGATATTACTGGATGAAACCAGAAATATCTGGTTGTGTTTTGGCTAACTCAATCTGAAATATTGTGAAAGCCTCTGTGTGTGTTTTTTCTGGATATTATCGATGGACTTTATTGTTTTGAATATTTTTATCAGGGAACATTTAATTTTATACCGTTGAAACACTAATTGGTTCATCATGGGGACACCAGCTCTACACATTCGTATTTTTAGGGAGAAAGCTAGAGGAACTGCGGCAGACAAACATGATATTTCTGTTTGTACGGATGACATTTTATGCACTTGCCTAATTAAAAGCCTTTGCTTTTCTCCAAAACCATTTTTACTGTGATTTTCTTGGTCCATTGCATACGAATTCCAAACCACTTTGTCCGCATATGACTGCATGAAACCTGAAATATCCGGTTGTGTTTTGGCTAACTCAATCCAAAATATTGTGAAAGCCTCTGTGTTTGTGTTTTCTGGATATTATCGATGGACTTTATTGTTTTGAATATTTTTTCTCAGGGAACATTAAATTTTTTTTATTTTTTTTTATTTTTGACAGGCAGAGTGGACAGTGAGAGAGAGAGAGACAGAGAGAAAGGTCTTCCTTTGCCGTTGGTTCACCCTCTAATGGCCGCCGCGGTAGTGCTCTGCGGCCCGTGCACCACGCTGTTCCGATGGCAGGAGCCAGGTGCTTCTCCTGGTCTCCCATGGGGTGCAGAGCCCAAACACTTGGGCCATCCTCCACTGCACTCCCTGGCCACAGCAGAGAGCTGTCCTGGAAGAGGGGCAACCGGGACAGGATTGGTGCCCCGACCGGGACTAGAACCCAGTGTGCCGGCGCCGCAAGGCAGAGGATTAGCCTGTTGAGCCACGGCGACAGCCAGGGAACACTTAAATTTGTGCTTTTAATCACTAATTGGTTCCACATGGAGACACAAGCTCTACACATTCATATTTTCTAGGGAGAAAGCTAGAGGAACTGTTTACTGTGTACTTGCCTAATGAAACGAATTTGCTTTTCTAAAAACCATTTGTACTGTGATTTTCTCGGTCCATTGTATACGAATTCCACACCACTTTGTCCGGATATGACTGGATGAAACCGGAAATATCCGGTTATATTTTGGCTAACTAAACTACAGCCTCTGTGTTTGTGTTTTTTTCTGATATTATCCACGAACTTTATTGGTTTGAATGTTTTTTTATCAAGGAACATTTAATTTTGTGCGCGAAACTCTAATTGTTTCCATATGGAGACACTAGCTCTACACATTCGTATTTTCTAGGGAGAAAGCTAGAGGAACTGCGGCAAACAAACATGATATTTCTGTTTGTATAGATGACATTTTATGCACTTGCCCAATGGAAAGACTTTGCTTTTCTCCAAAACCATTTTTACTGCGATTTTCCCGGTCCATTGCATGCGAATTCCACACCAGTTTCTCCAGATATGACTGGATGAAACCGGAAATATCCGTTTTTTTTTGGCTAATTACACCCCAGATATTGCTGCAGCCTCTGTGTTTGTGTTTTCCTGATATTATTCACGGACTTGATTGGTTTGAATGTTTTTTATCAAGGAACATTTAATTTTGTGCTTGGAAACACTAATTTGTTCCACATGGAGACACCAGCTCTACACATTCGTATTTTCTAGGGAGAAAGCTAGAGGAACTGCGGCAAACAAACATGATATTTCTGTTTGTATAGATGACATTTTATGCACTTGCCCAATGGAAAGACTTTGCTTTTCTCCAAAGCCATTTTTACTGCGATTTTCCCGGTCCATTGCATGCGAATTCCACACCAGTTTCTCCGGATATGACTGGATGAAACCGGAAATATCCGTTTTTTTTTGGCTAATTACACCCCAGATATTGCTGCAGCCTCTGTGTTTGTGTTTTCCTGATATTATTCACGGACTTTATTGGTTTGAATGTTTTTTATCAGGGAACATTTAATTTTGTGCTTGGATACAGTAATTGGTTCCACATGGAGACACCAGCTTACATATTCGTATTTTCTAGGGAGAAATCTAGTGGAACTGCAGCAAGAAACATGATATTTCTGTTAGTATCGATGACATTTTATGCAGTTGCCCAATGAAAAGACTTTGCTTTTCTCCAAAAGCATTTGTACTGTGATTTTCTCGGTCCATTGCATATGAATTCCACACCAGTTTGTACGGATATGACTGGATGAAACCGGAAATATCCGGTTTTGTTCTGGCTAACTCAATCCCAGATATTGCTACAGCCTCTGTGTTTGTGTTTTCTGGATATTATCCATGGATTTTATTGTTTTGAACTTTTTTTATTGGGGAACATTTTATTTTGAGCTTGTATACAGTAATTGGTTCCACATAGAGACTGCAGCTCTTTATACTCGTATTTTCTAGGGAGAAAGCTAGAGGAACTGTGGCAAACAAACATGATATTTCTGTTTGTATAGATGACTTTTTATCTACTTCTCTAACAAAAAGACTTTGCTTTTCTACAATGCATTTTTACTGTGATTTTCTCGGTCCATGACATACGAATTCCACACCACTTTGTCCGCAGATGACTGGATGAAACCAGAAATATCCGGTTGTGTTTTGGCTAACTCATTCCGAAATATTGTGAAAGACTCCGTGTTTGTGTTTTCTGGATATTATCGATGGACTTTATTGGTTTGAATGTTTTTTTATCAGGGAACATTTAATTTTGTGCTTTTAATCACTAATTGGTTACACATGGAGACACAAGCTCTACACATTCGTATTTTCTAGGGAGAAAGCTAGAGGAACTGTGGCAAACAAACATGATATTTCTGTTTGTACAGATTACATTTTATGCACTTGCCTAATGAAATGACTTTGCTTTTCTACAAAACCATTTGTACTGTGATTTTCTTGGTCCATTGCATATGAATTCCACAGCACTTTGTCCGGATATGACAGGATGAAACCGGAAATATCCGTTTTTTTTCTGGCTAACTCAATCCCAGATATTGCTACAGCATCTATGTTTCTGTTTTCTGGATATTATCCATGGATTTTATTGTTTTCAATGTTTTTTTATCGGGGAACATTTTATTTTGAGCGTGTATAAAGTAATTGGTTCCACATAGAGACAGCAGCTCTTCATACTCGTATTTTCTAGGAAGAAAGCTAGAGGAACTGCGGCAAACAAACATGATATTTCTGTTTGTATAGATGACATTTTATGCACTTGCCTAACGAAAAGACTTTGCTTTTCTCCAAAACCATTTTTACTGTGATATTCTGGGTCGATTGCATACGAATTCCAAACCACTTTTTCCGCATATGACTGGATGAAACCAGAAATATCCGGTTGTGTTTTGGCTAATTAATCCAAAATATTGTGAAAGCCTCTGTGTTTGTGTTTTCTGGATATTATCGATGGACTTTATTGTTTTGAATGTTTTTTCTCAGGGAACATTAAATTTTTTTTATTTTTTTTTATTTTTGATAGCCATGTGGACAGTGAGAGAGAGAGAGACAGAGAGAAAGGTCTTCCTTTGCCATTGGTTCACCCTCTAATGGCCGCCGCGGTAGTGCTCTGCGGCCCGTGCACCACGCTGTTCCGATGGCAGGAGCCAGGTGCTTCTCCTGGTCTCCCATGGGGTGCAGAGCGCAAACACTTGGGCCATCCTCCACTGCACTCCCTGGCCACAGCAGAGAGCTGTCCTGGAAGAGGGGCAACCGGGACAGGATTGGTGCCCCGACCGGGACTAGAACCCAGTGTGCCGGCGCCGCAAGGCAGAGGATTAGCCTGTTGAGCCACGGCGACAGCCAGGGAACACTTAAATTTGTGCTTTTAATCACTAATTGGTTCCACATGGAGACACAAGCTCTACACATTCATATTTTCTAAGGAGAAAGCTAGAGGAACTGTGGCAAACAAACATGATATTTCTGTTTGTATAGATGACATTTTATGCACTTGCCTAATGAAACGAATTTGCTTTTCTAAATCCATTTGTACTGTGAATTTCTCGGTCCATTGTATACAAATTCCACACCACTTTGTCCAGATATGACTGGATGAAACCGGAAATATCCGGTTTTGTTTTGGCTAACTAAACCCCAGATATTGCTACAGCCTCTGTGTTTGTGTTTTCCTGATATTATCCACAGACTTTATTGGTTTGAATGTTTTTTTATAAGGGAACATTTAATTTTGTGCTTGGAAACACTAATTTGTTCCACATGGAGACACCAGCTCTACACATTCGTATTTTCTAGGGAGAAAGCTAGAGGAACTGCGGCAAACAAACATGATATTTCTGTTTGTATAGATGACATTTTATGCACTTGCCCAATGGAAAGACTTTGCTTTTCTCCAAAGCCATTTTTACTGCGATTTTCCCGGTCCATTGCATGCGAATTCCACACCAGTTTCTCCGGATATGACTGGATGAAACCGGAAATATCCGTTTTTTTTTTTGGCTAATTACACCCCAGATATTGCTGCAGCCTCTGTGTTTGTGTTTTCCTGATATTATTCACGGACTTTATTGGTTTGAATGTTTTTTATCAGGGAACATTTAATTTTGTGCTTGGATACAGTAATTGGTTCCACATGGAGACACCAGCTTACATATTCGTATTTTCTAGGGAGAAATCTAGTGGAACTGCAGCAAGAAACATGATATTTCTGTTAGTATCGATGACATTTTATGCAGTTGCCCAATGAAAAGACTTTGCTTTTCTCCAAAACCATTTGTACTGTGATTTTCTCGGTCCATTGCATATGAATTCCACACCAGTTTGTACGGATATGACTGGATGAAACCGGAAATATCCGGTTTTGTTCTGGCTAACTCAATCCCAGATATTGCTACAGCCTCTGTGTTTGTGTTTTCTGGATATTATCCATGGATTTTATTGTTTTGAACTTTTTTTATTGGGGAACATTTTATTTTGAGCTTGTATACAGTAATTGGTTCCACATAGAGACTGCAGCTCTTTATACTCGTATTTTCTAGGGAGAAAGCTAGAGGAACTGTGGCAAACAAACATGATATTTCTGTTTGTATAGATGACTTTTTATCTACTTCTCTAACAAAAAGACTTTGCTTTTCTACAATGCATTTTTACTGTGATTTTCTCGGTCCATTACATACGAATTCCACACCACTTTGTCCGCAGATGACTGGATGAAACCAGAAATATCCGGTTGTGTTTTGGCTAACTCATTCCGAAATATTGTGAAAGACTCCGTGTTTGTGTTTTCTGGATATTATCGATGGACTTTATTGGTTTGAATGTTTTTTTATCAGGGAACATTTAATTTTGTGCTTTTAATCACTAATTGGTTACACATGGAGACACAAGCTCTACACATTCGTATTTTCTAGGGAGAAAGCTAGACGAACTGTGGCAAACAAACATGATATTTCTGTTTGTACAGATTACATTTTATGCACTTGCCTAATGAAATGACTTTGCTTTTCTACAAAACCATTTGTACTGTGATTTTCTTGGTCCACTGCATATGAATTCCACAGCACTTTGTCCGGATATGACAGGATGAAACAGGAAATATCCGTTTTTTTTCTGGCTAACTCAATCCCAGATATTGCTACAGCATCTGTGTTTCTGTTTTCTGGATATTATCCATGGATTTTATTGTTTTCAATGTTTTTTTATCGGGGAACATTTTATTTTGAGCTTGTATAAAGTAATTGGTTCCACATAGAGACAGCAGCTCTACATACTCGTATTTTCTAGGAAGAAAGCTAGAGGAACTGCGGCAAACAAACATGATATTTCTGTTTGTATAGATGACATTTTATGCACTTGCCTAACGAAAAGACTTTGCTTTTCTCCAAAATCATTTTTAGTGTGATTTTCTTGGGCCTTGGCATACGAATTCCACACCAGTTTGACCGGATATGACTGGATGAAACCGGAAATATCCGGTTTTGTTTTGGCTAACTCAATCCCAGATATTGCTACAGCCTGTGTGTTTCTTTTTTCTGGATATTATCAATGGACTTTATTGTTTTGAATATTTTTTTATCAGGGGACATTTTATTTTGAGCCTGGATACAGTAATTGGTTCCACATGGAGAAACCAGCTGAATATATTCGTATTTTCTACGGAAAAACTAGAGGAACTGCGGCAAACAAACATGATATTTATTTTTGTATAGATGACATTTGATGCACTTGCCTAAAGAAAATACTTTGCTTTTCTCCAAAACCATTTTTGCTCTGATTTTCTCGGTCCATTGCATATGAATTCCAAACAACTTTGTCGGGATATGACTGGATGACACCAGAAATATACAGTTGTGTTTTGGCTAACTCAATCCGAAATATTGTGATAGCCTCTGTGTTTGTGTTTTCCTGATATTATCGATGGACTTTATTATATTGAAAGTTTTTATAATGGAACATTTAATATTGTACCGTTGAAACATTAATTGGTTCATAATGGGAAGACCAGCTCTACACATTCATATGTTCTAGAAGAAAGCTAGAGGAACTGCGGCAAAAAAACATGATATTGCTGTTTGTATAGATGACATTTTATGCACTTTCCTAACGAAAAGCCTTTTCTTTTCTCCAAAACCATTTTAAGTGTGATTTTCTCAGTCCATTGCATACGTTTCCAAACCACTTTGTTCGGATATGACTGGATGAAACCAGAAATATCCGTCGTGTTTTGTCTAACTCAATCAGAAATATTGCTACAGCCTCTGTGTTTGTGTTTTCTGGATATTATCGATGGACTTTATTGTTTTGAATATTTTTATCAGGGAACATTTAATTTTGTACCGTTGAAACACTAATTCATTCATCATGGGGACACCAGCTCCAGACATTCTTATTTTCTAGGGAGAACGCTAGAGGAACTGCGGCAAAAAAAACATGATATTTCTGTTTGTATAGATGACATTTTATGCACTTGCCTAATGAAAAGACTTTGCTTCTCCCGAAAACCATTTTTACTGTGATTTTCGTGGTCCATTGCATACTAATTCCACACCACTTTTTCCGCATATGACTTGAGAAAACCAGAAATATCTGCTTGTGTTTTGGCTAACTCAATCTGAAATATTGTGAAAGCCTCTGTGTTTGTGTTTTCCTGATATTATCGATGGACTTTATTGTTTTGAATGTTTTTATCAGGGAACATTTAATTTTGTACCATTAACACAATAATTGGTTCATCATAGGAACACCAGCTCTATATATTCCTATTTTCTAGGGCGAAAGCTAGAGGAACTGTGACAAACAAACATGATATTTCTGTTTGTATAGATGACATTTTATGCACTTGCTTAATGAAAAGACTTTGCTTTTCTCCAAAACCATTTTCACTGTGATTTTCTCGGTCCATTGCATAGGAATTCCACACCAGTTTGTCCGGATATGAGTGGATGAAACGAGAAATATCTGGTTGTGTTTTGGGTAACTCAATCCAAAATATTGTGAAAGCCTCTGTGTTTGTTTTTCTGGATATTATCGATGTACTTTATTGTTTTGAATGATTTTATCAGGGAACATTTAATTTTGTACAATTGAAATACTAATTGGTTTCTCATGTGAGCACCAGCTCTACACATTCATATTTTCTAGGGAGAAAACTAGAGGAACTGCGGCAAACAAACATGATATTTCTGTTTGTATAGATGACATTTTATGCACTTGCCTTACGAAAAGACTTTGCTTTTCTCCAAAACCATTTGTACTGCGATTTTCTCGGTCCATTGCATACGAATTCCACACCAGTTTGTCCAGATATGTCTGGATGAAACCAAAAATATCCGGTTTTGTTTTGGCTAACTCAATCCCAGATATTGCTGCATACTCTGTGTTTGTGTTTTCTGGATATTGTCCACGGACTTCATTGTTTTCAATGATTTTTATCGGGGAACTTTTTATTTTGAGCTTAGATACACTAATTGTTTCCACATGGAGACAACAGCTCTACATATATGTATTTTCTAGGGAGAAAGCTAGAGGAACTGCGGCAAGCAAACATGGTATTTCTCTTTGTGTAGATGACATTTTATCTACTTGCATAACGAAAAGACTTTGCTTTTCTTCCACACCATTTTTATTGTGATTTTCTCATTCCATTGCATACGAATTCCACACCAGTTTTTCCAGATATGACTGGATGAAACCGGAAATATCCGGTTGTGTTTTGGCTAACTCAATCCCAGATATTGCTACAGCCTCTTTGTTGTGTTTTCCCGATATTATCCACAGACTTTATTTTTTTCAATGTTTTTTATCGGGGAACATTTAATTTTGTGCTTGGAAACACTAATTCGTTTCACATGGAGACACAAGCTCTACACATTTGTATTTTTCAGGCAGAAAGCTAGAGGAACTGCGGCAAACAAACATGATATTTCTGTTTGTCTAGATTAGATTTTATGCACTAGCCTAATGAAAAGACTTTGCTTTTCTCCCAAACCATTTTTACTGTGATTTTTTCGGTCCATTGTATACGAATTCCACACCACTTTTTCCAGATATGACTGGATAAAACCAGCAGTATCCGATTGTGTTTTGGCTAACTCAATCCGAAATATTGTGAAGCCTCTGTGTTTCTCTTTTAGGGATATTATCAATGGACTTTATTGTTTTGAATATTTTTATCAGGGAACATTTAATTTTGTACCGTAGAAACAATAATTGGTTCATCATGGGGACACCAGCTCTACACATTCGTATTTTCTAGGGAGAAAGCTAGAGGTACTGTGGCAAACAAACATGATATTTTTGTTTGTCTAGAAGAGATTTTATGCACTTGCCTAATGAAAAGACTTTGCTTTTCTCCAAAACCATTTGTACTGTGATTTTCTCGGTCCATTGCATATGAATTCCACACCACTTTCTCCAGATATGACTGGATAAAACAAGAAATATCCGGTTGTGTTTTAGGTAACTCAATACGAAATATTGCGTAAGCCTCTGTGTTTGTGTTTTCTGGATATTATCGATGGACTTTATAGTTTTGAATGTTTTTATCAGGGAACATTTAATTTTGTGCTTGGAAACACTAATTTGTTCCACATGGAGACACCAGCTCTACACATTCGTATTTTCTATGGAGAAAGCTAGAGGAACTGTGGCAAACAAACATGGTATTTCTGCTTGTATGGATGACATTTTATGCACTTGCCTAACGAAAAGACTTTGCTTTTCTCCAAAACCATTTTTACTGTGATTTTCTCGGTCCATTGCATATGAATTCCACACCAGTTTGTCCGGATTTCATCGGTGAAACCAGAAATATACGGTTGTGTTTTGGCTAACTCAATCCGAAATATTGTTATAGCCTCTGTGTTTGTGTTTTCCTGATATTATCCACAGACTTTATTGATTTGAATGTTTTTTATCAGGGAACATTTAATTCTTTTTTTACTTTTATTTAATGAATGTAAATTTCCAGTGTACAGCTTATGGATTACAATGGCTGCCCCCTCCCATAACTTCCCTCCCACCTGCAACCCTCCCCTCTCCCACTCCCTCTTCCCTCCATTCACAGCAATATTCATTTTCAATTCTCTTTATATACAGAAGATCAATTTAGTATAAAGATTTGAACTGTTTGCACCTACATAGAAACACAAAGTGAAACATACTTTTTGAGTACTAATTGTAGCATTAAATCAAAATGTACAGTACATTAAGGACAGAGATCCCACATGAGGAGCAAGTGCACAGTGACTCCTGTTGTTGACCCAACAACTTGACACTCTAGTTTATGGTGCCAGTAACCACCCTAGGCTGTCGTCATGAGTTGCCAAGGCTATGGAAGACTTCCAAGTTTGCCGACTCTGATCTTATTTAGACAAGGTCATAAAAGACAGAGTGAGGATAGTAACCAATGATCCTAAGAGTGGCATTTACCAGGTTTGAACAATTCTACAGCATTAAGTGGGGAAGGGGACCATCAGTACACACAGGTTGGGAGTAGAGGCATTGGTGGTCGAGTAGAGGTTATGATTACTAAGGAATGAGGCCCAAGTGCGCTAGTCAGGGTCTAGAACAAAGGACAGAGTCTTTATTAGAGGAGCTAAGAAAGCTGCTGTCTAAGCTACAATTAAGTTTTCTGATTGAGAGGCAAATAGAACCTGACAGAAGGGGCTTGATTATAATCTGGTGGGCTTTAGGCCTTGTAAGTTAAGAGGCCCAGATCTATCTATCTCTTCACATGGGGTATATCCTAATGGAGGTGTGAACCTCCTAGGGGAAGACACTCTGTTGACTTTCATTACTTGGCTGGCCTGGGAGAGAGCTGGCCAGGTAAAGTCAGGTGGCATCTCTAACAAGAAATTTACAGTTCTGCCTGCAATGTTGCTTTCCCTACTTGGCCATCCCCTCAGCTACAGTGGTCACTTTGGAAGTTGGGCTGAGTGAAGGGCTTTTCAGCTTAGAGCCAATAAGATCTGTGGCTCTGACCTGCGAATGCTTTGACTCCAGGGCAGGTGCATTTCCAGTGATCCAACTCTTGGCAGAGCTGCCAGGGCTCTTCACAAGCTGACTTCTGCTGAAGCCCAGGCTTACCACATTGAAAGCCATTGCAGTGGACTGGCCTGTTGGGTCTCCTTGAGGGCAGGTCACTGTACAGATCAGCCATTAATAGGCCTGCCACCCATTGCTTCTGATGCCTAGCTTTCTTTTCCTCCTGGTTTGTGTTCAAGCAGACCAGAGGATGCAAGTCAAGGGAGTGCCCATGTCCTATCTCTAATCTTCGGTGGCCTGAACTACAAGTCTATAGTCACAGGCATGTTCTGTAGTAGTTTTTCTAAGGTAGACAATGCCCATGAGGAAAATTATATTCTCACTTTAAATCTTTCTTTCCCTTCAGTCTGAAAGGGAGGTTTTTTCTATTTACTGTATACCTGGCTGATGGCGAAGTGAATCTAGCTATGAGATTATTATTTAAGTTCTTATTTTGGCTATGCTGTTACAGAAAAATGTTAGCCATCTCTTTTATAAGGTCTAAAGATTAAATTGTACATCCTACAGTTTCCTTCCTAATAGAATAAGTTTCCTACCTTGAAGAGAATAGAGAAATGAAAGAACAAGTTGGGCTTAGAATAGATAATTGAGGGAGCAAGTCCTAGAACACTTGCTAACAATAGCAATATTACATGAATACTTAGCAAACCATTTCAACCATTAGATAACAACTTAAGAAAACATTTACCAGAAGGTCCAATGCCTTCTATAAATTTTAAGAATCATGTATTTGAAAACACCTCTTAAATATCTAACATGGTGTAGTTTGTTTAACCAGTAAACTTAAGCACAAACATATAAAATGTTTTTAGTTTCTTTCTACCCACAAGTTTAAAACATATGATACACAGATTCAGGTCACACAAATTAAAATGTATCTTTGATTGATTTTAGCAGCTTAAATTTATGGACAATCTTATCCACAAGCCATTTAAAATAAAACTCTTCATAAAATTTCCCCATGTGGACATACAATATGTACACACACATAACATAGCATAATAGACTAATATAGCAATTTTAATACTAGCTTTTAAAATCTTTAACTCTTTTTGAAGATTGCCAATTGATTTGAATTGCTTTTTGTTTTTAGTAACCTCAGTCAACCATACTTTCTCTCAGTTGGTACTGTTAATACAGTATTGGCTTCATCTGTTTACAGAGCCATCCCAAAGTACTGAATACAATAGAAGTGGCTGGAAAAAGTCCATAGGAACCTATAGGAGGACAGCTAAACCCAGAACCAACAACGCTTTAGTTTTATGAGCAGCAAATCATATATAACTGTGGATGACAAAAGACTTTAAGTCGCCATGTTTGAAATTATAAACTCATCAGCCAACAAGAGGCACTTACTTACTTCACAGTATTTTTGAAAGCACCTATAGGATTTTACAAGTATTTAACCCTTTAGGCCTCTGGGGCTTTCTCATTAAGATAACTGTCATGTCTAGTAACACAAGATCATTAGATTTTTAATTCTCCAATATTTGTATTAATAGCATTTTCCATTATAGAAACTTAAAGTTTGGTACCACATCACATCTTCACACTACTTCTAATATAATCCAAATAGCCTGAATAGTTGGTGTCTCTATAAGATGAGAGTCATAGGTCCTTCGATTTTTTTTCAGTTGGGCCCAAACTGGAAAAACCAAAGTCCAGGATTTACTGGAAATTTTAGAGTCCAGATTGTTTGAAACTTTGATTTTTTGAATGCCTGTCAAGAATGCCAAGAAGGCTCAAAATCCAAAATATCTGGTTGAAATAAGATTCCTTAAAATCATGACATAACATAGACCAAATTTGATCATTGTTACAAGGTGATTATTCAAATCTTTGAAAATAAGCACATATTTAAATAACCCATAGCTCTTAATAACAGTTCAGCTGTTTTTGAACAATTAGAATTTAACAGACATCAAGAGAACATAATAGATTACTTTAGCACATTGCTTTAACAGAGCATCAGAGTTTCATTCTATGTCAAAGAGAAAGTGAGCTTCCTGTGATCTTTTGCTGTGAGGTTTCCTTCCTTTACCTTCTTTCATATTGATGACCATGTTTCTGTGTTTCTGTGTGTAACACATCTTTAAGCATCTTTTGCAGGGCAGGATGAGTGGCAACAAATTCTTTCAGTTTCTGTTTGCTATGAAAAGTCTTAATTTCACCTTCATTCACAAATGAGAGCTTTGCAGGATATAATATTCTGGGCTGGCAGTTTTTCTCTCTTAGTGCCTGGGCTATGTCTCGCCATTCCCTTCTAGCTTGTAGGGTTTCTGATGAGAAGTCTGCTGTGAGTCTAATTGGAGATCCTCTAAGAGTAATCTGACGTTTCTCTCTTGCACCTTTTAGAATCTTTTCTTTATGTTTCACTGTGGTGAGTTGGAATACAACGTGTCCTGGTGATGATCTCTTTTGGTCATGTTTATTAGGGGTTCTATAAGCTTCCTGTACTAAGATGCCTCTGTCCTTCTCCAAACCTGGGAAATTTTCTGCTAGCATCTCACTGAAAATGCCTTCTAATCATTTCTCCCTCTCCATGCCTTCAGGAACTCCTGGGAACCGAATGTTAGGATTTTAATAGTATCCTGTAGATTCCCGACAATATTTTTTTAGATTTCTAATTTCTTCTTCTTTTCTTTTCTTTGATTTGCCTGTTTCCACACCACTTTTTCCGGATATTACTTGAGAAAACCCGAAATATCTGGTTGTGCTTTGGCTAACTCAATCCGAAATATTGTGAAAGCCTCTGTGTTTGTGTTTTCTGGATATTATCGATGGACTTTATTGTTTTGAATGTTTTTTATCAGGGAACATTTAATTTTGTGCTTGGAGACACTAATTGGTTCCACATGCAGACACAAGCTCTACACATTCGTATGTTCTAGGGAGAAAGCTAGAGGAACTGTGGCAAACACACATGATATTTCTGTTTGTATAGATGACATTTTATGCACTTCCCTAATGAAAAGACTTTCCTTTTCTCCAAAACCGTTCCTACTGTGATTTTCTCGGTCCATTGCATACGAATTCCACACCAGTTTGTCCGGATATGACTGGATGAAACCGGACATATCGCGTTGTGTTTTGGCTAACTCAATCCCAGATATTGCTACAGCCTCTGTGTTTGTGTATTCCTGATATAATCCACAGACTTTATTGTTTTGAATGTTTTTATTATGGAACATTTAATTTTGTGCTGTGAAACACTAATTCTTTCCACATGTAGACACCTCTATACACATTCGTATTTTCTAGGGAGAAAGCTAGAGGAACTGGGACAAACAAACATGATATTTCTGTTTATATCCATGACAGTTTATGCAATTGCCTAACGAAAAGTCTTTGCTTTTCTCCAAAACCATTTTTACTGTGATTTTCTTGGGCCTTGGCATACGAATTCCACAGCAGTTTCTCCGGATATGACTGGATGAAACCGGAAATATCCGGTTTTGTGTTGGCTAACTCAATCCCAGATATTGCTACAGCCTCTGTGTTTCTTTTTTCTGGATATTCAATGGACTTTATTGTTTTGAATGTATTTTATTGGGGAATATTTTATTTTGAAATTGCATACAGTAATTGGTTCCACATGGAGACACCAGCTCTACATATTCGTATTTTCCAGGGAGTAAGCTAGAGGAACTGCGGCAAACAAACATGATATTTCTGTTTGTATAGATGACATTTTATGCACTTGCCTAATGAAAAGACTTTGCTTTTCTGCTAAACCAGTTGTACTGTGATTTTCCCGGTCCATTGCATACGAATTCCACAGAAATTTCTCTGGGCAAGGACCGGATGAAACCAGAAATATCCGGTTGTGTTTTGGCTAACTCAATCCCAGATATTGCTACAGCCTCTGTGTTTGTGTTTTCCGGATATTATCAACGGAATTTATTGTTCTGAATGTTTTTTATCAGGGAACGTTTAATTTTGAGCTTAGATACACTAATTGGTTCCAAATGGAGACACCAGCGCTACACATTCCTATATTCTAGGGAGAAAGCTAGAGGAACTGCGGCAAACTAACATGATATGTCTTTTTGTATCAAAGACATTATATGCACTTGCCTAACGAAAAGACTTTGCTTTTCTCCAAAACAATTTGTACTGTGATTTTCTTGGTCCATTGCATAAGAATTCCACACCACTTTCTCTGGATATGCCTGGATGAAACCAGAAATATCCAGTTGTGTTTTGACTAACTCAATCCGAAATATTGTGAAAGCCTCTGCGTTTGTGTTTTCTGGATATTATCGATGGACTTTATTGTGTTGAATGATTTTATCAGGGAACATTTAATTTTCTACCATCGAAACACTAATTGGTTCATCATGGGGACACCAGCTCTACACATTCGTATTTTCTAGGTAGAAAGCTACAGGAACTGCGGCAAACAAGCGTGATATTTCTGTTTGTATCGATGACATTTTATGCACTTGCCTAACGAGAAGACTTTGCTTTTCTGCTAAACGAGTTGTACTGTGATTTTCCCGGTCCATTGCATATGAATTCCACACCAGTTTGTCCGGATATGACTGGATCTAACTGGAAATATCCGGTTGTGTTTTGGCTAACTCAATCCCAGTTATTGCTACAGGCTCTGTTTGTGTATTCCTGATATTATCAACAGACTTTATTCTTCTGAATGTTTTTTATTGGGGAACTTTTTATTTTGAGCTTAGATATACTAATTGGTTCCACATGGAGACACCAGCTCTACATATTTCTATTTTCTAGGGAGAAAGCTAGAGGAACTGTGACAAATAAGCTTGATATTTCCGTTTGTATCGATGACATTTTATGCACTTGCCTAACGAAAAGACTTTGCTTTTCTCCAAAAGCATTTTAACTGTGATTTTCTCGGTCCATTGCATACAAATTCCACACCACTTTGTCCAGATATGACTGGATGAAACCAGAAATATCCGGTTGTGTTTTGGCTAACTCAATCCGAAATATCGTGAAAGCCTCTGTGTTTCTGTTTTCTGGATATTATCAAAGCATTTTATTGTTTTGAATGTTTTTATCAGGGAACATTTAATTTTGTACCGTAGAAACACTAATTGTTTGCACATGGAGACACCAGCTCTACACATTCGTATTTTCTGGGGAGAAAGCTAGAGAGACTGCGGCAAACAAACATGATATTTCTGTTTGTATCGATGACATTTTATGCACTTTCCTAACGAAAAGACTTTGCTTTTCTCCAAAACCATTTTTACTGTGATTTTATCGGTCCATTGCATACAAGTTCCACAACACTTTATCCGGATATGACTGGATGGAACCAGAAATATCCGGTTGTGTTTTGGCTAACTCAATCCCAGATATTGCTACAGCCTCTGTGTTTGTGTTTTCCGGATATTATCAACGGAATTTACCGTTCTGAATGATTTTTTATCAGGGAATGTTTAATTTTGAGCTTAGATACACTAATTGGTTCCGCATGGAGACACCAGCTCTACACATTCCTATATGCTAGGGAGAAAGCTAGAGGAACTGCGGCAAACTAACATGATATGTCTGTTTGTATCGATGACATTTTATGCACTTGCCTAACGAAAAGACTTTGCTTTTCTCCAAAACCATTTTTACTGTGATTTTCTTGGTCCATTGCATAAGAATTCCACACCACTTTCTCTGGATATGCCTGGATGAAACCAGAAATATCCAGTTGTGTTTTGGCTAACTCAATCCGAAATATTGTGAAAGCCTCTGTGTTTGTGTTTTCTGGATATTATCGATGGACTTTATTGTGTTGAATGATTTTATCAGGGAACATTTAATTTTCTACCATCGAAACACTAATTGGTTCATCATGGGGACACCAGCTCTACACATTCGTATTTTCTAGGTAGAAAGCTACAGGAACTGCGGCAAACAAGCGTGATATTTCTGTTTGTATCGATGACATTTTATGCACTTGCCTAACGAGAAGACTTTGCTTTTCTGCTAAACCAGTTGTACTGTGATTTTCCCGGTCCATTGCATATGAATTCCACACCAGTTTGTCCGGATATGACTGGATCTAACTGGAAATATCCGGTTGTGTTTTGGCTAACTCAATCCCAGTTCTTGCTACAGTCTGTGTTTGTGTATTCCTGATATTATCAACGGACTTTATTCTTTTGAATGTTTTTTATTGGGGAACTTTTTATTTTGAGCTTAGATACACAAATTGGTTCCACATGGAAACACCAGCTCTACACATTCCTATATTCTAGGGAGAAAGCTAGAGGAACTGTGACAAATAAGCTTGATATTTCCGTTTGTATCGATGACATTTTATGCACTTGCCTAACGAAAAGACTTTGCTTTTCTCCAAAAGCATTTTAACTGTGATTTTCTCGGTCCATTGCATACAAATTCCACACCACTTTGTCCAGATATGACTGGATGAAACCAGAAATATCCGGTTGTGTTTTGGCTAACTCAATCCGAAATATCGTGAAAGCCTCTGTGTTTCTGTTTTCTGGATATTATCAAAGCATTTTATTGTTTTGAATGTTTTTATCAGGGAACATTTAATTTTGTACCGTAGAAACACTAATTGTTTGCACATGGAGACACCAGCTCTACACATTCGTATTTTCTGGGGAAAAAGCTAGAGAGACTGCGGCAAACAAACATGACATTTCTGTTTGTATCGATGACATTTTATGCACTTTCCTAACGAAAAGACTTTGCTTTTCTCCAAAACAATTTTTACTGTGATTTTATCGGTCCATTGCATACAAGTTCCACAACACTTTATCCGGATATGACTGGATGGAACCAGAAATATCCGGTTGTGTTTTGGTTAACCCAATCCCAGATATTGCTACAGCCTCTGTGTTTTTGTTTTCCTGATATTATCAACAGACTTTATTGTTTTGAATGTTTTTTATCAGGGAACATTTAATTTTGTGCTGGGAATCACTAATTGTTTCCACATGGAGACACCAGCTAAACACTTTCGTATTTTCTAGGGTGAAAGCTAGAGGAACTGCGGCAAACAAGCGTGATATTTCTGTTTGTATCGGTGACATTTTATGCACTTGCCTAATGAGAAGACTTTGCTTTTCTGCTAAACCAGTTATACTGTGATTTTCCCGGTCCATTGCGTATGAATTCCGCACCACTTTCTCTGGATATGCCTGGATGAAACCAGAAATATCCAGTTGTGTTTTGGCTAACTCAATCCGAAATATTGTGAAAGCCTCTGCGTTTGTGTTTTCTGGATATTATCGATGGACTTTATTGTGTTGAATGATTTTATCAGGGAACATTTAATTTTCTACCATCGAAACACTAATTGGTTCATCATGGGGACACCAGCTCTACACATTCATATTTTCTAGGGTGAAAGCTAGAGGAACTGCGGCAAACAAGCGTGATATTTCTGTTTGTATCGGTGACATTTTATGCACTTGCCTAATGAGAAGACTTTGCTTTTCTGCTAAACCAGTTGTACTGTGATTTTCCCGGTCCATTGCGTATGAATTCCGCACCAGTTTGTCCGGATATGACTGGATCTAACTGGAAATATCCGGTTGTGTTTTGGCTAACTCAATCCCAGTTCTTGCTACAGTCTGTGTTTGTGTATTCCTGATATTATCAACGGACTTTATTCTTTTGAATGTTTTTTATTGGGGAACTTTTTATTTTGAGCTTAGATACACAAATTGGTTCCACATGGAGACACCAGCTCTACATATTTGTATTTTCTAGGGAGAAAGCTAGAGGAACTGTGACAAATACGCTTGATATTTCTGTTTGTATCGATGACATTTTATGCACTTGCCTAACGAAAAGACTTTGCTTTTCTCCAAAAGCATTTTAACTGTGATTTTCTCGGTCCATTGCATACAAATTCCACACCACTTTGTCCAGATATGACTGGATGAAACCAGAAATATCCGGTTGTGTTTTGGCTAACTCTATCCCAGATATTGCTGCAGCCTCTGTGTTTCTGTTTTCTGGATATTATCAAAGCATTTTATTGTTTTGAATGTTTTTATCAGGGAACATTTAATTTTGTACCGTAGAAACACTAATTGTTTGCACATGGAGACACCAGCTCTACACATTCGTATTTTCTAGGGAGAAAGCTAGAGAGACTGCAGCAAACAAACATGATATTTCTGTTTGTATTGATGACATTTTATGCACTTTCCTAACGAAAAGACTTTGCTTTTCTCCAAAACCATTTTTACTGTGATTTTATCGGTCCATTGCATACAAGTTCCACAACACTTTATCCGGATATGACTGGATGAAACCAGAAATATCTGGTTGTGTTTTGGTTAACTCAATCCCAGATATTGCTACAGCCTCTGTGTTTTTGTTTTCCTGATATTATCCACAGACTTTATTGTTTTGAATGTTTTTTATCAGGGAACATTTAATTTTGTGCTGGGAATCACTAATTGTTTCCACATGGAGACACCAGCTAAACACTTTCGTATTTTCTAGGGAGAAAGCTAGAGGACCTGCGGCAAACAAACGTGATATTTCTGTTTGTATAGATGACAATTTATGCACTTGCCTAACGAGAAGACTTTGCTTTTCTGCTAAACCAGTTGTACTGTGATTTTCCCGGTCCATTACATACGAATTCCACAGAAATTTCTCCGGGAAAGGACCGGATGAAACCAGAAATATCCGGTTGTGTTTTGGCTAACTCAATCCCAGATATTGCTACAGCCTCTGTGTTTGTGTTTTCCGGATATTATCACCGGAATTTATTGTTCTGAATTTTTTTTTATCAGGGAACGTTTAATTTTGAGCTTAGATACACTAATTGGTTCCAAATGGAGACACCAGCTCTACACATTCCTATATTCTAGGGAGAAAGCTAGAGGAACTGCGGCAAACTAACATGATATGTCTGTTTGTATCGATGACATTTTATGCACTTGCCTAACGAAAAGACTTTGCTTTTCTCCAAAACCATTTTTACTGTGATTTTCTTGGTCCATTGCATAAGAATTCCACACCACTTTCTCTGGATATGCCTGGATGAAACCAGAAATATCCAGTTGTGTTTTGGCTAACTCAATCCGAAATATTGTGAAAGCCTCTGTGTTTGTGATTTCTGGATATTATCGATGGACTTTATTGTGTTGAATGATTTTATCAGGGAACATCTAATTTTGTACCATTGAATCACTAATTGGTTCATCATGGGGACACCAGCTCTACACGTTCGTATTTTCTAGGTAGAAAGCTAGAGGAACTGCGGCAAACAAACGTGATATTTCTGTTTGTATCGATGACATTTTATGCACTTGCCTAACGAGAAGACTTTGCTTTTCTGGTAAACCAGTTGTACTGTGATTTTCCCGGTCCATTGCGTACGAATTCCACACCAGTTTGTCCGGATATGACTGGATCTAACTGGAAATACCCGGTTGTGTTTTGGCTAACTCAATCCCAGATATTGCTAAAGCCTGTGTTTGTGTATTCCTGATATTATCAACGGACTTTATTCTTTTGAATGTTTTTTATTGGGGAACTTTTTATTTTGAGCTTAGATACACGAATTGGTTCCACATGGAGACACCAGCTATACATATTTGTATTTTCTAGGGAGAAAGCTACAGGAACTGTGACAAATAAGCTTGATATTTCTGTTTGTATCAATGACATTTTATGCACTTGCCTAACGAAAAGACTGCTTTTCTCCAAAACCATTTTACCTGTGATATTCTCGGTCCATTGCATACAAATTCCACACCACTTTGTCCAGATATGACTGGATGAAACCAGAAATATCCGGTTGTGTTTTGGATAACTCTATCCCAGATATTGCTGCAGCCTCTGTGTTTCTGTTTTCTGGATATTATCAAAGCATTTTATTGTTTTGAATGTTTTTATCAGGGAACATTTAATTTTCTACCGTAGAAACACTAATTGTTTGCACATGGAGACACCAGCTCTACACATTCGTATTTTCTGGGGAGAAAGCTAGAGAGACTGCGGCAAACAAACATGATATTTCTGTTTGTATCGATGACATTTTATGCACTTGCCTAACGAAAAGACTTTGCTTTTCTACAAAACCATTTTTACTGTGATTTTCTTTGTCCATTGCATATGAATTCCAAACCACTTTGTCCGGATATGACTGGATGAAACCGGAAATATCCGGTTTTGTTTTGGCTAACTCAATCTGAAATATTGCTACAGCCTCTGTGTTTGTGTTTTCCTGATATTATTTATGGACTTTATTGTTTTGAATATTTTTATGAGGGAACATTTAATTTTGTACCGTTGAAACACTAATTGGTTTCTCATGGGAACACCAGCTCCAAACCTTCGTATTTTCTATTGAGAAAACTAGAGGAACTGCGGCAAACAAACATGATATTTCTGTTTGTATAGATGACATTTTATGCACTTGCCTAACGAAAAGACTTTGCTTTTCTCCAAAACCATTTGTACTGTGAATTTCTGGGTCCATTGCATACGAATTCCACACCAGTTTGTCCGGATATGACTGGATGAAACCGGAAATATCCGGGTTTGTTTTGGCTAACTCAATCACATATATTGCTCTAGCCTCTGTGTTTGTGTTTTCTGGATATTATCCAAGGACTTTATTGTTTTCAATGATTTTTATCGGGGAACATTTAATTTTTTGCTTGGAAACACTAATTTGTTCCACATGGAGACAACAGCTCTACATATTTGTGTTTTCTAGGGAGAAAGCTAGAGGAACTGCGGCAAGCAAACATGATATTTCTCTTTGTGTATATGACATTTTATCTACTTGCAATACGAAAAGACTTTGCTTTTCTTCCACACCATTTTTATTGTGAATTTCTTGGTCCATTGCATACGAATTCCACATCAGTTTTTCCAGATATGACTGGATTAAACCGGAAATATCCGGGTTTGTTCTGGCTAACTTAATCCCAGATATTGCTACAGCCTCTGTATTTGTGTTTTCCGGATATTATCCACGGACTTTATTTTTTCAAATTTTTTTTATCGGGGAACATTTAATTTTGTGCTTGGAAACACTAATTCGTTTTACATGGAGACACAAGCTCTACACATACATATTTTTAGGCAGAAAGCTAGAGGAACTGCGGCAAACAAACATGGTATTTCTGTTTGTCTAGATGAGATTTTAGGCACTTGCCTAATGAAAAGACTTTGCTTTTCTACAAAACCATTTTTACTGTGATTTTCTCGGTCCATTGCATATGAATTCCACACCACTTTTTCCAGATATGGCTGGATAAAACCAGAAATATCCAGTTGTGTTTTGATTAACTCAATCCGAAATATTGTGAAGCCTCTGTGTTTCTGTTTTAGGGATATTATCGATGGACTTTATTGTTTTGAATATTTTTATCAGGGAACATTTAATTTTGTACCGTAGAAACACTAATTGGTTCATCATGGGGACACCAGCTCTACACATTCGTATTTTCTAGGGAGAAAGCTAGAGGTACTGCGGCAAACAAATATGACATTTCTGTTTGTATCCATGACATTTTATGCACTTGCCTAACGAAAAGACTTTGCTTTTCTACAAAACCATTTTTACTGTGATTTCCTCTGTCCATTGCATATGAATTCCAAACCACTTTGTCCGGATATGACTGGATAAAACCGGAAATATCCGGTTTTGTTTTGGCTAACTCAATCCCAGATATTGCTACAGCCTCTGTGTTTGTGTTTTCATGATATTATTGATGAACTTTATTGTTTTGAATATATTTATCAGGGAACATTTAATTTTGTTCCGTTGAAACACTATTAGGTTCATCATGTGGACACCAGCTCCAGACATTCGTATTTTCTAGGGAGAAAGCTAGAGGAACTGCGGAAAACAAAGATGATATTTCTGTTTCTATAGATGACATTTTATGTACTTGCCTAACGAAAAGACTTTGCTTTTCTCCAAAACCATTTGTACTGTGATTTTCTCGGTCCATTTCATACGAATTCCACACCAGTTTCTCCGGATATGACTGGATGAAACCCGAAATATCCGGTTTTGTTCTGGCTAACTCAATCCCAGATATTGCTGCAGCCTCTGTGCTTGTGTTTTCTGAATATTATCCATAGATTTTATTGTTTTGAATGTTTTTCATCGGGGAACATTTCCTTTTGAGCTTGTATACAGTAATTGTTTCCACATAGAGAAAGCAGCTCTGCATAGTCGTATTTTCTAGGGAGAAAGCTAGAGGTATTGTGGCAAACAAACATGATATTTCTGTTTGTATAGATGACATTTTCTGCACTTGCCTAATGAAACGACTTTGCTTTTCTCCAAACCATTTTTACTGTGATTTTCTCGGTCCATTGCATACGAATTCCACACCAGTTTCTCCGAATATGACTGGATAAAACCAGAAATATCCAGTTTAGTTTTGGCTCACTCAATCCCAGATATTCCTACAGCCTCTTTGTTTGTGTATTCCTGATATTGTCGACGGAATTTATGGGTTTGAATGTTTTTTATCAGGGAACATTTAATTTTCTGCTTGGAAACACTAATTGGTTCCACATGGAGACACAAGCTCTACACATTCCTATTTTCTAGTGAGAAAGCTAGAGGAACTGCGGTAAACAAACATGATATTTCTGTTTGTATCGATGACATTTTATGCACTTGCCTAACAAAAGACTTGGCTTTTCTCCAAAACCATTTTACCTGTGATTTTCTCGGTCCATTGCATACGAATTCCACACCACGTTGTCCAGATATGACTGGATGAAAATGGAAATATCCGGGTTTGTTTTGGCTAACTCAATCCCAGATATTGCTACAGCCTCTGTGTTTGTGTATTCCTGATATTATCAATGGACTTTATTGTTTTGAATATTTTTATCAGGGAACATTTAATTTTGTGCTTTTAATCACTAATTGTTTCCACATGGAGACACAAGTTCTGCACATTCATATTTTCTAAGGAGAAAGCTAGAGTAACTGCGGCAAAGAAACCTGATATTTCTGCTTGTATAGATGACATTTTATGCACTTGCCTAATGAAACGACTTTGTTTTTCTACAAAACCATTTATACTGTGATTTTCTCGGTCCATTGCATACCAATTCCACACCACTTTGTCCAGATATGACTGGATGAAACCGGAAATATACAGTTTTGTTTTGGCTAAATAAACCCCAGATATTGCTACAGCCTCTGTGTTTGTGTTTTCCTGATATTATCCACGGAATTTATTGGTTTTAATGTTTTTTTTTTTATCCAGGAACATTTAATTTTGTGCTGCAAAACAATAATTGTTTCCACATGGAGACACCAGCTGTATAAATTCCTATTTTCTAGGGAGAAAGCTAGAGGAAATGGGACAAACAAACATGATATTTCTGTTTGTATAGATGACATTTTATGCACTTGCCTAACGAAAAGACATTGCTTTTCTCCAAAAGCATTTTTACTGTGATTTTCTCGGTGCATTGCATACGAATTCCACACCGGTTTTGTTTTGGCTAACTCAATCCCAGATATTGCTACAGCCTCTGTGTTTGTGTATTCCTGATATTAACCACGGAATTCAATGTTTTGAATGTTTTTTTTAGGGAACATTTAATTTTGTGCTTGGAAACCCTAATTGGTTCCTAATGGACACACCAGCTCTACACATTCGTATTTCCTAGGGAGAAAGGTAGAAGAACTGCGGGAAACAAAATCACATTTCTGTTTGTATAGATGATATTTTAGAAACTTGCCTAATGAAAAGACTTTGCTTTTCTCCAAAATCATTTTTTCTGTGATTTTTTCGGTCCGTTGCATACGAATTCCACACCACTTTGTCCAGATATGACTAGAAGTAACCAGAAATAGACGGTTGTATCTTGGATAATTCAATCCGAAATATTGTGAAAATTTCTGTGTTTGTTTTTTCTGGATATTATCGATGGACTTTATTGTTTTCAATGATTTTATAAGGGAACATTTAATTTTGTACCGTAGAAACACTAATTGGTTCATCATGGGGACACCAGCTCTACACATTCTTATTTTCTAGGGAGAAAGCTAGAGGAACTGCGGCAAACAAACATCATGTTTCTGTTTGTCTAGATGACATTTTATGCACTTGCCTAACGAAAAGAATTTGCTTTTCTCCAAAACCATTTGTACTGTGATTTTCTCGGTCCATTGCCTACAAATTCCACACCACTATGTCCAGATATGACTGGATGCAACCGGAATTAACCGGTTTTGTTTTGGCTAACTCAATCCCAGATATTACTACAGCCTCTGTGTTTGTGTTTTCCTGATATTATAGATGGACTTTATTGTTTTGAATCATTTTATCAGGGAACATTTAATTTTGTGCTTGGAAACACTAATTGGTTCCACATGGAGACACCAGCACTACACATTCGTATTTTCTAGGGAGAAAGCTAGAGGAATTGTGGCAAACAAGCATGATATTTCTGTTTGTATAGATGACATTTTATACACTTGCCTAATGAAAAGACTTTTCTTTTCTCCAAAATCATTTTTTAACTGTGATTTTCTCGGTCAATTGCATGCGAATTCCACACCAGTTTGTCCGGATATGACTGCATGAAACCAGAAATATCCGATTTTGTTTTGGGTAACTCAATCGCAGATATTGCTACATCCTCTTTGTTTGTTTTTTCTGGATATTATCAATGGACTTTATTGATTTGAATTTTTTTTATCGGGGAACTTTTTATTTTGAACTTGGATACAGTAATTGGTTCCACATGGAGACACCAGCTCTACATATTCGTATTTTCTAGGGAGAAAACTAGAGGAACTGCGGCAAACAAACATGATATTTCTGTTTGTCTAGATGACATTTTATGCATTTGCCTATCGAAAAGACTTTCCTTTTCTCCAAAACCATTTTTACTGTGATTTTCTCGGTCCATTGCATAGGAATTCACACCAGTTTGTCCAGGTATGACTGGATGAAACCGGAAATACCCTGGTTTGTTCTGGCTAACTCAATCCCAGATTTTGCTACAGCCTCTGTGTTTGTGTTTTTCGGATATGTTCCATGGACTTTATAGTTTTGAATGTTTTTATCAGGGAACATTTAATTTTGTACCGTAGAAACACTAATTGGTTCATCATGGGAACACCAGCTCTACACTTTCGTATTTTCTAGGGAGATAGCTAGAGGAACTGCGGCAAACAAACATGATATTTCTGTTTGTATAGATGATATTTTATGCACTTTCCTAACGAAAAACTTTGTTCTTCTCCAAAACCATTTTTACTGTGATTTTCTCGGTCCATTGCATACGAATTCCACACCAGTTTGTCCGGATATTACTGGATGAAACCAGAAATATCCGGGTTTGTTTTGGCTAATTCAATCGCAGATATTGCTACAGCCTCTGTGTTTCTGTTTTCTGGATATTATCAATGGACTTTATTGTTTTGAATTTTTTTTATCAGGGAACTTTTTCTTTTGAGCTTGGGTACAGTAATTGGTTCCACATGGAGACACCAGCTCTACACATTCGTATTTTCTAGGTAGAAAGCTAGAGGAACTGTGGCAAACAAACCTGATATTTCTGCTTGTATAGATTACATTTTATGCACTTGCCTAAAGAAAAGACTTTGCTTTTCCCGAAAACCATTTTTATTGTGATTTTCTCTGTCTATTGCATACGAATTCCACACCAGTTTGTCCGGATATGATTGAATGAAACCAGAAATATCCGTTTGTGTTTTAGGTAACTCAATCCGAAATATTGTGAAAGCCTCTGTGTTTGTGTTTTCTGGATATTATCAATGGACTTTATTGTTTTGAATGTTTTTATCAGTGATCATTTAATTTTTTACCATAGAAGCGCTAGTTGGTTTCTCAAGGGAACACCAGCTCTACATATTCGTATTTTCTAGGGAGAATGCTAGAGGAACTTTTGCAAACAAATATGATATTTCTGTTTGTGTGTTTGTGTAGATGACATTTTATGCAGTTGCCTAACGAAAACCCTTTGCTTTTCTCCAAAACCATTTGTACTGTGATTTTTTCGGTCCATTGCATACGAATTCCAAACCAGTTTGTCCGTATATGACTGGATGAAACCAGAAATATCAGGTTTTGTTTTGGCTAACTCAATCCCAGATATTGCTACAGCCTCTGTGTTTGTGTATTCCTGATATTTTACATGGACCTTACTGCTTTGAATGTTTTTTATCAGGGAACATTTAATTTTGTGCTAGGAAACACTAATTGGTTCCACATGGAGACACCAGCTCCACACATACGTATTTTCTAGGGTGAAAGCTAGAGGAACTGCGACAAACAAACATGATATTTCTGTTTGTATAGATGACATTTTATGCACTTACCTAATTAAAAGTCTTTTCTTTTCCCCAACACCATTTTTACTGTAATTTTCTTGGTCCATTGCATATGAATTCCACACAAGTTTTTCCGGATATGACTGGATGAAACCAGAAATATACGGTTGTGTTTTGGCTAACTCAATCCCAAATATTGTGATAGCCTCTGTGTTTGTGTTTTCCTGATATTATCCACGGACTTTATTGTTTTGAAGGTTTTTTATCAGGGAATATTTCATTTTTTAACTTTTATTTAATGAATGTAAATTTCCAGTGTACAGCTTATGGATTACAATGGCTGGCCCCTCCCATAACTTCTCTCCTACCCACTTCCCTCCCCTCTCCCGCTCCCTCTCCCCTTCCATTCACATCAAGATTCATTTTCAATTCTCTTTATATACAGAAGATCAATTTAGTATAAAGATTTGAACAGTTTCCACCCACATAGAAACACAAAGTGAAACATACCGTTTGAGTACTAGTTATAGCATTAAATCAAAATGTACAGTACATTAAGGACAGAGATCCCACATGAGGAGCAAGTGCACAGTGACTCCTGTTGTTGACCCAACAACTTGACACTCTAGTTTATGGTGCCAGTAACCACCCTAGGCTGTCGTCATGAGTTGCCAAGGCTATGGAAGCCTTCCAAGTTTGCCGACTCTGATCATATTTAGACAAGGTCATAAAAGACAGAGTGAGGATAATAACCAATGATCCTAAGAGTGGCATTTACCAGGTTTGAACAATTCTACAGCATTAAGTGGGGAAGAGGACCATCAGTACACACAGGCTGGGAGTAGAGCCATTGGTGGTAGAGTAGAGGTTATGATTACAAAGGAATGAGGCCCAAGTGTGCTAGTCAGGGTCTAGAACAAAGGACAGAGTCTTTATTAGAGGAGCTAAGAAAGCTGCTGTCTAAGCTACAATTAAGTTTTCTGATTGAGAGGCAAATAGAACCTGACAGAAGGGGCTTGATTATAATCTGGTGGGCTTTAGGCCTTGTAAGTTAAGAGGCCCAGACCTATCTATCTCTTCACATGGGGTATATCCTAAGGGAGGTGTGAACCTCCTAGGGGAAGGCACTCTGTTGACTTTCATTACTTGGCTGGCCTGGGAGAGAGTGGGCCAGGTAAAGGCAGGTGGCATCTCTAACAAGAAATTTACAGTTCTGCCTGCAATGTTGCTGACCCTACTTGGCCGTCCCCTCAGCTACAGTGGTCACTTTGGAAGTTGGGCAGAGTGAAGGGCTTTTCAGCTTAGAGCCAATAAGATCTGTGGCTCTGACCTGGGAATGCTTCGACTCCAGGGCAGGTGCATTTCCAGTGATCCAACTCTTGGCAGAGCTGCCAGCGCTCTTCACAAGCTGACTTCTGCTGAAGCCCAGGCTTACCACATTGAAAGCCATTGCAGTGGACTGGCCTGTTGGGTCTCCTTGAGGGCAGATCACTGTACAGATCAGCCATTAATAGGCCTGCCACCCATTGCTTCTGATGCCTAGCTTTCTTTTCCTCCTGGTTTGTGTTCAAGCAGACCAGAGGATGCAAGTCAAGGGAGTGCCCATGTCCCATCTCTAATCTTCGGTGGCCTGAACTACAAGTCTATAGTCACAGGCATGTTCTGTAGTAGTTTTTCTAAGGTAGACAATGCCCATGAGGAAAATTACATTCTCACTTTAAAACTTTCTTTCCCTTTGGTCTGAAAGGGAGGTTTTTTCTACTTACTGTATAACTGGCTGATGGCGAAGTGAATCTAGCTATGAGATTATTATTTAAGTTCTTATTTTGGCTATGCTGTTACAGAAAAATGTTAGCCATCTCTTTTATAAGGTCTAAAGATTAAATTGCACGTCCTACAGATTGCTTCCTAATAGAATTAGTTTCCTACCTTGAAGAGAATAGAGAAATGAAAGAACAAGTTGGGCTTAGAATAGAGAATTGAGGGAGCAAGTCCTAGACCACTTGCTAACAATAGCAATATTACATGAATACTTAGCAAACCGTTTCAACCATTAGATAAAAACTTAAGAAAACATTTGCCAGAAGGTCCAATGCCTTCTATAAATTTTAAGAATCATGTATTTGAAAACACCTCTTAAATATCTAACATGGTGTAGTTTGTTTAACCAGTAAACTTAAGCACAAACATATAAAATGTTTTTCGTTTCTTTCTACCCACAAGTTTAAAACATATGATACACAGATTCAGGTCACACAAATTAAAATGTATCTTTGATTGATTTTAGCAGCTTAAATTTATGGACAATCTTATCCATAAGGCATTTAAAATAAAACTCTCAATCAAATTTCCCCATGTGGACATACAATATGTACACACACATAACATAGCATAATAGACCAATATAGCAATTTTAATACTAGCTTTTAAAATCTTTAACTCTTTTTGTAGATTGCCAATTGATTTGAATTGCTTTTTGTTTTAGTAACCTCAGTTAACCATACTTTCTCTCAGTTGGTACTGTTAATACAGTATTGGTTTCATGTGTTTACAGAGCCATCCCAAAGTACTGAATGCAATAGAAGTGGCTGGAAAAAGTCCATAGGAACCTATAGGAGGACAGCTAAACACAGAACCAACAATGCTTTAGTTTTATGACCAGCAAATCATATATAACTGTGGATGACAAAAGACTTTAAGTCGCCATGTTTAAAATTATAAACTCATCAGCCAACAAGAGGCACTTACTTACTTCACAGTCTTTTTGAAAGCACCTGTAGGATTTTACAAGTATTTAACCCTTTAGGCCTCTGGGGCTTTCTCATTAAGATAACTATCATGTCTAGTAACACAAGATCATTAGACTTTTAATTCTCCAACATTTGTATTAATAGCATTTTCCATTATAGAAACTTAAAGTTTGGTACCACATCACATCTTCACACTACTTCTAATATAATCCAAATAGCCTGATTAGTTGGTGTCTCTATAAGATGAGAGACTTAGGTCCTTCGATTTTTTCAGTTGGGCCCAAACTGGAAAAACCAAAGTCCAGGATTTACTGGAAATTTTAGAGTCCAGCTTGTTTGAAAGTTTGATTTTTTTGAATGCCTGTCAAGAATGCCAAGAAGGCTCAAAATCCAAAATATCTGGTTGAAATAAGATTCCTTAAAATCATGACATAACATAGACCAAATTTGATCATTGTTACAAGGTGATTATTCAAATCTTTGAAAATAAGCACATATTTAAATAACCCATAGCTCTTAATAACAGTTCAGCTGTTTTTGAACAGTTAGAAGTTAACAGACATCAAGAGAACATAATAGATTACTTTAGCACATTGCTTTAACAGAGCATCAGAGTTTCATTCTATGACAAAGAGAAAGTGAGCTTCCTGTGATCTTTTGCTGTGAGGTTTCCTTCCTTTACCTTCTTTCATATTGATGACCATGTTTCTGTGTTTCTGTGTGTAACACATCTTTAAGCATCTTTTGCAGGGCAGGATGAGTGGCAACAAATTCTTTCAGTTTCTGTTTGCTATGAAAAGTCTTAATTTCACCTTCATTCACAAATGAGAGCTTTGCAGGATATAATATTCTGGGCTGGCAGTTTTTCTCTCTTAGTGCCTGGGCTATGTCTCGCCATTCCCTTCTAGCTTGTAGGGTTTCTGATGAGAAGTCTGCTGTGAGTCTAATTGGAGATCCTCTAAGAGTAATCTGACGTTTCTCTCTTGCACCTTTTAGAATCTTTTCTTTATGTTTCACTGTGGTGAGTTGGATTACAACGTGCCGTGGTGATGATCACTTTTGGTCATGTTTATTAGGGGTTCTATAAGCTTCCTGTACTAAGATGCCTCTGTCCTTCTCCAAACCTGGGAAATTTTCTGCTAGCATCTCACTGAAAATGCCTTCTAATCCTTTCTCCCAATCCATGCCTTCAGGACCTCCTAGAACCCGAATGTTAGGTTTTTTAATAGTATCCTGTAGATTCCCGACAATATTTTTTGAGATTTCTAATTTCTTCTTCTTTTCTTTGATTTGCCTTCCTTGTTCTTGTTAGCTTGTGTTTTGCGTTTGTTGTTTGGCATGTTGGAGATATTTGCTTTCTTCACTGTGTTGTTTTTTCTTGTTACACTATGGCTCTATATTAAGTGGACTGTCTGCTTTCGGTGGAGCCTTAGAGGCTTGAGATGAGTGTGGCCTGAGAGCTGTGTTTGATTCCTCAGGGTTGAGGGTGTGTCAAAGATGGCACTCCCAGGTTAGGCGTGGTAAATCTCTTTTTTTTGATTCAAAAGGGAAGTAATTCTGCACAGCTGAACGTAATTGGAGGTAGTTAGCAGGCAAATGATATACCCACAGGAGCCAGAGATCAGAAGCTCTTTCCCAAGGACCACACAGGGAATCTCTGCTGCCCTCGGTGTGGGCTCCAATTCTCCTGCAGTCTCCCACTGGGTTGCCAAGTTAGATGCTAATCTCCTGTTATTTCACCCCTCCCCCAAGAGTCAGGTTTTTCTGCTAGGCTCAGGGCCGGTGCAGACCTGAGTTCGCCCTGCTTATGACGTATGTCCAAAATGGCTCTGCTCTTTGTCTTGCTAGCCTTTGAGAGGTGAGGGGAGAGAGAGAAACTCGTGTCCGAATCCGTCATTTTTTTTCCCTCTCTTTTCTAGTTAGCCTGGTGAAATTTTGCCCACGGAGTTTCAAGCCTCATTCCCTCTAGTCTCCTCTTTCCGCTTGCCCGCTGGTTTCTCAGGCTATTAAGGTTCGGCTCACCTCGCGTTCCAGTGCTGGTGTGTTGAGTCTGCCGCTGGTGTCCCGAACTTGGGCTCCCACGCTCTCCACACAGTTCCACTGTGAATCACTAGTTCCAAAAGAGTTTCCTTTGTTGTTTCTTCCCCTACACTTCCTTGACCCTGCAGTATCTCCACTTTTATGAACCTGTGTCTTGCCGAACTACCAATGAGCTCCTTTCCTATTCTGCCATCTTGCCACTCTCCAGGGAACATTTAATTTTGTGCTTGGAAACACTAATCGGTTCCACATGGAGACACCAGCTCTACACATTCGTATTTTCTAGTGAGAAAGCTAGAGGAACTGCGGCAAACAAACATGATATTTGTGTTTGTATAGATGACATTTTAAGCACTTGCCTAAGGAAAAGACTTTGCTTTTCTCCAAAACCATTTTACTGTGATTTTCTCAGTCCATTGCATACGAATTCCACACCAGTTTGTCCGGATATGACTGGATGAAACCGGAAATATCCGGTTGTGTTTTGGCTAACTCAATCCCAGATATTGCTACAGCCTCTTTATTTGTTTTTTCTGGATATTATCAATGGACTTTAGTGTTTTGAATGTTTTTTTATCGGGGAACATTTTATTATGAGCTTGGATACATGAATTGGTTCCACATGGAGACACCAGCTCTACATATTCGTATTTTGTAGGGAGAAAGCTAGAGGAACTGCGGCAACAAACATGATATTTCTGTTAGTATCGATGACATTTTATGCACTTCCCTAATGAAAAGACTTTGCATTTCTCCAAAACCAATTTTACTCTGATTTTCTAGGTCCATTGCATACGAATTCCACACCAGTTTGTCCGGATATGACTGGATGAAACCAGAAATATATGGTTGTGTTTTGGCTAACTCAATCCCAGATATTGCTACAGCCTCTGTGTTTGTATGTTCCTGATATTATCGATGTGAGTGTTTTTTATCAGGGAACATTTAATTTTGTGCTTGGAAACAAAGCTTCCAAATGGAGACACAAGCTCTACACATTTGTATTTCTAGGGAGAAAGCTAGAGGAACTGCGGAAAATAAACATGATATTTCTGTTTGTATAGATGACATTTGATGCATTTGCCTAACGAAAAGACTTTGCTTTTCTTTAAAATCATTTTTAATGTGATTTTCTCAGTCCATTGCATATGAATTCCACACCCGTTTGTCCGGATATGACTGGATGAAACCAGAAATATCCGGTTTTGTTTTGGCTATCTCAATCCCAGATATTGCTACAGCCTCTGTTTTTGTGTTTTCCTGATATTATCGATGGACTTTATTGGTTGATTTTTTTTAGTCAGGGAACATTTAATTTTGTGCTTGCGACCAATAATTGGTTCCACATGGAGACACCAATCTACACATTCCTATTTTCTAGGGAGAAAGCTAGAGGTATTGTGCCAAACAAACATGATATTTCTGTTTGTATAGATGACATTTTATGCACTTGCCTAACGAAAAGAGTTTGCTTTTCTACAAACCATTTTTCCTGTGATTTTCTCGGTCCATTGCATACGAATTCCACACCACTTTTTCCGGATATGACTGGATGAAACCAGAAATATCCAGTTGTGTTTTGGCTAACTCAATCCGAAATACTGTGAAAGCCTCTGTGATTGTGTTTTCTGGATATTATCCATGGACTTTATATTCTGAATGTTTTTATCAGGGAACATTTAATTCTATACCGTAGAAACAGTAATTGGTTCATCATGGGGATACCAACTATACACATTCGTATTATCTAAGGAGAAAGCTAGAGGAACTGCGGCAAACAAACATGATATTTCTGTTAATATAGATGACATTTTATGCACTTGCCTAACGAAGACTTTGCTTTTCTCCAAAACCATTTGTACTGTGATTTTCTGGGTCCATTGCATACGAATTCCACACCAGTTTGTCCGGATATGACTGGATGAAACCGGAAATATCCGGGTTTGTTTTGGCTAACTCAATCCCATATATTGCTACAGCCTCTGTGTTTGTGTTTTCTGGATATTATCAATGGACTTTATTGTTTTGAATGTTTTTTATCGGGGAACATTTTATTTTCAGCTTAGATACAGTAATTGGTTCCACATGGAGACACCAGCTCTACACATTCGTATTTTCTAAGGAGAAACTAGAGGAACTGTGCCAAACAAACATGATATTTCTGTTTGTATAGATGACATTTTATGCAGTTGCATAATGAAAAGACTTTGCTTTTCTCCAAAACCTTTTTTACTGTGATTTTCTTGGTCCATTGCATACGAATTCCACACCACTTTGTCAGGATATGACTGGATGAAACCGGAAATATATGGTTTTATTTTGGCTAACTCAATCCCATTTTGCTATAGCCTCTGTGTTTGTGTTTTCTGGATATTATCCATGGAATTAATTGCTTTGAATATTTTTATCAGGATTCATTTAATTCTATACCGTGGAAACAGTAATTCGTTCATCATGGGAACACCAGCTCTACACATTCTTATTTTCTAGGGAGAAGGCTAGAGGAACTGCGGCAAACAAACATGATATTTCTGTTTGTCTAGATTACATTTTATGCACTTGCCTAACGAAAACACTTTGTTTTTCTCCAAAACCATTTTTACTCTGATTTTATCGATCCATGGATACGAATTCCACAACAGTTTGTCCAGATATGACTGGATGAAACCGGAAATATCCGGGTTTGTTTTGGCTAACTCAATCCCAGATATTGCTACAGCCTCTGTGTTTGTGTTTTCCTACTATTATCCACGGACTTTATTGGTTTGAATGTTTTTATCAGGTAACATTTAATTTTGTGCTTGGAACACTAATTGGTTTCACATGGAGACACCAGCTCTACACATTCGTATTTTCTAGGGAGAAATCTAGAGGAACTGCGGCAAACAAACATGATATTTCAGTTTGTCTAGATGACATTTTATGCACTTGCATAAAGAAAAGACTTTGCTTTTCTCCAAAAAAATTTTTACTGTGATTTTCTTTGTCCATTGCATTCGAATTCCAATCCACTTTTTCCGGATATGACTGGATGAAACCCCAAATATCCGGTTGTGTTTTGGCTAACTATTTCAGAAATATTGCCACCGCATCTGTGTTTGTGTTTTTCTGATATTATTGATGGACTTTATTTTTTTGAATATATTTATCAGGGAACATTTAATTTTGTACCGTTGAAACACTAATTGGTTCATCATGTGGACACCAGCTCCAGACATTCGTACTTTCTAGGGAGAAAGCTAGAGGAACTGCGGCAAACAAACATGATATTTCTGTTAATATAGATGACATTTTATGCACTTGCCTAACGAAGACTTTGCTTTTCTCCAAAACCATTTGTACTGTGATTTTCTGGGTCCATTGCATACGAATTCCACACCAGTTTGTCCGGATATGACTGGATGAAACCGGAAATATCCGGGTTTGTTTTGGCTAACTCAATCCCATATATTGCTACAGCCTCTGTGTTTGTGTTTTCTGGATATTATCAATGGACTTTATTGTTTTGAATGTTTTTTATCGGGGAACATTTTATTTTCAGCTTAGATACAGTAATTGGTTCCACATGGAGACACCAGCTCTACACATTCGTATTTTCTAAGGAGAAACTAGAGGAACTGTGCCAAACAAACATGATATTTCTGTTTGTATAGATGACATTTTATGCAGTTGCATAATGAAAAGACTTTGCTTTTCTCCAAAACCTTTTTTACTGTGATTTTCTTGGTCCATTGCATACGAATTCCACACCACTTTGTCAGGATATGACTGGATGAAACCGGAAATATATGGTTTTATTTTGGCTAACTCAATCCCATTTTGCTATAGCCTCTGTGTTTGTGTTTTCTGGATATTATCCATGGAATTAATTGCTTTGAATATTTTTATCAGGATTCATTTAATTCTATACCGTGGAAACAGTAATTCGTTCATCATGGGAACACCAGCTCTACACATTCTTATTTTCTAGGGAGAAGGCTAGAGGAACTGCGGCAAACAAACATGATATTTCTGTTTGTCTAGATTACATTTTATGCACTTGCCTAACGAAAACACTTTGTTTTTCTCCAAAACCATTTTTACTCTGATTTTATCGATCCATGGATATGAATTCCACAACAGTTTGTCCAGATATGACTGGATGAAACCGGAAATATCCGGTTTTGTTTTGGCTAACTCAATCCCAGATATTGCTACAGCCTCTGTGTTTGTGTTTTCCTACTATTATCCACGGACTTTATTGGTTTGAATGTTTTTATCAGGTAACATTTAATTTTGTGCTTGGAAACACTAATTGGTTTCACATGGAGACACCAGCTCTACACATTCGTATTTTCTAGGGAGAAATCTAGAGGAACTGCGGCAAACAAACATGATATTTCAGTTTGTCTAGATGACATTTTATGCACTTGCATAAAGAAAAGACTTTGCTTTTCTCCAAAAAAATTTTTACTGTGATTTTCTTTGTCCATTGCATTCGAATTCCAATCCACTTTTTCCGGATATGACTGGATGAAACCCCAAATATCCGGTTGTGTTTTGGCTAACTATTTCAGAAATATTGCCACCGCATCTGTGTTTGTGTTTTTCTGATATTATTGATGGACTTTATTTTTTTGAATATATTTATCAGGGAACATTTAATTTTGTACCGTTGAAACACTAATTGGTTCATCATGTGGACACCAGCTCCAGACATTCGTACTTTCTAGGGAGAAAGCTAGAGGAACTGCGGCAAACAAACATGATATTTCTGTTTGTATCGATGACATTTTATGAACTTGCCTAACGAAAAGACTTTGCTTTTCTCCAAAACCATTTTTACTGTGATTTTCTGGTTCCATTGCATACGAATTCCACACCAGTTTGTCCGGATATGACTGGATGAAACCAGAAAAATCCGGTTGTTCTTTGGCTAACTCAATCGGAAATATGGTGAAAGCATCTGTGTTTGTGTTTTCTGGATATTATCGATGGACTTTATTGTTTTGAATATTTTTATCAAGGAACATTTAATTTTGTACCGTTGAAACACTAATTGGTTCATCATGGGAACACCAGCTCTACATATTAGTATGTGGACACCATGTTAAATATGACACTCCCAGTTTAGGCGTGGTAAATCTCTCTCTCTTTTTTTTTTTTTTTTGATTCAAAAGGGAAGTAATTCCTCACAGCTGAACATAATTGGAGGTAGTTAGCAGGCGAATGATATACCCACAGGAGCCAGAGATCGGAAGCTCTTTCCCGAGGACAACACAGGGAATCTCTGCTGCCCTCAGTGTGGGCTCCAATTCTCCTGCAGTCTCCCACTGGGTTGCCAAGTTAGATGCTAATCTCCTGTTATTTCACCCCTCCCCCCAGAGTCAGGTTTTTCTGCTAGGTTCAGGGCCTGTGCAGACCTGAGGTTGCCCTGCTTATGATGTATGTCCAAAATGGTGCCTGCTCTTTGTCTTGCTAGCCTTTGAGAGGTGAGGGGAGAGAGAGAAACTCGTGTCCGTATCGGTCACGTTTTGTTTTTTTCCTCTCTCTCTTCTAGTTAGCCTGGTGAACTTTTCCCCACGGTTTTTCAAGCCTCATTCCCTCTAGTCTCCTCTTTCCACATGCCCGCTGGTTTCTCTGGCTAGTAAGGTTCGGCTCACCTCGCGTTCCAGCGCTGGTGTGTTGAGTCTGCCGCTGGTGTCCCGAACTTGGACTCCCATGCTCTCCACGCAGGTCCACTGTGAATCACAAGTTCCAGAAAAGTTTCCTCTGCTGTCTCTTCGCCTACTATTCAATGACCCTGCAGTATCTCCACTTGTATAAACCTCTGTCTTCCCGAAGTACCAATGTGCTCCTTTCCTATTCCGCCATCTTGCCGCTCTCCAGGGAACATTTAATTTTGTGCTTGGAAACACTAATCGGTTCCACATGGAGACACCAGCTCTACACATTCGTATCTTATAGGGAGAAAGCTAGAGGAACTGCGGCAAACAAACATGATATTTCTGTTTGTATAGATGACATTTTATGCACTTGGCTAACGAAAAGACTTTGCTTTCCTCCAAAAGCATTTTTACTGTGATTTTCTCGGTCCATTGCATACGAATTCCACACCAGTTTGTCCGGATATGACTGCATGAAACCAGAAATATCCGGTTGTGTTTTGGATAACTCAATCCCAGATATTGCTACAGACTCTTTGTTTTTTCTGGATATTATCAATGGACTTTATTGTTTTGAATGTTTTTTTATAGGAGAACATTCTATTTTGAGCTTGGATACATTATTTGGTTCCACATGGAGACACCAGCTCTACACATTCGTATTTTCTAGGGAGAAAGCTAGAGGAACTGCGGCAAACAAACATGATATTTCTGTTTGTATAGATGACATTTTATGCACTTGCCTAACGAAAAGACTTTGCTTTTCTCCAAAACCATTTCACTGTGATTTTCTTGGTCCATTGCATACGAAATCCACACCACTTTGTCCCGAAATGACTGGATGAAACCAGAAATATCCGGGTTTGTTTGGGCTAACTCAATCCCAGATATTGCTACAGTCTCTGTGTTTGTGTTTTCCTAATAATATTGATGGACTTTATTGTTTTGAATGTTTTATCAGTGGACATTTAATTTTGATCCATAAAAACACTAATTGGTTCATTATAGGTACACCAGCTCTACACATTCGTATTTTCTAGGGAGAAAGCTAGAGGTACTGCGGCAAACAAACATGATATTTCTGTTTCTATAGATGACATTTTATGCACTTGCCTAATGAAAATACTTTGCTTTTCTCCAAAACCACATTTACTGTGATTTTTTCGGTCCATTGCATATGAATTCCACACCAGTTTGTCAAGATAAGACTGGATGAAACCAGAAATACCTGGTTGTGTTTTGGCTAACTCAATCCGAAATAATATGAAAGAATCTGTGTTTGTGTTTTCTGGATATTATTGATGGATGTTATTGTTTTCAATATTTTTATAAGGGGACATTTAATTTTGTTGCATAGAAACACTAATTGGTTCATCATGGGGACACCAGCTCTACACATTCGTATTACCTAGGGAGAAAGCTAGAGGAACTGCGGCAAACAAACATGATATTTCTGTTTGTATAGATGACATTTTATGGAATTGCCTAAGGAAAAGACTTTGCTTTTCTCCAAAACCATTTTTACTGTGATTTTCTCGGTCCATTGCATACGAATTGCACACCAGTTTGTCCGGATATTACTGGAAGGAACCAGAAATATCCGGTTTTGTTTTGGCTAACTCAGTCCGAAGTATTTTGAAAGTTTCTGTGTTTGTGTTTTCTGGATATTATCGATGGAATATATTGTTTTCAATATTTTTATCAGGGAACATTTATTTTTGAACCGTAGAAACACTAATTGGTTCATCATGGGGACACCAGCTCTACACATTCGTATTTTCTAGGGAGAAAGCCAGAGGAACTGCGGCAAACAAACATGATATTTCTGTTTGTATCCATGACATTTTATGCACTTGCCTAACGAAAAGACTTTGCTTTTCTCCAAAACCATTTTTACTGTGATTTTCTCGGTCCATTGCATACGAATTCCACTCCAGGTTGTCCGGATATGACTGGATGAAACCGGAATGATCCACTTTTTTTTTTGCTAACTCAATCCCAGATATTGCTACAGCCTCTGTGTTTGTGTATTCCTGATTTTTTCCACGGAATTTATTGATTTGAATGTTTTTTATCAGGGAATATTTGATTTTGTGCCTGGAAACACTAACTGGTTCCAGATGGAGACACCAGCTCTACACAATCGCAGTTTCTAGGGAGAAACCTAGATGAACTGTGGCAAACAAACATGATATTTCTGTTTGTATCGATGACAGTTTATGCACTTGCCTAACGAAAAGACTTTGCTTTTCTCCAAAACCATTTTTACTGTGATTTTCTCGGTCCATTGCATACGAATTCCACACCAGTTTGTCCGGATATGACTGGATGAAACCAGAAATATCCGGTTGTGTTTTGGCTAACTCAATCCCAGATATTGCTACGGACTCTGTGTTTGTGTTTTTTTCGGATATTATCCTTGGACTTTATTGTTTTGAATGTTTTTTATTGTAGAACATTTAAATTTGAGCTTGGATACACTAATTATTACCACATGGAGACATAAGCTCTATAGATTTTTATTTTCTAGGGAGAAAGCTAGAGGAAATGCGGCAAAAAAAATGATATGTCTGTTTGTCTAGATCACATTTTATGTACTTGCCTAACGAAAAGACTTTGCTTTTCTCCAAAACCATTTTTACTATGATTTTCTCGGTCCATTGAATACGAAATCCAAACTACTTTTTCCGGATATGACTGGATGAAACCAGAAATATCCGCTTGTGTTCTGGCTAACCCAATGCGATATATTGTGAATGGCTCTGTGTTTGTGTTTTCTGGAGATTATCGATGGACTTTATGGCTTTGAATGTTTTTATCAGGGAACATTTAATTCTGTACCGTTGAAACACTAATTGGTTCATCATGGGGATACCAGCTCTACACATTCGTATTTTCTAGGGAGAAAGCTAGAGGAACTGTCGCAAACAAACATGATATTTCTGTTTGTATCGATGACATTTTATGCACTTGGCTAACGAAAAGACTTTGCTTTTCTCCAAAACCATTTTTACTGTGATTTTCTCGGTCCATTGCATACGAATTCCACACCAGTTTGTCCGGATATGACTGGATGAGACCAGAAATATCCGGTTTTGTTTTGGCTAACTCAATCTCAGATATTGCTACAGACTCTGTGTTTGTGTTTTCCGGATATTATCCTCGGACTTTATCGTTTTGAATGTTTTTTTATCGGGGAACATTTAATTTTGAGCTTAGGTACACTAATTGGTTCCACATGTACATACCAGCTCTACATTTTCATATTTTCTAGGGAGAAAGCCAGAGGAACTGTGGCAAACAAACATGATATTTCTGTTTGTATCCATGACAGTTTATGCACTTGCCTAATGAAAAGTTTTTGCTTTTCTCCAAAACCAATTTTACTGTGATTTTCTAGGTCCATTGCATACGAATTCCACACCAGTTTGTCCGGATATGACTGGATGAAACCAGAAATATCCGGTTGTGTTTTGGCTAACTCAATCCCAGATATTGCTACAGACTCTGTGTTTGTGTTTTCCGGATATTATCCTCGGACTTTATTGTTTTGAATGTTTTTTATGGAACATTTAATTTTGAGCTTGGATACACTAATTGGTACGACAGGGAGTCATAAGCTCTACAGATTTTTATTTTCTAGGGAGAAAGCTAGAGGAACTGCGGCAAAAAAACATGATATGTCTGTTTGTATAGATGACATTTTATGTACTTGCCTAACGAAAAGACTTTGCTTTTCTCTAAAACCATTTTTACTGTGATTTTTTCGGTCCATTGCATATGAATTCCACTACAGTTTGTCCGGATATGACTGGATGAAATCGGAATTATAGGCTTTTTTTTTTTTTTTGCTAACTCAATCCCAGATATTGCTACAGCCTCTGTGTTTGTGTATTCCTGATATTTTCCATGGACTTTATTTATTTGAATGTTTTTTATGCGGGAACATTTAATTTTGTGCTTGGAAACACTAACTGTTCCACATGGAGCCACCAGCTCTACACAATCGCAGTTTCTAGGGAGAAAGCTAGAGGTACTGCGGCAAACAAACATGATATTTCTGTTTGTATCGATGACAGTTTATGCACTTGCCTAAAGAAAAGACTTTGCTTTTCTCCAAAACCATTTTTACTGTGATTTTCTCGGTCCATTGCATACGAATTCCACACCAGTTTGTCCGGATATGACTGGATGAAACCAGAAATATCCGGTTGTGTTTTGGCTAACTCAATCCCAGATATTGCTATAGCCTCTGTGTTTGGGTTTTCCGGATATTATCCTCGGACTTTATCGTTTTGAATGTTTTTTATCGGGGAACACTTAATTTTGTGCTTAGGTACACTAATTGGTTCCACATGGAGATACCAGCTCTACATTTTCATATTTTCTAGGGAGAAAGCCAGAGGAAGTGCGGCAAACAAACATGATATGTCTGTTTGTATCGATGACATTTTATGTACTTGCCTAACGAACAGACTTTGCTTTTTTCCAAAACCATTTTTACTATGATTTTCTCGGTCCATTGCATACAAAATCCAAACTACTTTTTCCGGATATGACTGGATGAAACCAGAAATATCCGGTTGTGTTCTGGCTAACCCAATGCGATATATTGTGAATGGCTCTGTGTTTGTGTTTTCTGGAGATTATCGAAGGACTTTATTTTTTTGAATATTTTTATCAGGGAACATTTAATTTTGTGATGGGAAACACTAATTGGTTCCACAGGGAGACACCAGCTCTACACATTCATATTTTCTAGGGAGAAAGCTAGAGGAACTGTCGCAAACAAACATGATATTTCTGTTTGTATCGATAACATTTTATGCACTTGCCTAACGAAAAGACTTTGCTTTTCAGCAAAGCCATTTTTACTCTGATTTTCTTGCTCCATTCCATACGAATTCCACATCACTTTGACTGGATATGACTGGATGAGACCAGAAATATCCGGTTTTGTTTTGGCTAACTCAATCTCAGATATTGCTACAGCCTCTGTGTTTGTGTTTTCCGGATATTATCCTCAGACTTTATCATTTTGAATGTTTTTTTATCGGGGAACATTTAATTTTGAGCTTAGGTACACTAGTTGGTTCCACATGGAGACACCAGCTCTACATTTTCATATTTTCTAGGGAGAAAGCCATAGGAACTGTGGCAAACAAACATGATATTTCTGTTTATATCCATGACATTTTATGCACTTGCCTAACGAAAAGACTTTGCTTTTCTCCAAAACCATTTTTACTGTGATTTTTTCGGTCCATTGCATATGAATTCCACTAAAGTTTGTCCGGATATGACTGGATGAAATCGGAATTATAGGCTTTTTTTTTTTTTGCTAACTCAATCCCAGATATTGCTACAGCCTCTGTGTTTGTGTATTCCTGATATTTTCCACGGACTTTATTTATTTGAATGTTTTTTATGCGGGAACATTTAATTTTGTGCTTGGAAACACTAACTGGTTCCACATGGAGCCACCAGCTCTACACAATCGCAGTTTCTAGGGAGAAAGCTAGAGGTACTGCGGCAAACAAACATGATATTTCTGTTTGTATCGATGACAGTTTATGCACTTGCCTAAAGAAAAGACTTTGCTTTTCTCCAAAACCATTTTTATGTGATTTTCTCGGTCCATTGCATACGAATTCCACACCAGTTTGTCCGGATATGACTGGATGAAACCAGAAATATCCGGTTGTGTTTTGGCTAACTCAATCCCAGATATTGCTACAGCCTCTGTGTTTGTGTTTTCCGGATATTATCCTCGGACTTTATCGTTTTGAATGTTTTTTATCGGGGAACACTTAATTTTGAGCTTAGGTACACTAGTTGGTTCCACATGGAGATACCAGCTCTACATTTTCATATTTTCTAGGGAGAAAGCCAGAGGAAGTGCGGCAAACAAACATGATATGTCTGTTTGTATCGATGACATTTTATGCACTTGCCTAACGAACAGACTTTGCTTTTTTCCAAAACCATTTTTACTATGATTTTCTCGGTCCATTGCATACAAAATCCAAACTACTTTTTCCGGATATGACTGGATGAAACCAGAAATATCCGGTTGTGTTCTGGCTAACCCAATGCGATATATTGTGAATGGCTCTGTGTTTGTGTTTTCTGGAGATTATCGAAGGACTTTATTTTTTTGAATATTTTTATCAGGGAACATTTAATTTTGTGATGGGAAACACTAATTGGTTCCACAGGGAGACACCAGCTCTACACATTCATATTTTCTAGGGAGAAAGCTAGAGGAACTGTCGCAAACAAACATGATATTTCTGTTTGTATCGATAACATTTTATGCACTTGCCTAACGAAAAGACTTTGCTTTTCAGCAAAGCCATTTTTACTCTGATTTTCTTGGTCCATTCCATACGAATTCCACATCACTTTGACTGGATATGACTGGATGAGACCAGAAATATCCGGTTTTGTTTTGGCTAACTCAATCTCAGATATTGCTACAGCCTCTGTGTTTGTGTTTTCCGGATATTATCCTCGGACTTTATCGTTTTGAATGTTTTTTTATCGGGGAACATTTAATTTTGAGCTTAGGTACACTAGTTGGTTCCACATGGAGACACCAGCTCTACATTTTCATATTTTCTAGGGAGAAAGCCAGAGGAACTGTGGCAAACAAACATGATATTTCTGTTTATATCCATGACATTTTATGCACTTGCCTAACGAAAAGACTTTGCTTTTCTCCAAAACCATTTTTACTGTGATTTTTTCGGTCCATTGCATATGAATTCCACTACAGTTTGTCCGGATATGACTGGATGAAATCGGAATTATAGGCTTTTTTTTTTTGCTAACTCAATCGCAGATATTGCTACAGCCTCTGTGTTTGTGTATTCCTGATATTTTCCACGGACTTTATTATTTGAATGTTTTTTATGCGGGAACATTTAATTTTGTGCTTGGAAACACTAACTGGTTCCACATGGAGCCACCAGCTCTACACAATCGCAGTTTCTAGGGAGAAAGCTAGAGGTACTGCGGCAAACAAACATGATATTTCTGTTTGTATCGATGACAGTTTATGCACTTGCCTAAAGAAAAGACTTTGCTTTTCTCCAAAACCATTTTTACTGTGATTTTCTCGGTCCATTGCATACGAATTCCACACCAGTTTGTCCGGATATGACTGGATGAAACCAGAAATATCCGGTTGTGTTTTGGCTAACTCAATCCCAGATATTGCTACAGCCTCTGTGTTTGTGTTTTCCGGATATTATCCTCGGACTTTATCGTTTTGAATGTTTTTTATCGGGGAACACTTAATTTTGAGCTTAGGTACACTAATTGGTTCCACATGGAGATACCAGCTCTACATTTTCATATTTTCTAGGGAGAAAGCCAGAGGAAGTGCGGCAAACAAACATGATATGTCTGTTTGTATCGATGACATTTTATGCACTTGCCTAACGAACAGACTTTGCTTTTTTCCAAAACCATTTTTACTATGATTTTCTCGGTCCATTGCATACAAAATCCAAACTACTTTTTCTGGATATGACTGGATGAAACCAGAAATATCCGGTTGTGTTCTGGCTAACCCAATGCGATATATTGTGAATGGCTCTGTGTTTGTGTTTTCTGGAGATTATCGAAGGACTTTATTTTTTTGAATATTTTTATCAGGGAACATTTAATTTTGTGATGGGAAACACTAATTGGTTCCACAGGGAGACACCAGCTCTACACATTCATATTTTCTAGGGAGAAAGCTAGAGGAACTGTCGCAAACAAACATGATATTTCTGTTTGTATCGATAACATTTTATGCACTTGCCTAACGAAAAGACTTTGCTTTTCAGCAAAGCCATTTTTACTCTGATTTTCTTGCTCCATTCCATACGAATTCCACACCACTTTGACTGGATATGACTGGATGAGACCAGAAATATCCGGTTTTGTTTTGGCTAACTCAATCTCAGATATTGCTACAGCCTCTGTGTTTGTGTTTTCCGGATATTATCCTCGGACTTTATCGTTTTGAATGTTTTTTTATCGGGGAACATTTAATTTTGAGCTTAGGTACACTAGTTGGTTCCACATGGAGATACCAGCTCTACATTTTCATATTTTCTAGGGAGAAAGCCAGAGGAACTGCGGCAAACAAACATGATATTTCTGTTTGTATCCATGACATTTTATGCACTTGCCTAACGAAAAGACTTTGCTTTTCTCCAAAACAATTTTTACTGTGATTTTTTCGGTCCATTGCATACGAATTCCACTCCAGTTTGTCCGGATATGACTGGATGAAACCGGAATTATCCGCTTTTTTTTTTTTGGCTAACTCAATCCCAGATATTGCTACAGCCTCTGTGTTTGTGTATTCCTGATTTTTTCCACGGACTTTATAGTTTTGAATATATTTATCAGGGAACATTTAATTTTGTGCTTGGAAACACTAACTGGTTCCACATGGAGACACCAGCTCTACACAATCACAGTTTCTAGGGAGAAAGCTAGAGGTACTGCGGCAAACAAACATGATATTTCTGTTTGTATCGATGACAGTTTATGCACTTGCCTAAAGAAAAGACTTTGCTTTTCTCCAAAACTATTTTTACTATGATTTTCTCGGTCCATTGCATACGAAATCCAAACTACTTTTTCCGGATATGACTGGATGAAACCAGAAATATCCGGTTGTATTCTGGCTAACCCAATGCGATATATTGTGAATGGCTCTGTGTTTGTGTTTTCTGGAGATTATCGATGGACTTTATGGCTTTTCATGTTTTTATCAGGGAACATTTAATTTTGTACCGTTGAAACACTAATTGGTTCATCATGGGGACACCAGCTCTACACATTCGTATTTTCTAGGGAGAAAGCTAGAGGAACTGTGGCAAACAAACATGATATTTCTGTTTGTATCGATGACAGTTTATGCACTTGCCTAACGAAAAGTTTTTGCTTTTCTCCAAAACCATTTTTACTGTGATTTTCTCGGTCCATTGCATACGAATTCCACACCAGTTTGTCCGGATATGACTGGATGAAACCAGAAATATCCGGTTGTGTTTTGGCTAACTCAATCCAAGGTATTGCTACAGACTCTGTGTTTGTGTTTTCCGGATGTTATCAACGGACTATATTGTTTTGAATATTTTTTTATCGGGGAACATGTAATTTTGAGCTTAGATACACTAATTGGTTCCACATGGAGACACCGGCTCTACACATTCGTATTTTCTAGAGAGAAAGCTAGAGGAACTGCGGCAAACAAACATGACATTTCTGTGTGTATAGATGACATTTTATGCACTTGCCTAATGAAAAGACTTTGCTTTTCTCCAAAACTATTTTTACTGTGATTTTCTCGGTCCATTGCGTATTAAATCCACACCAGTTTGTCCGCATATGACTGCATTAAACCAGAAATATTTTTGGATATTTTCCATGGACTTTATAGTTTTGAATGTTTTTTATCCGGGAACATTTAATATTGTGCTTGAAAACACTAATTGGTTCCACATGGAGACACCAGCTCTACACATTTGTATTTTCTAGGGAGAAAGCTCAAGGAACTGCGGCAAACAAACATGAAATTTCTGTTGTCTAGATGACATTTTAAGCAATTGCCTAACGAAAAGACTTTGCTTTTCTCTGAAACCATTTTTACTGTGATTTTCTCGGTCCATTGCATGCGAAATCCACTCCACTTTGTCCGGATATGAGTGGATGAAACCAGAAATATCCGGTTGTGTTTTGGGTAACTGAATCCGAAATATTGCTACAGCCCCTTTGTTTGTGCATTCTGGATATTATCAATGGACTTATTTTTTGAATTTTTTTTCAGGGAACATTTAATTTTGTACCGATGAAACACTATTTGGTTCATAATGGGAACACCAGCTCTACACATTCGTATTTTCTAAGGAGAAAGCTAGAGGAACTGCGGCAAACAAACATGATATTTCTGTGTGTATAGATGACATTTTATGCACTTGCCTAACGAAAAGACTTTGCTTTTCTCCAAAAACATTTTTTCTGCGATTTTCTCGGTCTATTGCATATGAATTCCACACCACTTTTTCTGGATATGACTGGATGAAAATGGAAATATACGATTGTGTTTTGGCTGACTCTATCCCAGATATTGTTACAGCCTCTTTGTTTGTTTTTTCTGCATATTATCAATTTCTTTATTGTTTTGAATGTTTTTTCATCGGGGAACATTTTATTTTGAGCTTGCATACAGTAATTGGTTCCACATGGAGACACCAGGTCTACATATTCATATTTTCTAGGGAAAAAGCTCGAGGAACTGCGGCACACAAACATGATGTTTCTGTTTGTCTAGATGACTTTTTAAGCAATTGCCTAATGAAAAGACTTTGCTTTTCCCCAAAACCATTTTTACTGTGATTTTCTCGGTCCATTGCATGCGAATTCCACACCACTTTGTCCGGATATGACTGGATGAAACCACAAATATCCGGTTGTGTTTTGGCTAACTCAATCTCAGATATTGCTACAGCCTCTGTGTTTGTGTTTTCCGGATATTATCCTCGGACTTTATCGTTTTGAATGTATTTTATCGGGGAACATTTAATTTTGAGCTTAGGTACACTAATTGGTTCCACATTGGGACACCAGCTCTACATATTCGTATTTTCTAGGGAGAAAGCTAGAGGAAGTGCGGCAAACAAACATGATATTTCTGTTGGTATCGATGCCATTTTATGCACTTGCCTAACGAAAAGACTTTGTTTTTTTCCAAAACCATTTGTACTGTGATTTTCTCGGTCCATTGCATGCGAATTCCACACCAATTTGTACGGATATGAGTGGATGAAACCGGAAATATACGTTTTTTTTTTTTTTTTTTTTTTTTTTTTTTGGCTAACTCAATCCCAAATATTGCTACAGCCTCTGTGTTTGTGCGTTCTGGGTATTATCAATGGACTTATTTTTTGAATTTCTTTTTCAGGGAACATTTAATTTTGTACCGTTGAAACACTATTTGGTTCATAAAGGGAACACCAGCTCTACACATTTGTATTTTCTAAGGAGAAAGCTAGAGGAACTGCGGCAAATAAACATGATATGTCTGTTTGTATAGATGACATTTTATACACTTGCCTAAAGAAAAGACTTTGCTTTTCTCCAAAACTATTTTTACTGTGATTTTCTCGGTCCATTGCATACGAATTCCACACCAGTTTGTCCGGATATGACTGGATGAAACCAGAAATATCCGGTTGTGTTTTGGCTAACTCAATCCCAGATATTGCTACAGCCTCTGTGTTTGTGTTTTCCCAATATTATCAACAGACTTTATAGTTTTGAATGTTTTTTATCAGGGAACATTTTATTTTGATCTTGGATACACTAATTAGTTCCACATGGAGCCACCAGCTCTACATATTTGTATTTTCTAGGGAGAAAGCTAGAGGAAACTGCGGTAAAGAAACATGATATTTCTGTTTGTATAGATGACATTTTATGCACTTGCATAATGAAAAGACTTTGCTTTTCTACAAAAGCATTTTTACTGTGATTTTCTCAGTCCATTGCATATGAATTCCACACCACTTTTCCGGATATGACTGGATGAAACCAGAAATATCCGGTTGTGTTTTGCCTAACTCAATCAGAAATATTGTGAAAGCCTCTGTGTTTGTGTTTTCTGGATATTATCGATGGACTTTACTGTTTTGAATATTTTTATCAGGGAACATTTAATTTTGTACCATTGAAACACCAATTGGTTCATCATGTGGACACCAGCTCTACACATTCATATTTTCTAGGGAGAAAGCTACAGGAACTGCGGCAAACAAACATCATATGTCTGTTTGTATCGATGCCATTTTATGCACTTGCCGAAAGAAAAGAATTGCTTTTCTCCAAATCCATTTTTACTGTGATTTTCTCGGTCCATTGCATACGAATTCCACACTAGTTTGTCCTCATATGACAGGATGAAACCGGAAATATCTGCATTTATTTTGGCTAACTCAATCGCAGATATTGCTACAGCCTCTGTGTTTGTGTTTTCCGGATATTAACAAGGGACTATGTTTTTTATCCGGGAACATTTAATTTTGTACCGTTGAAACACTAACTGGTTCATCATGGAGACACCAGCTCTACACAATCGTACTTTCTGGGGAGAAAGCTACAGGAACTGCGGCAAACAAACATCATATGTCTGTTTTTATTGATGACATTTTATGCACTTGCCTAACGAACAGACTTTGCTTTTTTCCAAAACCATTTTTACTATGATTTTCTCGGTCCATTGCATACAAAATCCAAACTACTTTTTCCGGATATGACTGGATGAAACCAGAAATATCCGGTTGTGTTCTGGCTAACCCAATGCGATATATTGTGAATGGCTCTGTGTTTGTGTTTTCTGGAGATTATCGAAGGACTTTATTTTTTTGAATATTTTTATCAGGGAACATTTAATTTTGTGATGGGAAACACTAATTGGTTCCACAGGGAGACACCAGCTCTACACATTCATATTTTCTAGGGAGAAAGCTAGAGGAACTGTCGCAAACAAACATGATATTTCTGTTTGTATCGATAACATTTTATGCACTTGCCTAACGAAAAGACTTTGCTTTTCAGCAAAGCCATTTTTACTCTGATTTTCTTGCTCCATTCCATACGAATTCCACACCACTTTGACTGGATATGACTGGATGAGACCAGAATTATCCGGTTTTGTTTTGGCTAACTCAATCTCAGATATTGCTACAGCCTCTGTGTTTGTGTTTTCCGGATATTATCCTCGGACTTTATCGTTTTGAATGTTTTTTTATCGGGGAACATTTAATTTTGAGCTTAGGTACACTAGTTGGTTCCACATGGAGATACCAGCTCTACATTTTCATATTTTCTAGGGAGAAAGCCAGAGGAACTGCGGCAAACAAACATGATATTTCTGTTTGTATCCATGACATTTTATGCACTTGCCTAACGAAAAGACTTTGCTTTTCTCCAAAACAATTTTTACTGTGATTTTTTCGGTCCATTGCATACGAATTCCACTCCAGTTTGTCCGGATATGACTGGATGAAACCGGAATTATCCGCTTTTTTTTTTTTTGGCTAACTCAATCCCAGATATTGCTACAGCCTCTGTGTTTGTGTATTCCTGATTTTTTCCACGGACTTTATAGTTTTGAATATATTTATCAGGGAACATTTAATTTTGTGCTTGGAAACACTAACTGGTTCCACATGGAGACACCAGCTCTACACAATCACAGTTTCTAGGGAGAAAGCTAGAGGTACTGCGGCAAACAAACATGATATTTCTGTTTGTATCGATGACAGTTTATGCACTTGCCTAAAGAAAAGACTTTGCTTTTCTCCAAAACTATTTTTACTATGATTTTCTCGGTCCATTGCATACGAAATCCAAACTACTTTTTCCGGATATGACTGGATGAAACCAGAAATATCCGGTTGTATTCTGGCTAACCCAATGCGATATATTGTGAATGGCTCTGTGTTTGTGTTTTCTGGAGATTATCGATGGACTTTATGGCTTTTCATGTTTTTATCAGGGAACATTTAATTTTGTACCGTTGAAACACTAATTGGTTCATCATGGGGACACCAGCTCTACACATTCGTATTTTCTAGGGAGAAAGCTAGAGGAACTGTGGCAAACAAACATGATATTTCTGTTTGTATCGATGACAGTTTATGCACTTGCCTAACGAAAAGTTTTTGCTTTTCTCCAAAACCATTTTTACTGTGATTTTCTCGGTCCATTGCATACGAATTCCACACCAGTTTGTCCGGATATGACTGGATGAAACCAGAAATATCCGGTTGTGTTTTGGCTAACTCAATCCAAGGTATTGCTACAGACTCTGTGTTTGTGTTTTCCGGATGTTATCAACGGACTATATTGTTTTGAATATTTTTTTATCGGGGAACATGTAATTTTGAGCTTAGATACACTAATTGGTTCCACATGGAGACACCGGCTCTACACATTCGTATTTTCTAGAGAGAAAGCTAGAGGAACTGCGGCAAACAAACATGACATTTCTGTGTGTATAGATGACATTTTATGCACTTGCCTAATGAAAAGACTTTGCTTTTCTCCAAAACTATTTTTACTGTGATTTTCTCGGTCCATTGCGTATTAAATCCACACCAGTTTGTCCGCATATGACTGCATTAAACCAGAAATATTTTTGGATATTTTCCATGGACTTTATAGTTTTGAATGTTTTTTATCCGGGAACATTTAATATTGTGCTTGGAAACACTAATTGGTTCCACATGGAGACACCAGCTCTACACATTTGTATTTTCTAGGGAGAAAGCTCGAGGAACTGCGGCAAACAAACATGAAATTTCTGTTGTCTAGATGACATTTTAAGCAATTGCCTAACGAAAAGACTTTGCTTTTCCCCAAAACCATTTTTACTGTGATTTTCTCGGTCCATTGCATGCGAAATCCACTCCACTTTGTCCGGATATGACTGGATGAAACCAGAAATATCCGGTTGTGTTTTGGGTAACTGAATCCGAAATATTGCTACAGCCCCTTTGTTTGTGCATTCTGGATATTATCAATGGACTTATTTTTTGAATTTTTTTTCAGGGAACATTTAATTTTGTACCGATGAAACACTATTTGGTTCATAATGGGAACACCAGCTCTACACATTCGTATTTTCTAAGGAGAAAGCTAGAGGAACTGCGGCAAACAAACATGATATTTCTGTGTGTATAGATGACATTTTATGCACTTGCCTAACGAAAAGACTGTGCTTTTCTCCAAAAACATTTTTTCTGCGATTTTCTCGGTCTATAACATATGAATTCCACACCACTTTTTCTGGATATGACTGGATGAAAAAGGAAATATACGATTGTGTTTTGGCTGACTCTATCCCAGATATTGTTACAGCCTCTTTGTTTGTTTTTTCTGCATATTATCAATTTCTTTATTGTTTTGAATGTTTTTTCATCGGGGAACATTTTATTTTGAGCTTGCATACAGTAATTGGTTCCACATGGAGACACCAGGTCTACATATTCATATTTTCTAGGGAAAAAGCTCGAGGAACTGCGGCACACAAACATGATGTTTCTGTTTGTCTAGATGACTTTTTAAGCAATTGCCTAATGAAAAGACTTTGCTTTTCCCCAAAACCATTTTTACTGTGATTTTCTCGGTCCATTGCATGCGAATTCCACACCACTTTGTCCGGATATGACTGGATGAAACCACAAATATCCGGTTGTGTTTTGGCTAACTCAATCTCAGATATTGCTACAGCCTCTGTGTTTGTGTTTTCCGGATATTATCCTCGGACTTTATCGTTTTGAATGTATTTTATCGGGGAACATTTAATTTTGAGCTTAGGTACACTAATTGGTTCCACATTGGGACACCAGCTCTACATATTCGTATTTTCTAGGGAGAAAGCTAGAGGAAGTGCGGCAAACAAACATGATATTTCTGTTGGTATCGATGCCATTTTATGCACTTGCCTAACGAAAAGACTTTGTTTTTTTCCAAAACCATTTGTACTGTGATTTTCTCGGTCCATTGCATGCGAATTCCACACCACTTTGTACGGATATGAGTGGATGAAACCGGAAATATACTTTTTTTTTTTTTTTTTTTTTTTTTTTTTTTTTTTTTTTTTTTTTTTTTTTTTGGCTAACTCAATCCCAGATATTGCTACAGCCTCTGTGTTTGTGCGTTCTGGGTATTATCAATGGACTTATTTTTTGAATTTTTTTTTCAGGGAACATTTAATTTTGTACCGTTGAAACACTATTTGGTTCATAAAGGGAACACCAGCTCTACACATTTGTATTTTCTAAGGAGAAAGCTAGAGGAACTGCGGCAAATAAACATGATATGTCTGTTTGTATAGATGACATTTTATACACTTGCCTAAAGAAAAGACTTTGCTTTTCTCCAAAACTATTTTTACTGTGATTTTCTCGGTCCATTGCATACGAATTCCACACAAGTTTGTCCGGATATGACTGGATGAAACCAGAAATATCCGGTTGTGTTTTGGCTAACTCAATCCCAGATATTGCTACAGCCTCTGTGTTTGTGTTTTCCCAATATTATCAACAGACTTTATAGTTTTGAATGTTTTTTATCAGGGAACATTTTATTTTGATCTTGGATACACTAATTAGTTCCACATGGAGCCACCAGCTCTACATATTTGTATTTTCTAGGGAGAAAGCTAGAGGAAACTGCGGTAAAGAAACATGATATTTCTGTTTGTATAGATGACATTTTATGCACTTGCATAATGAAAAGACTTTGCTTTTCTACAAAAGCATTTTTACTGTGATTTTCTCAGTCCATTGCATATGAATTCCACACCACTTTTCCGGATATGACTGGATGAAACCAGAAATATCCGGTTGTGTTTTGCCTAACTCAATCAGAAATATTGTGAAAGCCTCTGTGTTTGTGTTTTCTGGATATTATCGATGGACTTTACTGTTTTGAATATTTTTATCAGGGAACATTTAATTTTGTACCGTTGAAACACCAATTGGTTCATCATGTGGACACCAGCTCTACACATTCATATTTTCTAGGGAGAAAGCTACAGGAACTGCGGCAAACAAACATCATATGTCTGTTTGTATCGATGCCATTTTATGCACTTGCCAAAAGAAAAGACTTGCTTTTCTCCAAATCCATTTTTACTGTGATTTTCTCGGTCCATTGCATACGAATTCCACACTAGTTTGTCCTCATATGACAGGATGAAACCGGAGATATCTGCATTTATTTTGGCTAACTCAATCGCAGATATTGCTACAGCCTCTGTGTTTGTGTTTTCCGGATATTAACAAGGGACTATGTTTTTTATCCGGGAACATTTAATTTTGTACCGTTGAAACACTAACTGGTTCATCATGGAGACACCAGCTCTACACATTCGTACTTTCTGGGGAGAAAGCTACAGGAACTGCGGCAAACAAACATCATATGTCTGTTTGTATTGATGACATTTTATGCACTTGCGTAACGAAAAGACTTTCTCGGTGCATTGCATACTAAGTACACACCAGTTTGTCCTGGTATGACTGGATGAAAACAGAAATATCCGGTTGTGTTTTGGCTAACTCAATCTGAAATATTGTGAAAGCCTCTGTGTTTGTGTTTTCCCACTATTATCAAAGGACTTTATTGTTTTGAATGTTTTTATCAGGCAACATTTTATTTTGATCTTGGATACACTAATTGGTTCCACATGGAGCCACCAGCTCTACATATTTGTATATTCTAGGGAGAAGCTAGAGAAACTGTGGCAAACAAACATGATATTTCTGTTTGTATAGATGACATTTTATGCACTTGCCTAACGAAAAGACTTTGCTTTTCTCCAAAACCATTTTTACTGTGATTTTCTCGGTCCATTGCATACGAATTCCAAAGACTTTTTCCGGATATGCCTGGTGGAAACCAGAAATATCCGGTTGTGTTTTGGCTAACTCAATGCCAAATATTGTGAAAGTTTCTGTGTTTGTGTTTTATGGTTATTTTCGATGCACTTTACTGTTTTGAATGTTTTTATCAGGGAATATTTCTGGATATTATTGATGGACTTTATTGTTTTGAATATTTTTATCAGGGAACATTTAATTTTGTACCGTAGAAACAATAATTGGTTCATCATGGGGACACCAGTTCTACACATTCGTATTTTCTAGGGAGAAAGCTAGAGGAACTGCCGCAAACAAACATGATATTTCTGTTTGTCTAGATGAGATTATATGCACTTGCCTAACGAAAAGACTTTGCTTTTCAGCAAAGCCATTTTTACTCTGATTTTCTTGGTCCATTGCATACGAATTCCACACCACTTTGTCCAGATATGATTGGATGAAAACAGAAATATCCGGTTGTTCTGTATAACTCAATCAGAAATATTGCGACAGCCTCTGTTTTTCTGTATTCCTGATATTATCCACGGACTTTATTGTTTTGAATGTTTTTTTTTTTTTATGAAGGAACATTTAATTTCGTGCTTGGAAACACTAATTGGTTCCACATGGAGATACCAGCTAAACACATTCGAGTTTTCTAGGGAGAAACCTAGAGGAACTGTGGCAAACAAACATGATATTTCTGTTTGTATAGATGACATTTTATCTACTTGCATAATGAAAAGACTTTGCTTTTCTCCAAAACCATGTTTACTGTGATTTTCTCGGCCAACTGTATACGAATTCCAAACCACTTTCTGTGGATATGACTGGATGAAACCAGAAATATCTGGTTGTGCTTTGGCTAACTCAACCCGAAATATTGTGAAAGCCTCTGTTTTTGTGTCTTCTTGATATTATCGATGGACTTTATTGTTTAGAATGTTTTTTATCAGGGAACATTTAATTTTGTGCTGCAAAACACTAATTGGTTCCACATGCAGACACCAGCTCTACACATTCCTATTTTCTAAGGAGAAAGCTAGAAGAACTACGGCAAAAAAACATGATATTTCTGTTTGTACAAATGACATTTTATGCACTTGCCTAACTAAAAGGCTTTGCTTTTCTCCAAAAACATTTTTACTGTGATTTTCTCGGTCCATTGCATACGAATTCCAAACCACTTTGTCCGGATATGACTGGATGAAACCGGAAATATCCAGTTGTGTTTTGGCTAACTCAATCCGAAATATTGCTACAGCCTCTCTGTTTGTGTTTTCCTGATATTATTGATGGACTTTATTGTTTTGAATATATTTATCAGGGAACATTTAATTTTGTACCGTTGAAACACTAATTCGTTCATCATGTGGACACCAGCTCCAGACATTCGTATTTTCTAGGGAGAAACCTAGAGGAACTGCCGCAAACAAACATGATATTTCTGTTTGTCTAGATGAGATTATATGCACTTGCCTAACGAAAAGACTTTGCTGTTCTCCAAAACCATTTTTACTGTGATTTTCTCGGTCCATTGCATACGAATTCCAAACCAGTTTCTCCGGATATGACTGGATGAAACCAGAAATATCCAGTTTTGTTTGGGCTAACTCAATCCCAGATATTGCTACAGCCTCTGTGTTTGTGTTTCCCTGATATTATCCATGGACTTTATTGTTTTGAATGTTTTTTTAATCAAGGAACATGTAATTTTGTACTGCGAAACACTAATTGTTTCCACATGCAGACACCAGCTCTACACATTCCTATTTTCTAGGGAGAAAGCTAGAGGAAGTGGGGCAAACAAGCATGATATATCTGTTTATATAGATGACATTTTATGCACTTGCCTAACGAAAAGACTTTGCTTTTCTCCAAAACCATTTTTACTATGATTTTCTCGGTCCATTGCATACGAAATCCAAACTACTTTTTCCGGATATGACTGGATGAAACCAGAAATATCCGGTTGTATTCTGGCTAACCCAATGCGATATATTGTGAATGGCTCTGTGTTTGTGTTTTCTGGAGATTATCGATGGACTTTATGGCTTTTCATGTTTTTATCAGGGAACATTTAATTTTGTACCGTTGAAACACTAATTGGTTCATCATGGGGACACCAGCTCTACACATTCGTATTTTCTAGGGAGAAAGCTAGAGGAACTGTGGCAAACAAACATGATATTTCTGTTTGTATCGATGACAGTTTATGCACTTGCCTAACGAAAAGTTTTTGCTTTTCTCCAAAACCATTTTTACTGTGATTTTCTCGGTCCATTGCATACGAATTCCACACCAGTTTGTCCGGATATGACTGGATGAAACCAGAAATATCCGGTTGTGTTTTGGCTAACTCAATCCAAGGTATTGCTACAGACTCTGTGTTTGTGTTTTCCGGATGTTATCAACGGACTATATTGTTTTGAATATTTTTTTATCGGGGAACATGTAATTTTGAGCTTAGATACACTAATTGGTTCCACATGGAGACACCGGCTCTACACATTCGTATTTTCTAGAGAGAAAGCTAGAGGAACTGCGGCAAACAAACATGACATTTCTGTGTGTATAGATGACATTTTATGCACTTGCCTAATGAAAAGACTTTGCTTTTCTCCAAAACTATTTTTACTGTGATTTTCTCGGTCCATTGCGTATTAAATCCACACCAGTTTGTCCGCATATGACTGCATTAAACCAGAAATATTTTTGGATATTTTCCATGGACTTTATAGTTTTGAATGTTTTTTATCCGGGAACATTTAATATTGTGCTTGGAAACACTAATTGGTTCCACATGGAGACACCAGCTCTACACATTTGTATTTTCTAGGGAGAAAGCTCGAGGAACTGCGGCAAACAAACATGAAATTTCTGTTGTCTAGATGACATTTTAAGCAATTGCCTAACGAAAAGACTTTGCTTTTCCCCAAAACCATTTTTACTGTGATTTTCTCGGTCCATTGCATGCGAAATCCACTCCACTTTGTCCGGATATGAGTGGATGAAACCAGAAATATCCGGTTGTGTTTTGGGTAACTGAATCCGAAATATTGCTACAGCCCCTTTGTTTGTGCATTCTGGATATTATCAATGGACTTATTTTTTGAATTTTTTTTCAGGGAACATTTAATTTTGTACCGATGAAACACTATTTGGTTCATAATGGGAACACCAGCTCTACACATTCGTATTTTCTAAGGAGAAAGCTAGAGGAACTGCGGCAAACAAACATGATATTTCTGTGTGTATAGATGACATTTTATGCACTTGCCTAACGAAAAGACTTTGCTTTTCTCCAAAAACATTTTTTCTGCGATTTTCTCGGTCTATTGCATATGAATTCCACACCACTTTTTCTGGATATGACTGGATGAAAAAGGAAATATACGATTGTGTTTTGGCTGACTCTATCCCAGATATTGTTACAGCCTCTTTGTTTGTTTTTTCTGCATATTATCAATTTCTTTATTGTTTTGAATGTTTTTTCATCGGGGAACATTTTATTTTGAGCTTGCATACAGTAATTGGTTCCACATGGAGACACCAGGTCTACATATTCATATTTTCTAGGGAAAAAGCTCGAGGAACTGCGGCACACAAACATGATGTTTCTGTTTGTCTAGATGACTTTTTAAGCAATTGCCTAATGAAAAGACTTTGCTTTTCCCCAAAACCATTTTTACTGTGATTTTCTCGGTCCATTGCATGCGAATTCCACACCACTTTGTCCGGATATGACTGGATGAAACCACAAATATCCGGTTGTGTTTTGGCTAACTCAATCTCAGATATTGCTACAGCCTCTGTGTTTGTGTTTTCCGGATATTATCCTCGGACTTTATCGTTTTGAATGTATTTTATCGGGGAACATTTAATTTTGAGCTTAGGTACACTAATTGGTTCCACATTGGGACACCAGCTCTACATATTCGTATTTTCTAGGGAGAAAGCTAGAGGAAGTGCGGCAAACAAACATGATATTTCTGTTGGTATCGATGCCATTTTATGCACTTGCCTAACGAAAAGACTTTGTTTTTTTCCAAAACCATTTGTACTGTGATTTTCTCGGTCCATTGCATACGAATTCCACACCACTTTGTCCGGATATGAGTGGATGAAACCGGAAATATACGTTTTTTTTGTTTTTTTTTTTGTTTTTTTTTTTTTTTTTTGGCTAACTCAATCCCAGATATTGCTACAGCCTCTGTGTTTGTGCGTTCTGGGTATTATCAATGGACTTATTTTTTGAATTTTTTTTTCAGGGAACATTTAATTTTGTACCGTTGAAACACTATTTGGTTCATAAAGGGAACACCAGCTCTACACATTCGTATTTTCTAAGGAGAAAGCTAGAGGAACTGCGGCAAATAAACATGATATGTCTGTTTGTATAGATGACATTTTATACACTTGCCTAAAGAAAAGACTTTGCTTTTCTCCAAAACTATTTTTACTGTGATTTTCTCGGTCCATTGCATACGAATTCCACACCAGTTTGTCCGGATATGACTGGATGAAACCAGAAATATCCGGTTGTGTTTTGGCTAACTCAATCCCAGATATTGCTACAGCCTCTGTGTTTGTGTTTTCCCAATATTATCAACAGACTTTATAGTTTTGAATGTTTTTTATCAGGGAACATTTTATTTTGATCTTGGATACACTAATTAGTTCCACATGGAGCCACCAGCTCTACATATTTGTATTTTCTAGGGAGAAAGCTAGAGGAAACTGCGGTAAAGAAACATGATATTTCTGTTTGTATAGATGACATTTTATGCACTTGCATAATGAAAAGACTTTGCTTTTCTACAAAAGCATTTTTACTGTGATTTTCTCAGTCCATTGCATATGAATTCCACACCACTTTTCCGGATATGACTGGATGAAACCAGAAATATCCGGTTGTGTTTTGCCTAACTCAATCAGAAATATTGTGAAAGCCTCTGTGTTTGTGTTTTCTGGATATTATCGATGGACTTTACTGTTTTGAATATTTTTATCAGGGAACATTTAATTTTGTACCGTTGAAACACCAATTGGTTCATCATGTGGACACCAGCTCTACACATTCATATTTTCTAGGGAGAAAGCTACAGGAACTGCGGCAAACAAACATCATATGTCTGTTTGTATCGATGCCATTTTATGCACTTGCCAAAAGAAAAGACTTGCTTTTCTCCAAATCCATTTTTACTGTGATTTTCTCGGTCCATTGCATACGAATTCCACACTAGTTTGTCCTCATATGACAGGATGAAACCGGAAATATCTGCATTTATTTTGGCTAACTCAATCGCAGATATTGCTACAGCCTCTGTGTTTGTGTTTTCCGGATATTAACAAGGGACTATGTTTTTTATCCGGGAACATTTAATTTTGTACCGTTGAAACACTAACTGGTTCATCATGGAGACACCAGCTCTACACATTCGTACTTTCTGGGGAGAAAGCTACAGGAACTGCGGCAAACAAACATCATATGTCTGTTTGTATTGATGACATTTTATGCACTTGCGTAACGAAAAGACTTTCTCGGTGCATTGCATACTAAGTACACACCAGTTTGTCCTGGTATGACTGGATGAAAACAGAAATATCCGGTTGTGTTTTGGCTAACTCAATCTGAAATATTGTGAAAGCCTCTGTGTTTGTGTTTTCCCACTATTATCAAAGGACTTTATTGTTTTGAATGTTTTTATCAGGCAACATTTTATTTTGATCTTGGATACACTAATTGGTTCCACATGGAGCCACCAGCTCTACATATTTGTATATTCTAGGGAGAAGCTAGAGAAACTGTGGCAAACAAACATGATATTTCTGTTTGTATAGATGACATTTTATGCACTTGCCTAACGAAAAGACTTTGCTTTTCTCCAAAACCATTTTTACTGTGATTTTCTCGGTCCATTGCATACGAATTCCAAAGACTTTTTCCGGATATGCCTGGTGGAAACCAGAAATATCCGGTTGTGTTTTGGCTAACTCAATGCCAAATATTGTGAAAGTTTCTGTGTTTGTGTTTTATGGTTATTTTCGATGCACTTTACTGTTTTGAATGTTTTTATCAGGGAATATTTCTGGATATTATTGATGGACTTTATTGTTTTGAATATTTTTATCAGGGAACATTTAATTTTGTACCGTAGAAACAATAATTGGTTCATCATGGGGACACCAGTTCTACACATTCGTATTTTCTAGGGAGAAAGCTAGAGGAACTGCCGCAAACAAACATGATATTTCTGTTTGTCTAGATGAGATTATATGCACTTGCCTAACGAAAAGACTTTGCTTTTCAGCAAAGCCATTTTTACTCTGATTTTCTTGGTCCATTGCATACGAATTCCACACCACTTTGTCCAGATATGATTGGATGAAAACAGAAATATCCGGTTGTTCTGTATAACTCAATCAGAAATATTGCGACAGCCTCTGTTTTTCTGTATTCCTGATATTATCCACGGACTTTATTGTTTTGAATGTTTTTTTTTTTTATGAAGGAACATTTAATTTCGTGCTTGGAAACACTAATTGGTTCCACATGGAGATACCAGCTAAACACATTCGAGTTTTCTAGGGAGAAACCTAGAGGAACTGTGGCAAACAAACATGATATTTCTGTTTGTATAGATGACATTTTATCTACTTGCATAATGAAAAGACTTTGCTTTTCTCCAAAACCATGTTTACTGTGATTTTCTCGGCCAACTGTATACGAATTCCAAACCACTTTCTGTGGATATGACTGGATGAAACCAGAAATATCCGGTTGTGCTTTGGCTAACTCAACCCGAAATATTGTGAAAGCCTCTGTTTTTGTGTCTTCTTGATATTATCGATGGACTTTATTGTTTAGAATGTTTTTTATCAGGGAACATTTAATTTTGTGCTGCAAAACACTGATTGGTTCCACATGCAGACACCAGCTCTACACATTCCTATTTTCTAAGGAGAAAGCTAGAAGAACTACGGCAAAAAAACATGATATTTCTGTTTGTACAAATGACATTTTATGCACTTGCCTAACTAAAAGGCTTTGCTTTTCTCCAAAAACATTTTTACTGTGATTTTCTCGGTCCATTGCATACGAATTCCAAACCACTTTGTCCGGATATGACTGGATGAAACCGGAAATATCCAGTTGTGTTTTGGCTAACTCAATCCGAAATATTGCTACAGCCTCTCTGTTTGTGTTTTCCTGATATTATTGATGGACTTTATTGTTTTGAATATATTTATCAGGGAACATTTAATTTTGTACCGTTGAAACACTAATTGGTTCATCATGTGGACACCAGCTCCAGACATTCGTATTTTCTAGGGAGAAAGCTAGAGGAACTGCCGCAAACAAACATGATATTTCTGTTTGTCTAGATGAGATTATATGCACTTGCCTAACGAAAAGACTTTGCTGTTCTCCAAAACCATTTTTACTGTGATTTTCTCGGTCCATTGCATACGAATTCCAAACCAGTTTCTCCGGATATGACTGGATGAAACCAGAAATATCCAGTTTTGTTTGGGCTAACTCAATCCCAGATATTGCTACAGCCTCTGTGTTTGTGTTTCCCTGATATTATCCATGGACTTTATTGTTTTGAATGTTTTTTTAATCAAGGAACATGTAATTTTGTACTGCGAAACACTAATTGTTTCCACATGCAGACACCAGCTCTACACATTCCTATTTTCTAGGGAGAAAGCTAGAGGAAGTGGGGCAAACAAGCATGATATATCTGTTTATATAGATGACATTTTATGCACTTGCCTAACGAAAAGACTTTGCTTTTCTCCAAAACCATTTTTACTATGATTTTCTCGGTCCATTGCATACGAAATCCAAACTACTTTTTCCGGATATGACTGGATGAAACCAGAAATATCCGGTTGTATTCTGGCTAACCCAATGCGATATATTGTGAATGGCTCTGTGTTTGTGTTTTCTGGAGATTATCGATGGACTTTATGGCTTTTCATGTTTTTATCAGGGAACATTTAATTTTGTACCGTTGAAACACTAATTGGTTCATCATGGGGACACCAGCTCTACACATTCGTATTTTCTAGGGAGAAAGCTAGAGGAACTGTGGCAAACAAACATGATATTTCTGTTTGTATCGATGACAGTTTATGCACTTGCCTAACGAAAAGTTTTTGCTTTTCTCCAAAACCATTTTTACTGTGATTTTCTCGGTCCATTGCATACGAATTCCACACCAGTTTGTCCGGATATGACTGGATGAAACCAGAAATATCCGGTTGTGTTTTGGCTAACTCAATCCAAGGTATTGCTACAGACTCTGTGTTTGTGTTTTCCGGATGTTATCAACGGACTATATTGTTTTGAATATTTTTTTATCGGGGAACATGTAATTTTGAGCTTAGATACACTAATTGGTTCCACATGGAGACACCGGCTCTACACATTCGTATTTTCTAGAGAGAAAGCTAGAGGAACTGCGGCAAACAAACATGACATTTCTGTGTGTATAGATGACATTTTATGCACTTGCCTAATGAAAAGACTTTGCTTTTCTCCAAAACTATTTTTACTGTGATTTTCTCGGTCCATTGCGTATTAAATCCACACCAGTTTGTCCGCATATGACTGCATTAAACCAGAAATATTTTTGGATATTTTCCATGGACTTTATAGTTTTGAATGTTTTTTATCCGGGAACATTTAATATTGTGCTTGGAAACACTAATTGGTTCCACATGGAGACACCAGCTCTACACATTTGTATTTTCTAGGGAGAAAGCTCGAGGAACTGCGGCAAACAAACATGAAATTTCTGTTGTCTAGATGACATTTTAAGCAATTGCCTAACGAAAAGACTTTGCTTTTCCCCAAAACCATTTTTACTGTGATTTTCTCGGTCCATTGCATGCGAAATCCACTCCACTTTGTCCGGATATGAGTGGATGAAACCAGAAATATCCGGTTGTGTTTTGGGTAACTGAATCCGAAATATTGCTACAGCCCCTTTGTTTGTGCATTCTGGATATTATCAATGGACTTATTTTTTGAATTTTTTTTCAGGGAACATTTAATTTTGTACCGATGAAACACTATTTGGTTCATAATGGGAACACCAGCTCTACACATTCGTATTTTCTAAGGAGAAAGCTAGAGGAACTGCGGCAAACAAACATGATATTTCTGTGTGTATAGATGACATTTTATGCACTTGCCTAACGAAAAGACTTTGCTTTTCTCCAAAAACATTTTTTCTGCGATTTTCTCGGTCTATTGCATATGAATTCCACACCACTTTTTCTGGATATGACTGGATGAAAAAGGAAATATACGATTGTGTTTTGGCTGACTCTATCCCAGATATTGTTACAGCCTCTTTGTTTGTTTTTTCTGCATATTATCAATTTCTTTATTGTTTTGAATGTTTTTTCATCGGGGAACATTTTATTTTGAGCTTGCATACAGTAATTGGTTCCACATGGAGACACCAGGTCTACATATTCATATTTTCTAGGGAAAAAGCTCGAGGAACTGCGGCACACAAACATGATGTTTCTGTTTGTCTAGATGACTTTTTAAGCAATTGCCTAATGAAAAGACTTTGCTTTTCCCCAAAACCATTTTTACTGTGATTTTCTCGGTCCATTGCATGCGAATTCCACACCACTTTGTCCGGATATGACTGGATGAAACCACAAATATCCGGTTGTGTTTTGGCTAACTCAATCTCAGATATTGCTACAGCCTCTGTGTTTGTGTTTTCCGGATATTATCCTCGGACTTTATCGTTTTGAATGTATTTTATCGGGGAACATTTAATTTTGAGCTTAGGTACACTAATTGGTTCCACATTGGGACACCAGCTCTACATATTCGTATTTTCTAGGGAGAAAGCTAGAGGAAGTGCGGCAAACAAACATGATATTTCTGTTGGTATCGATGCCATTTTATGCACTTGCCTAACGAAAAGACTTTGTTTTTTTCCAAAACCATTTGTACTGTGATTTTCTCGGTCCATTGCATACGAATTCCACACCACTTTGTCCGGATATGAGTGGATGAAACCGGAAATATACGTTTTTTTTTTTTTTTTTTTGTTTTTTTTTTTTTTTTTTTTGGCTAACTCAATCCCAGATATTGCTACAGCCTCTGTGTTTGTGCGTTCTGGGTATTATCAATGGACTTATTTTTTGAATTTTTTTTTCAGGGAACATTTAATTTTGTACCGTTGAAACACTATTTGGTTCATAAAGGGAACACCAGCTCTACACATTCGTATTTTCTAAGGAGAAAGCTAGAGGAACTGCGGCAAATAAACATGATATGTCTGTTTGTATAGATGACATTTTATACACTTGCCTAAAGAAAAGACTTTGCTTTTCTCCAAAACTATTTTTACTGTGATTTTCTCGGTCCATTGCATACGAATTCCACACCAGTTTGTCCGGATATGACTGGATGAAACCAGAAATATCCGGTTGTGTTTTGGCTAACTCAATCCCAGATATTGCTACAGCCTCTGTGTTTGTGTTTTCCCAATATTATCAACAGACTTTATAGTTTTGAATGTTTTTTATCAGGGAACATTTTATTTTGATCTTGGATACACTAATTAGTTCCACATGGAGCCACCAGCTCTACATATTTGTATTTTCTAGGGAGAAAGCTAGAGGAAACTGCGGTAAAGAAACATGATATTTCTGTTTGTATAGATGACATTTTATGCACTTGCATAATGAAAAGACTTTGCTTTTCTACAAAAGCATTTTTACTGTGATTTTCTCAGTCCATTGCATATGAATTCCACACCACTTTTCCGGATATGACTGGATGAAACCAGAAATATCCGGTTGTGTTTTGCCTAACTCAATCAGAAATATTGTGAAAGCCTCTGTGTTTGTGTTTTCTGGATATTATCGATGGACTTTACTGTTTTGAATATTTTTATCAGGGAACATTTAATTTTGTACCGTTGAAACACCAATTGGTTCATCATGTGGACACCAGCTCTACACATTCATATTTTCTAGGGAGAAAGCTACAGGAACTGCGGCAAACAAACATCATATGTCTGTTTGTATCGATGCCATTTTATGCACTTGCCAAAAGAAAAGACTTGCTTTTCTCCAAATCCATTTTTACTGTGATTTTCTCGGTCCATTGCATACGAATTCCACACTAGTTTGTCCTCATATGACAGGATGAAACCGGAAATATCTGCATTTATTTTGGCTAACTCAATCGCAGATATTGCTACAGCCTCTGTGTTTGTGTTTTCCGGATATTAACAAGGGACTATGTTTTTTATCCGGGAACATTTAATTTTGTACCGTTGAAACACTAACTGGTTCATCATGGAGACACCAGCTCTACACATTCGTACTTTCTGGGGAGAAAGCTACAGGAACTGCGGCAAACAAACATCATATGTCTGTTTGTATTGATGACATTTTATGCACTTGCGTAACGAAAAGACTTTCTCGGTGCATTGCATACTAAGTACACACCAGTTTGTCCTGGTATGACTGGATGAAAACAGAAATATCCGGTTGTGTTTTGGCTAACTCAATCTGAAATATTGTGAAAGCCTCTGTGTTTGTGTTTTCCCACTATTATCAAAGGACTTTATTGTTTTGAATGTTTTTATCAGGCAACATTTTATTTTGATCTTGGATACACTAATTGGTTCCACATGGAGCCACCAGCTCTACATATTTGTATATTCTAGGGAGAAGCTAGAGAAACTGTGGCAAACAAACATGATATTTCTGTTTGTATAGATGACATTTTATGCACTTGCCTAACGAAAAGACTTTGCTTTTCTCCAAAACCATTTTTACTGTGATTTTCTCGGTCCATTGCATACGAATTCCAAAGACTTTTTCCGGATATGCCTGGTGGAAACCAGAAATATCCGGTTGTGTTTTGGCTAACTCAATGCCAAATATTGTGAAAGTTTCTGTGTTTGTGTTTTATGGTTATTTTCGATGCACTTTACTGTTTTGAATGTTTTTATCAGGGAATATTTCTGGATATTATTGATGGACTTTATTGTTTTGAATATTTTTATCAGGGAACATTTAATTTTGTACCGTAGAAACAATAATTGGTTCATCATGGGGACACCAGTTCTACACATTCGTATTTTCTAGGGAGAAAGCTAGAGGAACTGCCGCAAACAAACATGATATTTCTGTTTGTCTAGATGAGATTATATGCACTTGCCTAACGAAAAGACTTTGCTTTTCAGCAAAGCCATTTTTACTCTGATTTTCTTGGTCCATTGCATACGAATTCCACACCACTTTGTCCAGATATGATTGGATGAAAACAGAAATATCCGGTTGTTCTGTATAACTCAATCAGAAATATTGCGACAGCCTCTGTTTTTCTGTATTCCTGATATTATCCACGGACTTTATTGTTTTGAATGTTTTTTTTTTTTATGAAGGAACATTTAATTTCGTGCTTGGAAACACTAATTGGTTCCACATGGAGATACCAGCTAAACACATTCGAGTTTTCTAGGGAGAAACCTAGAGGAACTGTGGCAAACAAACATGATATTTCTGTTTGTATAGATGACATTTTATCTACTTGCATAATGAAAAGACTTTGCTTTTCTCCAAAACCATGTTTACTGTGATTTTCTCGGCCAACTGTATACGAATTCCAAACCACTTTCTGTGGATATGACTGGATGAAACCAGAAATATCCGGTTGTGCTTTGGCTAACTCAACCCGAAATATTGTGAAAGCCTCTGTTTTTGTGTCTTCTTGATATTATCGATGGACTTTATTGTTTAGAATGTTTTTTATCAGGGAACATTTAATTATGTGCTGCAAAACACTGATTGGTTCCACATGCAGACACCAGCTCTACACATTCCTATTTTCTAAGGAGAAAGCTAGAAGAACTACGGCAAAAAAACATGATATTTCTGTTTGTACAAATGACATTTTATGCACTTGCCTAACTAAAAGGCTTTGCTTTTCTCCAAAAACATTTTTACTGTGATTTTCTCGGTCCATTGCATACGAATTCCAAACCACTTTGTCCGGATATGACTGGATGAAACCGGAAATATCCAGTTGTGTTTTGGCTAACTCAATCCGAAATATTGCTACAGCCTCTCTGTTTGTGTTTTCCTGATATTATTGATGGACTTTATTGTTTTGAATATATTTATCAGGGAACATTTAATTTTGTACCGTTGAAACACTAATTGGTTCATCATGTGGACACCAGCTCCAGACATTCGTATTTTCTAGGGAGAAAGCTAGAGGAACTGCCGCAAACAAACATGATATTTCTGTTTGTCTAGATGAGATTATATGCACTTGCCTAACGAAAAGACTTTGCTGTTCTCCAAAACCATTTTTACTTTGATTTTCTCGGTCCATTGCATACGAATTCCAAACCAGTTTCTCCGGATATGACTGGGTGAAACCGGAAATATCCGGGGTTTTTTTTGGCTAACTCAATCCCAGATTTTGCTACAGCCTCTGTGTTTGTGTTTTCCTGATATTATCCATGGACTTTATTGTTTTGAATGTTTTTTTAATCAAGGAACATGTAATTTTGTACTGCGAAACACTAATTGTTTCCACATGCAGACAGCAGCTCTACACATTCCTATTTTCTAGGGAGAAAGCTAGAGGAAGTGGGGCAAACAAGCATGATATATCTGTTTATATAGATGACATTTTATGCACTTGCCTAATGAAAAGACTTTGCTTTTCTCCAAAACCATTTTTACTGTGATTTTCTCGGTCCATTGCATACGAATTCCACACCACTATGTCCGGATATGACTGGATGAAACCAGAAATGTCCGGTTGCGTTTTGGCTAACTCAATCCCAGATATTGATACAACCTCTGTGTTTGTGTTTTCTGGATATTATCGATGGACTTTATTGTTTTGAATGTTTTTTTATTAGGGAACATTTTATTTTGAGCTTGGATACAGTAATTCATTTCACATGGAGACACCAGTTCTACACTTTCGTATTTTCTATGGAGAAAGCTAGAGTTACTGCGGTAAACAAACATGATATTTCTGTTTGTACAAATGACATTTTATGCACTTGCCTAACTAAAAGGCTTTGCTTTACTCCAAAATCAATTTTACTGTGATTTTCTCTGTCCATTGCATACGAATTCCACACCAGTTTGTCTGGATATGACTGGATGAAACCGGAAATATCCGGTTTTGTTTTGGCTTACTCAATCCGAAATATTGCTACAGCCTCTGTGTTTGTGTTTTCCTGATATTATTGATGGACTTTATTGTTTTGAATATATTTATCAGGGAACATTTATTTTGAACCGTTGAAACACTAGTTCGTTCATCATGTGGACACCAACTCCAGACATTCGTATTTTTTAGTGGAAAGCTAGAGGAACTGTGGCAAACAAACATGATATTTCTGTTTCTATAGATGACATTTGATGCATTTGCCTAACAAAAAGACTTTGCTTTTCTCCAAAACCATTTTTACATTGATTTTCTCGGTCCATTGCATACGAATTCCACACCAGTTTCTCCGGATATGACTGGGTGAAACCAGAAATATCCGGTGTTTTTTTGCCTACTCAATCCCAGATATTGCTACAGCCTCTCTGTTTGTGTTTTCTGGATATTATCGATGGACTTTATTGTTTGAATGTTTTTTTTATTAGGGGACATTTTATTTTGAGCTTGGAAACACTAATTGGTTCCACATGGAGAAACCAGATCTACACATTCCTATTTTCTAGGGAGAAATCTACTGGAACTGCGGCAAGCAAACATGATATTTCTGTTTGTATAGATCACATATTATGCACTTGCCTAACGAAAAGACTTTGCTTTTCTCCAATCCATTTTTACTGTGATTTTCTCGGTCCATTGCATACGAATTCCCCACCAGTTTCTCCGGATATGACTGGATGAAACCGGATATATCCAGTTTAGTTTTGGCTAACTCAATCCCAGATATTGCTACATCCTCTGTGTTTGTGTTTTCCTGATATTATCCAGGGACTTTATTGGTTTGAATATTTTTTCTCAGGGAACATTTAATTTTGTGCTTGGAAACACTAATTGGTTCCACATGGAGACACCAGATCTACACATTCCTATTTTCTAGGGAGAAAGCTAGAAGAACTGCGGCAAACAAACATGATATTTCTGTTTGTATAGATGACATTTTATGTACTTCCCTAATGAAAAGACTTTGCTTTTCTCCAAAACCATATTTACTGTGATTTTCTCGGTCCATTGCATACGAATTCCACACCACTTTGCCCGGATATGACTGGATGAAACCAGAAATATCCGGTTGTGCTTTGGCTAACTCAACCCGAAATATTGTGAAAGCCTCTGTTTTTGTGTCTTCTTGATATTATCGATGGACTTTATTGTTTAGAATGTTTTTTATCAGGGAACATTTAATTTTGTGCTGCAAAACACTGATTGGTTCCACATGCAGACACCAGCTCTACACATTCCTATTTTCTAAGGAGAAAGCTAGAAGAACTACGGCAAAAAAACATGATATTTCTGTTTGTACAAATGACATTTTATGCACTTGCCTAACTAAAAGGCTTTGCTTTTCTCCAAAAACATTTTTACTGTGATTTTCTCGGTCCATTGCATACGAATTCCAAACCACTTTGTCCGGATATGACTGGATGAAACCGGAAATATCCAGTTGTGTTTTGGCTAACTCAATCCGAAATATTGCTACAGCCTCTCTGTTTGTGTTTTCCTGATATTATTGATGGACTTTATTGTTTTGAATATATTTATCAGGGAACATTTAATTTTGTACCGTTGATTCACTAATTCGTTCATCATGTGGACACCAGCTCCAGACATTCGTATTTTCTAGGGAGAAAGCTAGAGGAACTGCCGCAAACAAACATGATATTTCTGTTTGTCTAGATGAGATTATATGCACTTGCCTAACGAAAAGACTTTGCTGTTCTCCAAAACCATTTTTACTGTGATTTTCTCGGTCCATTGCATACGAATTCCAAACCAGTTTCTCCGGATATGACTAGGTGAAACCGGAAATATCCGGGGTTTTTTTTGGCTAACTCAATCCCAGATATTGCTACAGCCTCTGTGTTTGTGTTTTCCTGATATTATCCATGGACTTTATTGTTTTGAATGTTTTTTTAATCAAGGAACATGTAATTTTGTACTGCGAAACACTAATTGTTTCCACATGCAGACACCAGCTCTACACATTCCTATTTTCTAGGGAGAAATCTAGAGGAACTGCGGCAAACAAACATGATATTTCTGTTTGTATCGATGACATTTTATGCACTTGCCTAATGAAAAGAGTTTGCTTTTCTCCAAAACTATTTTTACTGTGATTTTGTCCGTCCATTGCATATGAATTCCACACAACTTTGACATGATATGACAGGATGAAACCGGAAATATCCGGCTGTGTTTTGGCTAACTCAATCCGAAATATTGTGAAAACCTCTGTGTTCGTGTTTTCTGGATATTGTCGATGGACTTTACAGTTTTGAATGTTTTTATCAGGGAACATTTAATTTTGTACCATTGAAACACTAATTTTTTCCACATGGAGACACCAGCTCCACACATTCGAATATTCTAGGGAGAAAGCTAGAGGAACTCTGGCAAACAAACATGATATTACTGTTTTTATAGATGGCATTTTATGCACTTGCCTAAGGAAAAGACTTTGCTTTCCTCCACAACAATTTTTTTTCTGTGATTTTCTCGGTCCATTGCATTCGAATTCCACACCATTTTCTCCAGATATAACTGGAATAAACCGGAAATATCCGCTTCTGTTCTGGCTAACCCAATGTGATATATTGTGAATGGCTCTGTGTTTGTGTTTTCCTTATGTTACCAACGGACTTTATGGCTTTTCATGTTTTTATCAGGGAACATTTAATTTTGTACCGTTGAAACACTAATTGGTTCATCATGGGGACACCAGCTCTACACATTCGTATTTTCTAGGGAGAAAGCTAGAGGAACTGCGGCAAACAGACATGATATTTCTGTTTGTATAGATGACATTTTATCTACTTGCCTAATGAAAAGACTTTGCTTTTCTCCAAAACCATTTTTACTGTGATTTTCTCGGTCCATTGCATGCGAAATCCACTCCACTTTGTCCGGATATGACTGGATGAAACCAGAAATATCCGGTTGTGTTTTGGGTAACTGAATCCGAAATATTGCTACAGCCCCTTTGTTTGTGCATTCTGGATATTATCAATGGACTTATTTTTTGAATTTTTTTTCAGGGAACATTTAATTTTGTACCGATGAAACACTATTTGGTTCATAATGGGAACACCAGCTCTACACATTCGTATTTTCTAAGGAGAAAGCTAGAGGAACTGCGGCAAACAAACATGATATTTCTGTGTGTATAGATGACATTTTATGCACTTGCCTAACGAAAAGACTTTGCTTTTCTCCAAAAACATTTTTTCTGCGATTTTCTCGGTCTATTGCATATGAATTCCACACCACTTTTTCTGGATATGACTGGATGAAAAAGGAAATATACGATTGTGTTTTGGCTGACTCTATCCCAGATATTGTTACAGCCTCTTTGTTTGTTTTTTCTGCATATTATCAATTTCTTTATTGTTTTGAATGTTTTTTCATCGGGGAACATTTTATTTTGAGCTTGCATACAGTAATTGGTTCCACATGGAGACACCAGGTCTACATATTCATATTTTCTAGGGAAAAAGCTCGAGGAACTGCGGCACACAAACATGATGTTTCTGTTTGTCTAGATGACTTTTTAAGCAATTGCCTAATGAAAAGACTTTGCTTTTCCCCAAAACCATTTTTACTGTGATTTTCTCGGTCCATTGCATGCGAATTCCACACCACTTTGTCCGGATATGACTGGATGAAACCACAAATATCCGGTTGTGTTTTGGCTAACTCAATCTCAGATATTGCTACAGCCTCTGTGTTTGTGTTTTCCGGATATTATCCTCGGACTTTATCGTTTTGAATGTATTTTATCGGGGAACATTTAATTTTGAGCTTAGGTACACTAATTGGTTCCACATTGGGACACCAGCTCTACATATTCGTATTTTCTAGGGAGAAAGCTAGAGGAAGTGCGGCAAACAAACATGATATTTCTGTTGGTATCGATGCCATTTTATGCACTTGCCTAATGAAAAGACTTTGTTTTTTTCCAAAACCATTTGTACTGTGATTTTCTCGGTCCATTACATACGAATTCCACACCACTTTGTCCGGATATGAGTGGATGAAACCGGAAATATACGTTTTTTTTGTTTTTTTTTTGTTTTTTTTTTTTTTTGGCTAACTCAATCCCAGATATTGCTACAGCCTCTGTGTTTGTGCGTTCTGGGTATTATCAATGGACTTATTTTTTGAATTTTTTTTTCAGGGAACATTTAATTTTGTACCGTTGAAACACTATTTGGTTCATAAAGGGAACACCAGCTCTACACATTCGTATTTTCTAAGGAGAAAGCTAGAGGAACTGCGGCAAATAAACATGATATGTCTGTTTGTATAGATGACATTTTATACACTTGCCTAAAGAAAAGACTTTGCTTTTCTCCAAAACTATTTTTACTGTGATTTTCTTGGTCCATTGCATACGAATTCCACACCAGTTTGTCCGGATATGACTGGATGAAACCAGAAATATCCGGTTGTGTTTTGGCTAACTCAATCCCAGATATTGCTACAGCCTCTGTGTTTGTGTTTTCCCAATATTATCAACAGACTTTATAGTTTTGAATGTTTTTTATCAGGGAACATTTTATTTTGATCTTGGATACACTAATTAGTTCCACATGGAGCCACCAGCTATACATATTTGTATTTTCTAGGGAGAAAGCTAGAGGAAACTGCGGTAAAGAAACATGATATTTCTGTTTGTATAGATGACATTTTATGCACTTGCATAATGAAAAGACTTTGCTTTTCTACAAAAGCATTTTTACTGTGATTTTCTCAGTCCATTGCATATGAATTCCACACCACTTTTCCGGATATGACTGGATGAAACCAGAAATATCCGGTTGTGTTTTGCCTAACTCAATCAGAAATATTGTGAAAGCCTCTGTGTTTGTGTTTTCTGGATATTATCGATGGACTTTACTGTTTTGAATATTTTTATCAGGGAACATTTAATTTTGTACCGTTGAAACATCAATTGGTTCATCATGTGGACACCAGCTCTACACATTCATATTTTCTAGGGAGAAAGCTACAGGAACTGCGGCAAACAAACATCATATGTCTGTTTGTATCGATGCCATTTTATGCACTTGCCGAAAGAAAAGACTTGCTTTTCTCCAAATCCATTTTTACTGTGATTTTCTCGGTCCATTGCATACGAATTCCACACTAGTTTGTCCTCATATGACAGGATGAAACCGGAAATATCTGCATTTATTTTGGCTAACTCAATCGCAGATATTGCTACAGCCTCTGTGTTTGTGTTTTCCGGATATTAACAAGGGACTATGTTTTTTATCCGGGAACATTTAATTTTGTACCGTTGAAACACTAACTGGTTCATCATGGAGACACCAGCTCTACACATTCGTACTTTCTGGGGAGAAAGCTACAGGAACTGCGGCAAACAAACATCATATGTCTGTTTGTATTGATGACATTTTATGCACTTGCGTAACGAAAAGACTTTCTCGGTGCATTGCATACTAAGTACACACCAGTTTGTCCTGGTATGACTGGATGAAAACAGAAATATCCGGTTGTGTTTTGGCTAACTCAATCTGAAATATTGTGAAAGCCTCTGTGTTTGTGTTTTCCCACTATTATCAAAGGACTTTATTGTTTTGAATGTTTTTATCAGGCAACATTTTATTTTGATCTTGGATACACTAATTGGTTCCACATGGAGCCACCAGCTCTACATATTTGTATATTCTAGGGAGAAGCTAGAGAAACTGTGGCAAACAAACATGATATTTCTGTTTGTATAGATGACATTTTATGCACTTGCCTAACGAAAAGACTTTGCTTTTCTCCAAAACCATTTTTACTGTGATTTTCTCGGTCCATTGCATACGAATTCCAAAGACTTTTTCCGGATATGCCTGGTGGAAACCAGAAATATCCGGTTGTGTTTTGGCTAACTCAATGCCAAATATTGTGAAAGTTTCTGTGTTTGTGTTTTATGGTTATTTTCGATGCACTTTACTGTTTTGAATGTTTTTATCAGGGAATATTTCTGGATATTATTGATGGACTTTATTGTTTTGAATATTTTTATCAGGGAACATTTAATTTTGTACCGTAGAAACAATAATTGGTTCATCATGGGGACACCAGTTCTACACATTCGTATTTTCTAGGGAGAAAGCTAGAGGAACTGCCGCAAACAAACATGATATTTCTGTTTGTCTAGATGAGATTATATGCACTTGCCTAACGAAAAGACTTTGCTTTTCAGCAAAGCCATTTTTACTCTGATTTTCTTGGTCCATTGCATACGAATTCCACACCACTTTGTCCAGATATGATTGGATGAAAACAGAAATATCCGGTTGTTCTGTATAACTCAATCAGAAATATTGCGACAGCCTCTGTTTTTCTGTATTCCTGATATTATCCACGGACTTTATTGTTTTGAATGTTTTTTTTTTATGAAGGAACATTTAATTTCGTGCTTGGAAACACTAATTGGTTCCACATGGAGATACCAGCTAAACACATTCGAGTTTTCTAGGGAGAAACCTAGAGGAACTGTGGCAAACAAACATGATATTTCTGTTTGTATAGATGACATTTTATCTACTTGCATAATGAAAAGACTTTGCTTTTCTCCAAAACCATGTTTACTGTGATTTTCTCGGCCAACTGTATACGAATTCCAAACCACTTTCTGTGGATATGACTGGATGAAACCAGAAATATCCGGTTGTGCTTTGGCTAACTCAACCCGAAATATTGTGAAAGCCTCTGTTTTTGTGTCTTCTTGATATTATCGATGGACTTTATTGTTTAGAATGTTTTTTATCAGGGAACATTTAATTTTGTGCTGCAAAACACTAATTGGTTCCACATGCAGACACCAGCTCTACACATTCCTATTTTCTAAGGAGAAAGCTAGAAGAACTACGGCAAAAAAACATGATATTTCTGTTTGTACAAATGACATTTTATGCACTTGCCTAACTAAAAGGCTTTGCTTTTCTCCAAAAACATTTTTACTGTGATTTTCTCGGTCCATTGCATACGAATTCCAAACCACTTTGTCCGGATATGACTGGATGAAACCGGAAATATCCAGTTGTGTTTTGGCTAACTCAATCCGAAATATTGCTACAGCCTCTCTGTTTGTGTTTTCCTGATATTATTGATGGACTTTATTGTTTTGAATATATTTATCAGGGAACATTTAATTTTGTACCGTTGAAACACTAATTCGTTCATCATGTGGACACCAGCTCCAGACATTCGTATTTTCTAGGGAGAAAGCTAGAGGAACTGCCGCAAACAAACATGATATTTCTGTTTGTCTAGATGAGATTATATGCACTTGCCTAACGAAAAGACTTTGCTGTTCTCCAAAACCATTTTTACTTTGATTTTCTCGGTCCATTGCATACGAATTCCAAACCAGTTTCTCCGGATATGACTGGGTGAAACCGGAAATATCCGGGGTTTTTTTTGGCTAACTCAATCCCAGATATTGCTACAGCCTCTGTGTTTGTGTTTTCCTGATATTATCCATGGACTTTATTGTTTTGAATGTTTTTTTAATCAAGGAACATGTAATTTTGTACTGCGAAACACTAATTGTTTCCACATGCAGACACCAGCTCTACACATTCCTATTTTCTAGGGAGAAAGCTAGAGGAAGTGGGGCAAACAAGCATGATATATCTGTTTATATAGATGACATTTTATGCACTTGCACAATGAAAAGACTTTGCTTTTCTCCAAAACCATTTTTACTGTGATTTTCTCGGTCCATTGCATACGAATTCCAAAGACTTTTTCCGGATATGCCTGGTGGAAACCAGAAATATCCGGTTGTGTTTTGGCTAACTCAATGCCAAATATTGTGAAAGTTTCTGTGTTTGTGTTTTATGGTTATTTTCGATGCACTTTACTGTTTTGAATGTTTTTATCAGGGAATATTTCTGGATATTATTGATGGACTTTATTGTTTTGAATATTTTTATCAGGGAACATTTAATTTTGTACCGTAGAAACAATAATTGGTTCATCATGGGGACACCAGTTCTACACATTCGTATTTTCTAGGGAGAAAGCTAGAGGAACTGCCGCAAACAAACATGATATTTCTGTTTGTCTAGATGAGATTATATGCACTTGCCTAACGAAAAGACTTTGCTTTTCAGCAAAGCCATTTTTACTCTGATTTTCTTGGTCCATTGCATACGAATTCCACACCACTTTGTCCAGATATGATTGGATGAAAACAGAAATATCCGGTTGTTCTGTATAACTCAATCAGAAATATTGCGACAGCCTCTGTTTTTCTGTATTCCTGATATTATCCACGGACTTTATTGTTTTGAATGTTTTTTTTTTATGAAGGAACATTTAATTTCGTGCTTGGAAACACTAATTGGTTCCACATGGAGATACCAGCTAAACACATTCGAGTTTTCTAGGGAGAAACCTAGAGGAACTGTGGCAAACAAACATGATATTTCTGTTTGTATAGATGACATTTTATCTACTTGCATAATGAAAAGACTTTGCTTTTCTCCAAAACCATGTTTACTGTGATTTTCTCGGCCAACTGTATACGAATTCCAAACCACTTTCTGTGGATATGACTGGATGAAACCAGAAATATCCGGTTGTGCTTTGGCTAACTCAACCCGAAATATTGTGAAAGCCTCTGTTTTTGTGTCTTCTTGATATTATCGATGGACTTTATTGTTTAGAATGTTTTTTATCAGGGAACATTTAATTTTGTGCTGCAAAACACTAATTGGTTCCACATGCAGACACCAGCTCTACACATTCCTATTTTCTAAGGAGAAAGCTAGAAGAACTACGGCAAAAAAACATGATATTTCTGTTTGTACAAATGACATTTTATGCACTTGCCTAACTAAAAGGCTTTGCTTTTCTCCAAAAACATTTTTACTGTGATTTTCTCGGTCCATTGCATACGAATTCCAAACCACTTTGTCCGGATATGACTGGATGAAACCGGAAATATCCAGTTGTGTTTTGGCTAACTCAATCCGAAATATTGCTACAGCCTCTCTGTTTGTGTTTTCCTGATATTATTGATGGACTTTATTGTTTTGAATATATTTATCAGGGAACATTTAATTTTGTACCGTTGAAACACTAATTCGTTCATCATGTGGACACCAGCTCCAGACATTCGTATTTTCTAGGGAGAAAGCTAGAGGAACTGCCGCAAACAAACATGATATTTCTGTTTGTCTAGATGAGATTATATGCACTTGCCTAACGAAAAGACTTTGCTGTTCTCCAAAACCATTTTTACTTTGATTTTCTCGGTCCATTGCATACGAATTCCAAACCAGTTTCTCCGGATATGACTGGGTGAAACCGGAAATATCCGGGGTTTTTTTTGGCTAACTCAATCCCAGATATTGCTACAGCCTCTGTGTTTGTGTTTTCCTGATATTATCCATGGACTTTATTGTTTTGAATGTTTTTTTAATCAAGGAACATGTAATTTTGTACTGCGAAACACTAATTGTTTCCACATGCAGACACCAGCTCTACACATTCCTATTTTCTAGGGAGAAAGCTAGAGGAAGTGGGGCAAACAAGCATGATATATCTGTTTATATAGATGACATTTTATGCACTTGCACAATGAAAAGACTTTGCTTTTCTCCAAAACCATTTTTACTGTGATTTTCTCGGTCCATTGCATACGAATTCCACACCACTATGTCCGGATATGACTGGATGAAACCAGAAATGTCCGGTTGCGTTTTGGCTAACTCAATCCCAGATATTGATACAACCTCTGTGTTTGTGTTTTCTGGATATTATCGATGGACTTTATTGTTTTGAATGTTTTTTTATTAGGGAACATTTTATTTTGAGCTTGGATACAGTAATTCATTTCACATGGAGACACCAGTTCTACACTTTCGTATTTTCTAGGGAGAAAGCTAGAGGAACTGCGGTAAACAAACATGATATTTCTGTTTGTACAAATGACATTTTATGCACTTGCCTAACTAAAAGGCTTTGCTTTACTCCAAAATCAATTTTACTGTGATTTTCTCTGTCCATTGCATACGAATTCCACACCAGTTTGTCTGGATATGACTGGATGAAACCGGAAATATCCGGTTTTGTTTTGGCTTACTCAATCCGAAATATTGCTACAGCCTCTGTGTTTGTGTTTTCCTGATATTATTGATGGACTTTATTGTTTTGAATATATTTATCAGGGAACATTTATTTTGAACCGTTGAAACACTAGTTCGTTCATCATGTGGACACCAACTCCAGACATTCGTATTTTTTAGTGGAAAGCTAGAGGAACTGTGGCAAACAAACATGATATTTCTGTTTCTATAGATGACATTTGATGCATTTGCCTAACAAAAAGACTTTGCTTTTCTCCAAAACCATTTTTACATTGATTTTCTCGGTCCATTGCATACGAATTCCACACCAGTTTCTCCGGATATGACTGGGTGAAACCAGAAATATCCGGTGTTTTTTTGCCTACTCAATCCCAGATATTGCTACAGCCTCTCTGTTTGTGTTTTCTGGATATTATCGATGGACTTTATTGTTTGAATGTTTTTTTTATTAGGGGACATTTTATTTTGAGCTTGGAAACACTAATTGGTTCCACATGGAGAAACCAGATCTACACATTCCTATTTTCTAGGGAGAAATCTACTGGAACTGCGGCAAGCAAACATGATATTTCTGTTTGTATAGATCACATATTATGCACTTGCCTAACGAAAAGACTTTGCTTTTCTCCAATCCATTTTTACTGTGATTTTCTCGGTCCATTGCATACGAATTCCCCACCAGTTTCTCCGGATATGACTGGATGAAACCGGATATATCCAGTTTAGTTTTGGCTAACTCAATCCCAGATATTGCTACATCCTCTGTGTTTGTGTTTTCCTGATATTATCCAGGGACTTTATTGGTTTGAATATTTTTTCTCAGGGAACATTTAATTTTGTGCTTGGAAACACTAATTGGTTCCACATGCAGACACCAGCTCTACACATTCCTATTTTCTAAGGAGAAAGCTAGAAGAACTACGGCAAAAAAACATGATATTTCTGTTTGTACAAATGACATTTTATGCACTTGCCTAACTAAAAGGCTTTGCTTTTCTCCAAAAACATTTTTACTGTGATTTTCTCGGTCCATTGCATACGAATTCCAAACCACTTTGTCCGGATATGACTGGATGAAACCGGAAATATCCAGTTGTGTTTTGGCTAACTCAATCCGAAATATTGCTACAGCCTCTCTGTTTGTGTTTTCCTGATATTATTGATGGACTTTATTGTTTTGAATATATTTATCAGGGAACATTTAATTTTGTACCGTTGAAACACTAATTCGTTCATCATGTGGACACCAGCTCCAGACATTCGTATTTTCTAGGGAGAAAGCTAGAGGAACTGCCGCAAACAAACATGATATTTCTGTTTGTCTAGATGAGATTATATGCACTTGCCTAACGAAAAGACTTTGCTGTTCTCCAAAACCATTTTTACTGTGATTTTCTCGGTCCATTGCATACGAATTCCAAACCAGTTTCTCCGGATATGACTGGGTGAAACCGGAAATATCCGGGGTTTTTTTTGGCTAACTCAATCCCAGATATTGCTACAGCCTCTGTGTTTGTGTTTTCCTGATATTATCCATGGACTTTATTGTTTTGAATGTTTTTTTAATCAAGGAACATGTAATTTTGTACTGCGAAACACTAATTGTTTCCACATGCAGACACCAGCTCTACACATTCCTATTTTCTAGGGAGAAATCTAGAGGAACTGCGGCAAACAAACATGATATTTCTGTTTGTATCGATGACATTTTATGCACTTGCCTAATGAAAAGAGTTTGCTTTTCTCCAAAACTATTTTTACTGTGATTTTGTCCGTCCATTGCATATGAATTCCACACAACTTTGACATGATATGACAGGATGAAACCGGAAATATCCGGCTGTGTTTTGGCTAACTCAATCCGAAATATTGTGAAAACCTCTGTGTTCGTGTTTTCTGGATATTGTCGATGGACTTTACAGTTTTGAATGTTTTTATCAGGGAACATTTAATTTTGTACCATTGAAACACTAATTTTTTCCACATGGAGACACCAGCTCCACACATTCGAATATTCTAGGGAGAAAGCTAGAGGAACTCTGGCAAACAAACATGATATTACTGTTTTTATAGATGGCATTTTATGCACTTGCCTAAGGAAAAGACTTTGCTTTCCTCCACAACAATTTTTTTTCTGTGATTTTCTCGGTCCATTGCATTCGAATTCCACACCATTTTCTCCAGATATAACTGGAATAAACCGGAAATATCCGCTTCTGTTCTGGCTAACCCAATGTGATATATTGTGAATGCCTCTGTGTTTCTGTTTTCCTTATGTTACCAACGGACTTTATGGCTTTACATGTTTTTATCAGGGAACATTTAATTTTGTACCGTTGAAACACTAATTGGTTCATCATGGGGACACCAGCTCTACACATTCGTATTTTCTAGGGAGAAAGCTAGAGGAACTGCGGCAAACAGACATGATATTTCTGTTTGTATAGATGACATTTTATCTACTTGCCTAATGAAAAGACTTTGCTTTTCTCCAAAACAATTTTTACTGTGATTTTATCGGTCCACTGCATATGAATTCCACACCAGTTTGTCCATATATGACTGGATGAAACAGAAATATGCAGTTGTGTTTTGGCTAACTCAATCCGAAATAGTGTGAAAGTTTCAGTGTGTGTGTTTTCTGGATATTATTGATGGACTTTATTGCTTTGAATATTTTTATCAAGGAACATTTAATTTTTTACCGTAGAAACAATAATTGGTTCATCATGGGGACACCAGTTCTACACATTCGTATTTTCTAGGGAGAAAGCTAGAGGAACTGCCGCAAACAAACATGATATTTCTGTTTGTCTAGATGAGATTATATGCACTTGCATAATGAAAAGACTTTGCTTTTCTACAAAAGCATTTTTACTGTGATTTTCTCGGTCCATTGCATACGAATTCCACACCACTTTGTCCAGATATGATTGGATGAAAACAGAAATATCCGGTTGTTCTGTATAACTCAATCAGAAATATTGCGACAGCCTCTGTTTTTCTGTATTCCTGATATTATCCACGGACTTTATTGTTTTGAATGTTTTTTTTATGAAGGAACATTTAATTTCGTGCTTGGAAACACTAATTGGTTCCACATTGAGATACCAGCTCCACATATTCGAGTTTTCTAGGGAGAAACCTAGAGGAACTGTGGCAAACAAACATGATATTTCTGTTTGTATAGATGACATTTTATCTACTTGCATAATGAAAAGACTTTGCTTTTCTCCAAAACCATGTTTACTGTGATTTTCTCGGCCAACTGCATACGAATTCCAAACCACTTTCTCTGGATATGACTGGATGAAACAGAAATATCTGGTTGTGCTTTGGCTAACTCAACCCGAAATATTGTGAAAGCCTCTGTTTTTGTGTCTTCTTGATATTATCGATGGACTTTATTGTTTAGAATGTTTTTTATCAGGGAACATTTAATTTTGTGCTGCAAAACACTGATTGGTTCCACATGCAGACACCAGCTCTACACATTCCTATTTTCTAAGGAGAAAGCTAGAAGAACTACGGCAAAAAAACATGATATTTCTGTTTGTACAAATGACATTTTATGCATTTGCCTAACTAAAAGGCTTTGCTTTTCTCCAAAAACATTTTTACTGTGATTTTCTCGGTCCATTGCATACGAATTCCAAACCACTTTGTCCGGATATGACTGGATGAAACCGGAAATATCCAGTTGTGTTTTGGCTAACTCAATCCGAAATATTGCTACAGCCTCTCTGTTTGTGTTTTCCTGATATTATTGATGGACTTTATTGTTTTGAATATATTTATCAGGGAACATTTAATTTTGTACCGTTGAAACACTAATTCGTTCATCATGTGGACACCAGCTCCAGACATTCGTATTTTCTAGGGAGAAAGCTAGAGGAACTGCCGCAAACAAACATGATATTTCTGTTTGTCTAGATGAGATTATATGCACTTGCCTAACGAAAAGACTTTGCTGTTCTCCAAAACCATTTTTACTTTGATTTTCTCGGTCCATTGCATACGAATTCCAAACCAGTTTCTCCGGATATGACTGGGTGAAACCGGAAATATCCGGGGTTTTTTTTGGCTAACTCAATCCCAGATATTGCTACAGCCTCTGTGTTTGTGTTTTCCTGATATTATCCATGGACTTTATTGTTTTGAATGTTTTTTTAATCAAGGAACATGTAATTTTGTACTTTGAAACACTAATTGTTTCCACATGCAGACACCAGCTCTACACATTCCTATTTTCTAGGGAGAAAGCTAGAGGAAGTGGGGCAAACAAGCATGATATATCTGTTTATATAGATGACATTTTATGCACTTGCACAATGAAAAGACTTTGCTTTTCTCCAAAACCATTTTTACTGTGATTTTCTCGGTCCATTGCATACGAATTCCACACCACTATGTCCGGATATGACTGGATGAAACCAGAAATGTCCGGTTGCGTTTTGGCTAACTCAATCCCAGATATTGATACAACCTCTGTGTTTGTGTTTTCTGGATATTATCGATGGACTTTATTGTTTTGAATGTTTTTTTATTAGGGAACATTTTATTTTGAGCTTGGATACAGTAATTCATTTCACATGGAGACACCAGTTCTACACTTTCGTATTTTCTAGGGAGAAAGCTAGAGGAACTGCGGTAAACAAACATGATATTTCTGTTTGTACAAATGACATTTTATGCACTTGCCTAACTAAAAGGCTTTGCTTTACTCCAAAATCAATTTTACTGTGATTTTCTCTGTCCATTGCATACGAATTCCACACCAGTTTGTCTGGATATGACTGGATGAAACCGGAAATATCCGGTTTTGTTTTGGCTTACTCAATCCGAAATATTGCTACAGCCTCTGTGTTTGTGTTTTCCTGATATTATTGATGGACTTTATTGTTTTGAATATATTTATCAGGGAACATTTATTTTGAACCGTTGAAACACTAGTTCGTTCATCATGTGGACACCAACTCCAGACATTCGTATTTTTTAGTGGAAAGCTAGAGGAACTGTGGCAAACAAACATGATATTTCTGTTTCTATAGATGACATTTGATGCATTTGCTTAACAAAAAGACTTTGCTTTTCTCCAAAACCATTTTTACATTGATTTTCTCGGTCCATTGCATACGAATTCCACACCAGTTTCTCCGGATATGACTGGGTGAAACCAGAAATATCCGGTGTTTTTTTGCCTACTCAATCCCAGATATTGCTACAGCCTCTCTGTTTGTGTTTTCTGGATATTATCGATGGACTTTATTGTTTGAATGTTTTTTTTATTAGGGGACATTTTATTTTGAGCTTGGAAACACTAATTGGTTCCACATGGAGAAACCAGATCTACACATTCCTATTTTCTAGGGAGAAATCTACTGGAACTGCGGCAAGCAAACATGATATTTCTGTTTGTATAGATCACATATTATGCACTTGCCTAACGAAAAGACTTTGCTTTTCTCCAATCCATTTTTACTGTGATTTTCTCGGTCCATTGCATACGAATTCCCCACCAGTTTCTCCGGATATGACTGGATGAAACCGGATATATCCAGTTTAGTTTTGGCTAACTCAATCCCAGATATTGCTACATCCTCTGTGTTTGTGTTTTCCTGATATTATCCAGGGACTTTATTGGTTTGAATATTTTTTCTCAGGGAACATTTAATTTTGTGCTTGGAAACACTAATTGGTTCCACATGGAGACACCAGATCTACACATTCCTATTTTCTAGGGAGAAAGCTAGAAGAACTGCGGCAAACAAACATGATATTTCTGTTTGTATAGATGACATTTTATGTACTTCCCTAATGAAAAGACTTTGCTTTTCTCCAAAACCATATTTACTGTGATTTTCTCGGTCCATTGCATACGAATTCCACACCACTTTGCCCGGATATGACTGGATGAAACCAGAAATATCCGGTTGTGCTTTGGCTAACTCAACCCGAAATACTGTGAAAGCCTCTGTTTTTGTGTCTTCTTGATATTATCGATGGACTTTATTGTTTAGAATGTTTTTTATCAGGGAACATTTAATTTTGTGCTGCAAAACACTAATTGGTTCCACATGCAGACACCAGCTCTACACATTCCTATTTTCTAAGGAGAAAGCTAGAAGAACTACGGCAAAAAAACATGATATTTCTGTTTGTACAAATGACATTTTATGCACTTGCCTAACTAAAAGGTTTTGCTTTTCTCCAAAAACATTTTTACTGTGATTTTCTCGGTCCATTGCATACGAATTCCAAACCACTTTGTCCGGATATGACTGGATGAAACCGGAAATATCCAGTTGTGTTTTGGCTAACTCAATCCGAAATATTGCTACAGCCTCTCTGTTTGTGTTTTCCTGATATTATTGATGGACTTTATTGTTTTGAATATATTTATCAGGGAACATTTAATTTTGTACCGTTGAAACACTAATTCGTTCATCATGTGGACACCAGCTCCAGACATTCGTATTTTCTAGGGAGAAAGCTAGAGGAACTGCCGCAAACAAACATGATATTTCTGTTTGTCTAGATGAGATTATATGCACTTGCCTAACGAAAAGACTTTGCTGTTCTCCAAAACCATTTTTACTGTGATTTTCTCGGTCCATTGCATACGAATTCCAAACCAGTTTCTCCGGATATGACTGGGTGAAACCGGAAATATCCGGGGTTTTTTTTGGCTAACTCAATCCCAGATATTGCTACAGCCTCTGTGTTTGTGTTTTCCTGATATTATCCATGGACTTTATTGTTTTGAATGTTTTTTTAATCAAGGAACATGTAATTTTGTACTGCGAAACACTAATTGTTTCCACATGCAGACACCAGCTCTACACATTCCTATTTTCTAGGGAGAAATCTAGAGGAACTGCGGCAAACAAACATGATATTTCTGTTTGTATCGATGACATTTTATGCACTTGCCTAATGAAAAGAGTTTGCTTTTCTCCAAAACTATTTTTACTGTGATTTTGTCCGTCCATTGCATATGAATTCCACACAACTTTGACATGATATGACAGGATGAAACCGGAAATATCCGGCTGTGTTTTGGCTAACTCAATCCGAAATATTGTGAAAACCTCTGTGTTCGTGTTTTCTGGATATTGTCGATGGACTTTACAGTTTTGAATGTTTTTATCAGGGAACATTTAATTTTGTACCATTGAAACACTAATTTTTTCCACATGGAGACACCAGCTCCACACATTCGAATATTCTAGGGAGAAAGCTAGAGGAACTCTGGCAAACAAACATGATATTACTGTTTTTATAGATGGCATTTTATGCACTTGCCTAAGGAAAAGACTTTGCTTTCCTCCACAACAATTTTTTTTCTGTGATTTTCTCGGTCCATTGCATTCGAATTCCACACCATTTTCTCCAGATATAACTGGAATAAACCGGAAATATCCGTTTCTGTTCTGGCTAACCCAATGTGATATATTGTGAATGGCTCTGTGTTTGTGTTTTCCTTATGTTACCAACGGACTTTATGGCTTTTCATGTTTTTATCAGGGAACATTTAATTTTGTACCGTTGAAACACTAATTGGTTCATCATGGGGACACCAGCTCTACACATTCGTATTTTCTAGGGAGAAAGCTAGAGGAACTGCGGCAAACAGACATGATATTTCTGTTTGTATAGATGACATTTTATCTACTTGCCTAATGAAAAGACTTTGCTTTTCTCCAAAACAATTTTTACTGTGATTTTATCGGTCCACTGCATATGAATTCCACACCAGTTTGTCCATATATGACTGGATGAAACAGAAATATGCAGTTGTGTTTTGGCTAACTCAATCCGAAATAGTGTGAAAGTTTCAGTGTGTGTGTTTTCTGGATATTATTGATGGACTTTATTGCTTTGAATATTTTTATCAAGGAACATTTAATTTTTTACCGTAGAAACAATAATTGGTTCATCATGGGGACACCAGTTCTACACATTCGTATTTTCTAGGGAGAAAGCTAGAGGAACTGCCGCAAACAAACATGATATTTCTGTTTGTCTAGATGAGATTATATGCACTTGCATAATGAAAAGACTTTGCTTTTCTACAAAAGCATTTTTACTGTGATTTTCTCGGTCCATTGCATACGAATTCCACACCACTTTGTCCAGATATGATTGGATGAAAACAGAAATATCCGGTTGTTCTGTATAACTCAATCAGAAATATTGCGACAGCCTCTGTTTTTCTGTATTCCTGATATTATCCATGGACTTTATTGTTTTGAATGTTTTTTTTATGAAGGAACATTTAATTTCGTGCTTGGAAACACTAATTGGTTCCACATTGAGATACCAGCTCCACATATTCGAGTTTTCTAGGGAGAAACCTAGAGGAACTGTGGCAAACAAACATGATATTTCTGTTTGTATAGATGACATTTTATCTACTTGCATAATGAAAAGACTTTGCTTTTCTCCAAAACCATGTTTACTGTGATTTTCTCGGCCAACTGCATACGAATTCCAAACCACTTTCTCTGGATATGACTGGATGAAACAGAAATATCCGGTTGTGCTTTGGCTAACTCAACCCGAAATATTGTGAAAGCCTCTGTTTTTGTGTCTTCTTGATATTATCGATGGACTTTATTGTTTAGAATGTTTTTTATCAGGGAACATTTAATTTTGTGCTGCAAAACACTAATTGGTTCCACATGCAGACACCAGCTCTACACATTCCTATTTTCTAAGGAGAAAGCTAGAAGAACTACGGCAAAAAAACATGATATTTCTGTTTGTACAAATGACATTTTATGCACTTGCCTAACTAAAAGGCTTTGCTTTTCTCCAAAAACATTTTTACTGTGATTTTCTCGGTCCATTGCATACGAATTCCAAACCACTTTGTCCGGATATGACTGGATGAAACCGGAAATATCCAGTTGTGTTTTGGCTAACTCAATCCGAAATATTGCTACAGCCTCTCTGTTTGTGTTTTCCTGATATTATTGATGGACTTTATTGTTTTGAATATATTTATCAGGGAACATTTAATTTTGTACCGTTGAAACACTAATTCGTTCATCATGTGGACACCAGCTCCAGACATTCGTATTTTCTAGGGAGAAAGCTAGAGGAACTGCCGCAAACAAACATGATATTTCTGTTTGTCTAGATGAGATTATATGCACTTGCCTAACGAAAAGACTTTGCTGTTCTCCAAAACCATTTTTACTGTGATTTTCTCGGTCCATTGCATACGAATTCCAAACCAGTTTCTCCGGATATGACTGGGTGAAACCGGAAATATCCGGGGTTTTTTTTGGCTAACTCAATCCCAGATATTGCTACAGCCTCTGTGTTTGTGTTTTCCTGATATTATCCATGGACTTTATTGTTTTGAATGTTTTTTTAATCAAGGAACATGTAATTTTGTACTGCGAAACACTAATTGTTTCCACATGCAGACACCAGCTCTACACATTCCTATTTTCTAGGGAGAAATCTAGAGGAACTGCGGCAAACAAACATGATATTTCTGTTTGTATCGATGACATTTTATGCACTTGCCTAATGAAAAGAGTTTGCTTTTCTCCAAAACTATTTTTACTGTGATTTTGTCCGTCCATTGCATATGAATTCCACACAACTTTGACATGATATGACAGGATGAAACCGGAAATATCCGGCTGTGTTTTGGCTAACTCAATCCGAAATATTGTGAAAACCTCTGTGTTCGTGTTTTCTGGATATTGTCGATGGACTTTACAGTTTTGAATGTTTTTATCAGGGAACATTTAATTTTGTACCATTGAAACACTAATTTTTTCCACATGGAGACACCAGCTCCACACATTCGAATATTCTAGGGAGAAAGCTAGAGGAACTCTGGCAAACAAACATGATATTACTGTTTTTATAGATGGCATTTTATGCACTTGCCTAAGGAAAAGACTTTGCTTTCCTCCACAACAATTTTTTTTCTGTGATTTTCTCGGTCCATTGCATTCGAATTCCACACCATTTTCTCCAGATATAACTGGAATAAACCGGAAATATCCGCTTCTGTTCTGGCTAACCCAATGTGATATATTGTGAATGCCTCTGTGTTTCTGTTTTCCTTATGTTACCAACGGACTTTATGGCTTTTCATGTTTTTATCAGGGAACATTTAATTTTGTACCGTTGAAACACTAATTGGTTCATCATGGGGACACCAGCTCTACACATTCGTATTTTCTAGGGAGAAAGCTAGAGGAACTGCGGCAAACAGACATGATATTTCTGTTTGTATAGATGACATTTTATCTACTTGCCTAATGAAAAGACTTTGCTTTTCTCCAAAACAATTTTTACTGTGATTTTATCGGTCCACTGCATATGAATTCCACACCAGTTTGTCCATATATGACTGGATGAAACAGAAATATGCAGTTGTGTTTTGGCTAACTCAATCCGAAATAGTGTGAAAGTTTCAGTGTGTGTGTTTTCTGGATATTATTGATGGACTTTATTGCTTTGAATATTTTTATCAAGGAACATTTAATTTTTTACCGTAGAAACAATAATTGGTTCATCATGGGGACACCAGTTCTACACATTCGTATTTTCTAGGGAGAAAGCTAGAGGAACTGCCGCAAACAAACATGATATTTCTGTTTGTCTAGATGAGATTATATGCACTTGCATAATGAAAAGACTTTGCTTTTCTACAAAAGCATTTTTACTGTGATTTTCTCGGTCCATTGCATACGAATTCCACACCACTTTGTCCAGATATGATTGGATGAAAACAGAAATATCCGGTTGTTCTGTATAACTCAATCAGAAATATTGCGACAGCCTCTGTTTTTCTGTATTCCTGATATTATCCACGGACTTTATTGTTTTGAATGTTTTTTTTATGAAGGAACATTTAATTTCGTGCTTGGAAACACTAATTGGTTCCACATTGAGATACCAGCTCCACATATTCGAGTTTTCTAGGGAGAAACCTAGAGGAACTGTGGCAAACAAACATGATATTTCTGTTTGTATAGATGACATTTTATCTACTTGCATAATGAAAAGACTTTGCTTTTCTCCAAAACCATGTTTACTGTGATTTTCTCGGCCAACTGCATACGAATTCCAAACCACTTTCTCTGGATATGACTGGATGAAACAGAAATATCCGGTTGTGCTTTGGCTAACTCAACCCGAAATATTGTGAAAGCCTCTGTTTTTGTGTCTTCTTGATATTATCGATGGACTTTATTGTTTAGAATGTTTTTTATCAGGGAACATTTAATTTTGTGCTGCAAAACACTAATTGGTTCCACATGCAGACACCAGCTCTACACATTCCTATTTTCTAAGGAGAAAGCTAGAAGAACTACGGCAAAAAAACATGATATTTCTGTTTGTACAAATGACATTTTATGCACTTGCCTAACTAAAAGGCTTTGCTTTTCTCCAAAAACATTTTTACTGTGATTTTCTCGGTCCATTGCATACGAATTCCAAACCACTTTGTCCGGATATGACTGGATGAAACCGGAAATATCCAGTTGTGTTTTGGCTAACTCAATCCGAAATATTGCTACAGCCTCTCTGTTTGTGTTTTCCTGATATTATTGATGGACTTTATTGTTTTGAATATATTTATCAGGGAACATTTAATTTTGTACCGTTGAAACACTAATTCGTTCATCATGTGGACACCAGCTCCAGACATTCGTATTTTCTAGGGAGAAAGCTAGAGGAACTGCCGCAAACAAACATGATATTTCTGTTTGTCTAGATGAGATTATATGCACTTGCCTAACGAAAAGACTTTGCTGTTCTCCAAAACCATTTTTACTGTGATTTTCTCGGTCCATTGCATACGAATTCCAAACCAGTTTCTCCGGATATGACTAGGTGAAACCGGAAATATCCGGGGTTTTTTTTGGCTAACTCAATCCCAGATATTGCTACAGCCTCTGTGTTTGTGTTTTCCTGATATTATCCATGGACTTTATTGTTTTGAATGTTTTTTTAATCAAGGAACATGTAATTTTGTACTGCGAAACACTAATTGTTTCCACATGCAGACACCAGCTCTACACATTCCTATTTTCTAGGGAGAAATCTAGAGGAACTGCGGCAAACAAACATGATATTTCTGTTTGTATCGATGACATTTTATGCACTTGCCTAATGAAAAGAGTTTGCTTTTCTCCAAAACTATTTTTACTGTGATTTTGTCCGTCCATTGCATATGAATTCCACACAACTTTGACATGATATGACAGGATGAAACCGGAAATATCCGGCTGTGTTTTGGCTAACTCAATCCGAAATATTGTGAAAACCTCTGTGTTCGTGTTTTCTGGATATTGTCGATGGACTTTACAGTTTTGAATGTTTTTATCAGGGAACATTTAATTTTGTACCATTGAAACACTAATTTTTTCCACATGGAGACACCAGCTCCACACATTCGAATATTCTAGGGAGAAAGCAAAAGGAACTCTGGCAAACAAACATGATATTACTGTTTTTATAGATGGCATTTTATGCACTTGCCTAAGGAAAAGACTTTGCTTTCCTCCACAACAATTTTTTTTCTGTGATTTTCTCGGTCCATTGCATTCGAATTCCACACCATTTTCTCCAGATATAACTGGAATAAACCGGAAATATCCGCTTCTGTTCTGGCTAACCCAATGTGATATATTGTGAATGGCTCTGTGTTTGTGTTTTCCTTATGTTACCAACGGACTTTATGGCTTTTCATGTTTTTATCAGGGAACATTTAATTTTGTACCGTTGAAACACTAATTGGTTCATCATGGGGACACCAGCTCTACACATTCGTATTTTCTAGGGAGAAAGCTAGAGGAACTGCGGCAAACAGACATGATATTTCTGTTTGTATAGATGACATTTTATCTACTTGCCTAATGAAAAGACTTTGCTTTTCTCCAAAACAATTTTTACTGTGATTTTATCGGTCCACTGCATATGAATTCCACACCAGTTTGTCCATATATGACTGGATGAAACAGAAATATGCAGTTGTGTTTTGGCTAACTCAATCCGAAATAGTGTGAAAGTTTCAGTGTGTGTGTTTTCTGGATATTATTGATGGACTTTATTGCTTTGAATATTTTTATCAAGGAACATTTAATTTTTTACCGTAGAAACAATAATTGGTTCATCATGGGGACACCAGTTCTACACATTCGTATTTTCTAGGGAGAAAGCTAGAGGAACTGCCGCAAACAAACATGATATTTCTGTTTGTCTAGATGAGATTATATGCACTTGCCTAACGAAAAGACTTTGCTCTTCCCCCAAACCATTTTTACTGTGATTTTCTCGGTCCATTGCATACGAATTCCACACCACTTTGTCCAGATATGATTGGATGAAAACAGAAATATCCGGTTGTTCTGTATAACTCAATCAGAAATATTGCGACAGCCTCTGTTTTTCTGTATTCCTGATATTATCCACGGACTTTATTGTTTTGAATGTTTTTTTTATGAAGGAACATTTAATTTCGTGCTTGGAAACACTAATTGGTTCCACATTGAGATACCAGCTCCACATATTCGAGTTTTCTAGGGAGAAACCTAGAGGAACTGTGGCAAACAAACATGATATTTCTGTTTGTATAGATGACATTTTATCTACTTGCATAATGAAAAGACTTTGCTTTTCTCCAAAACCATGTTTACTGTGATTTTCTCGGCCAACTGCATACGAATTCCAAACCACTTTCTCTGGATATGACTGGATGAAACAGAAATATCCGGTTGTGCTTTGGCTAACTCAACCCGAAATATTGTGAAAGCCTCTGTTTTTGTGTCTTCTTGATATTATCGATGGACTTTATTGTTTAGAATGTTTTTTATCAGGGAACATTTAATTTTGTGCTGCAAAACACTAATTGGTTCCACATGCAGACACCAGCTCTACACATTCCTATTTTCTAAGGAGAAAGCTAGAAGAACTACGGCAAAAAAACATGATATTTCTGTTTGTACAAATGACATTTTATGCACTTGCCTAACTAAAAGGCTTTGCTTTTCTCCAAAAACATTTTTACTGTGATTTTCTCGGTCCATTGCATACGAATTCCAAACCACTTTGTCCGGATATGACTGGATGAAACCGGAAATATCCAGTTGTGTTTTGGCTAACTCAATCCAAAATATTGCTACAGCCTCTCTGTTTGTGTTTTCCTGATATTATTGATGGACTTTATTGTTTTGAATATATTTATCAGGGAACATTTAATTTTGTACCGTTGAAACACTAATTCGTTCATCATGTGGACACCAGCTCCAGACATTCGTATTTTCTAGGGAGAAACCTAGAGGAACTGCCGCAAACAAACATGATATTTCTGTTTGTCTAGATGAGATTATATGCACTTGCCTAACGAAAAGACTTTGCTGTTCTCCAAAACCATTTTTACTGTGATTTTCTCGGTCCATTGCATACGAATTCCAAACCAGTTTCTCCGGATATGACTAGGTGAAACCGGAAATATCCGGGGTTTTTTTTGGCTAACTCAATCCCAGATATTGCTACAGCCTCTGTGTTTGTGTTTTCCTGATATTATCCATGGACTTTATTGTTTTGAATGTTTTTTTAATCAAGGAACATGTAATTTTGTACTGCGAAACACTAATTGTTTCCACATGCAGACACCAGCTCTACACATTCCTATTTTCTAGGGAGAAATCTAGAGGAACTGCGGCAAACAAACATGATATTTCTGTTTGTATCGATGACATTTTATGCACTTGCCTAATGAAAAGAGTTTGCTTTTCTCCAAAACTATTTTTACTGTGATTTTGTCCGTCCATTGCATATGAATTCCACACAACTTTGACATGATATGACAGGATGAAACCGGAAATATCCGGCTGTGTTTTGGCTAACTCAATCCGAAATATTGTGAAAACATCTGTGTTAGTGTTTTCTTGATATTATCGATGCACTTTATTTTTTTGAATGTTTTCTTAAGGGAACATTTAATTTTGTACCGTAGAAACACTAATTGGTTCATCATGGGGACACCAGCTCTACATATTTGTATTTTCTAGGGAGAAAGCTAGAGGAACTGCGACAAACAAACCTGACATTTCTGTTTGTCTAGATGACATTTTATGCAATGGCCTAATGAAAAGATTTTGCTTTTCTCCAAAACCATTTTTACTGTGATTTTCTTGGTTCATGGCATAAGAATTCCAAATGACTTTGTCCGGAAATGACTGGATGAAACCAGAAATATCCGGTTGTGTTTTGGCTAACTGAATCCGAAATATTGTGAAAGACTCTGTGTTTGTGTTTTCTGGATATTATCGATGGACTTTATTGTTCTGAATGTTTTTATCAGGGAACATTTAGTTTTGTATTGTTGAAACACTAATTAGTTCATCATGTGGACACCAGCTCCAGACATTCGTATTTTCTAGGGAGAATGCTAGAGGAACTGCGGCAAACAAACATGATATTTCTATTTGTATAGATGACATTTTATGTACTTGCCTAATGAAAAGACTTTGCTTTTCTCCAAAATATTTTACTGTGATTTTCTCTGTCCATTGCCTACGAATTCCACACCACTTTGTCCGGATAGGACTGGATGAAACCAGAAATATCCGGTTTTGTTTTGGCTAACTCAATCCAAAATATTGTGAAAGCCTCTGTGTTTGTGTTTTCTGGATATTATCGATGGACTTTATTGGTTTGAATGTTTTTTATCAGGGAACATTTAATTTTGTCTTTTTAATCACTAATTGGTTCCACATAGAGACACAAGCTCTACACATTCGTATTTTCCAAGGAGAAAGCTAGAGGAACTGCCGCAAACAAACATGATATTTCTGTTTGTATAGATGACATTTTATGCACTTGCCTAATGAAAAGACTTTGCTTTTCTACAAAACCATTATTAGTGTGTTTTTCTATGTACATTGCATAGGAATTCCAGACCACTATCTCCGGATATGACTGGATGAAAACGGAAATATCCGGTTTTGTTTTGGCTAACTCAATCCCAGATATTGCTACAGCCTCTGGGTTTGTGTTTTCCTGATATTATGCATGGTCTTTATAAGTTTGAATGTTTTTTATCAGGGCACATTTAATTTTGTGTTTGGAAACACTAATTGGTTCCACATGGAGACACCAGCTCTACACATTCCTATTTTCTAGGGAGAAAGTTAGAGGAACTGCGGCAAACAAACATGATATTTCTGTTAGTGTCGATGACATTTGATGAACTTGCCTAACGAAATGACTTTGCTTTTCTCCAAAACCATTTTCACTGTGATTTTCTCAGTCCATTGCATACGAATTCCACTCCACTTTGTCCAGATATGACTGGATGAAACCAGAAATATCCGGTTGTGTTTTGGCTATATCAATCCGAAATATTGTGAAAGCCTCTATGTTTGTGTTTTCTGGATATTATCGATGGAATTTACAATTTTGAATGTTTTTATCAGGGAACATTTAATTTTGTACCATTGAAACACTAATTGATTCATCATGGGAACACCAGCTCTACACATTCCTATTTTCTAGGTAGAAAGCTAGAGGAACTGTGGCAAACAAACATGATATTTCTGTATAAATGGCATTTTATGCACTTGCCTAAGGAAAAGACTTTGCTTTCCTCCACCACAATTTTTTTTCTGTGATTTTCTCAGTCCATTGCATACGAATTCCACACCAGTTTCTCCGGATATGACTGGATTAAACCGGAAATATCCGATTTTGTTTAGGCGAACTCAATCCGAAATATTGTGAAAACCTCTGTGTTCGTGTTTTCTGGATATTATGGATGGACTTTATTGTTTTGAATGTTTTTTATCAGGGAACATTTAATTTTGTGCTTGGAAACACTATTTGGTTCCACATGCAGACACAAGCTCTACACATTCGTATTTTCTAAGGAGAAACTAGAGGAACTGTTGCAAACAAACATGAGATTTCTGTTGGTATAGATGACATTTTATGCACTTGCCTAATGAAGCGAATTTGCTTTTCTACAAAACCATTTTTACTGTGATTTTCTCGGTCCATTACATACGAATTCCACACCAGTTTCTCCGGATATGATTGGATGAAACAGGAAATATCCGCTTTTGTTTTGGCTAACAAAACCCCAGATATTGCAACAGCCTCTGTGTTTGTGTTTTCCTTATATTATCCACGGACTTTATTGGTTTGAATGTTTTTTATCAGGGAACATTTGATTTTGTGCTTGAAAACACTAATTGGTTCCACATGGAGACACCAGCTCTACACATTCGTATTTTCTAGGGAGAAAGCTAGAGGAACTGCGGCAAAGAAACATGATATTTCTGTTGGTATCGATGACATTTGATGCACTTGTCTAATGAAAGGCTTTGCTTTTCTCCAAAACCATTTTTACTGTGATTTTCTCGGTCCATTGCATACGAATTCAACTCATGTTTGTCCGGATATGACTGGATGAATCCGGAAATATCCGGTTGTGTTTTGGCTATCTCAATCCCAGATATTGCTATAGCCTCTGTGTTTGTGTATTCCTGATATTATCCATGGACGTTATTGTTTTGAATGTTTTTTATCAGGGAACATTTAATTTTGTGCTTGGAAACACTAATTGGTTCCATATGGAGACACCAGCTCTACACATTCGTATTTTCTAGGGAGAAAGCTAGAGGAACTGCGGTAAACAAACATCATATTTCTGTTTGCATAGATAACATTTTATGCACTTGCCTAATGAAAAGACTTTGCTTTTCTCCAAAACCATTTTCACTGTGATTTTCTCGGTCCATGAATACGAATTCCACACCACTATGTCCATTTATGACTGGATGAAACTGGAATTATCTGGTTTTGTTTTGGCTAACTCAACCCCAGATATGCTACAGCCTCTGTGTTTGTTTTTTTCTGGATATTATCCATGGACTTTATTGTTTTGAATTTTTTTTATCGGGGAACATTTTATTTTGAGCTTGGATACAGTAATTGGTTTCACATGGAGACACCAGCGCACATATTTGAATTTTCTAGGGAGAAATCTAGTGGAACTGTGGCAAAGAAACATGATATTTCTGTTAGTATCGATGACATTTTATTCACTTGCCGAACGAAAAGACTTTGCTTTTCTCCAAAATCATTTTTATTCTGAATTCTCGGTCCATTGCATACGAATTCCACACCTGTTTGTCCGGATATGACTGGATGAAACTGGAAATATCAGGTTGTTTTTTCGTTAACTCAATCCGAAATATTGCTACAGCCTCTGTGTTTGTGTTTTCTGGATATTATCGATGGCCTTTATTGTTTTGAATGTTTTTATCAGGGAACTTTTAATTTTCTACCATTGAAACACTAATTGGTTCATCATGTGGACACCAGCTCTACACAATCGTATTTTCTAGGGAGAAAGCTAGAGGAACTGCGGCAAACTAACATGATATGTCTGTTTGTATCGATGACATTTTATGCACTAGCCTAATGAAAAGACTTTGCTTTTCTCCAAAACCATTTTTACTGTGATTTTCTCGGTCCATTGCATACGAATTCCACACCACTTTGTCCGGATATGACTGGATGAAACCAGAAATATCCGGTTCTGTTTTGGCTAACTAAATTAGAAATATTGCTACAGCCTCTGTGTTTGTGTGATGTGGATATTGTCGATGGACTTTCTTGTTTTGAATATTTTTATCAGGGAACATTTAATTTTGTACCGTAGAAAAACTAATTTGTTCATCATGTGGACACCAGCTCCAGACATTCGTATTTTCTAGGGAGAACGCTACAGGATTTGCGGCAAACAAACATATTTCTGTTTGTATAGATGACATTTTATACACTTGTCTAATGAAAAGACATTGCTTCTCCCGAAAACCATTTTTACTGTGATTTTCGCGGTCCAATGCATACTAATTCCACACCACTTTTTCCGGATATGACTTGAGAAAACCAGAAATATCTAGTTGTGCTTTGGCTAACTTAATCCGAAATATTGTGAAAGCCTCTGTGTTTGTGTTTTCTGGATATTATCGATGGACTTTATTGTTTTGAATGCTTTTATCAGGGAACATTTAATTTTGTATCATTGAAACATTAATTGGTTCATCATGGGAACACCAGCTCTACACATTCCTATTTTCTAGGGAGAAAGCTAGAGGAACTGCGGCAAACAAACATGATATTTCTGTTTCTATAGATGGCATTTTATGCACTTCCCTAATGAAACGAATTTGCTTTTCTACAAAAACATTTGTACTCTGATTTTCTTGGTCCATTGCATACGAATTCCACACCAGTTTGTCCGGATATGACTGGATGAATACAGAAATCTCCGGTTTTGTTTTGGCTAACTCAATCCCAGATATTGCTACAGCCTCTGTGTTTGTTTATTCCTGTTATTATCCACAGACTTTATTGTTTTGAATGTTTTTTATCAGGGAACATTTAATTTTGTACCGTGAAACATTAATAGGTTCATAATGGGAACACCAGCTCTACACATTCCTTTGTTCTAGAAAAAAGCTAGAGGAACTGCGACAAACAAACATGATATTTCTGTTTGTATAGATGACATGTTATGCACTTTCCTAATGAAAAGACTTTGCTTTTCTCTAAAACCATTTTTACTCTGATTTTCTTGGTCCATTGCATGCGAATTCCACACCGCTTTTTCCGGATATGATTGGATGAAACCAAAAATATCCGGTTGTATTTTGGCTAACTCAATCCGAAATATTGTGATAGCCTCTGTGTTTGTGTTTTCTGAATATTATCGATGGACTTTATTGTTTTGAATGTTTTTATCAGGGAACATTTCAATTTGTACCTTTGAAACAGTAATTGGTTCATTATGGGGACAACAGCTCTATACATTCGTATGTTGTAGGGAGAAAGCTAAAGGAAATGCGGCAAACAAACATCATATTTCTGTTTGTATAGATGATATTTTATGCACTTGCCTAACGAAAAGACTTTGTTTTTCTCCAAATCCATTTTTAGTCTGATTTTCTTGGTCCATTGCATATGAATTCCGAACAACTTTGTCCGGATATGACTGGATGAAACCAGAAATATACAGTTGTGTTTTGGCTAACACAATCCGAAATATTGTGATACCCTCTGTGTTTGTGTTTTCTTGATATTATCCACGGACTTTAATGTTTTGAATGTTTTTTTCTGGGAACATTTATTTTGTACCATAGAAGCACTAATTGGTTCATCATGGGGCACCAGCTCTACACATTCGTATTTTCTAAGGAGTAAGCTAGAGGAACTGCGGCAAAAAAACATGATATTTCTGTTTGTATAGATGACATTTTATGCACTTGCCTAACGAAAAGCCTTTTCTTTTCTCCAAAACCATTTGAACTGTGATTTTCGCGGTCCATTGCATACGTTTCCAAACCACTTTTTCCGGATATGACTGGAAGAAACCAGAAATATCCGGTTGTGTTTTGGCTAACTCAATCAGAAATATTGCTACAACCTCTGTGTTTGTGTTTTTTGGATATTATCGATGGACTTTATTGTTTTGAATATTTTATCTGGGAACATTTAATTTTGTACCGTTGAAACACTAATTCGTTCATCATGTGGACACCAGCTCCAGACATTCTTATTTTCTAGGGAGAACGCTAGAGGAACTGCGGCAAACAAACATGATATTTCTGTTTGTATAGATGACACTTTATGCACTTGCCTAACGAAAAGACTTTGCTTTTCTCCAAAAACATTTTTACTGTGATTTTCTCGGTCCATTGCATACGATTTCCACACCAGTTTCTCCGGATATGACTGGATGAAACCTGAAAAATGCGGTTTTGTTTTGGCTAACTCAATACCAGATATTTCTACAGCCTCTGTGCTTGTGTTTTCCTGATATTATCCACGGACTTTATTGGTTTGAATGTTTTTTGTTGGGGTATATTTTATTTTTAGATTGGATACAGTAATTGGTTCTACCTGGAGACACCAGCTCTACATATTCGTGTTTTCTAGGGAGAAAGCTAGAGGAACTGCGGCAAAGAAACATGATATTTCTGTTTGTATAGATGACACTTTATCCACTTGCCTAATGAAAAGACTTTACTTTTCTCCAAAACCATTTTTACTGTGATTTTCTCGGTCCATTGCATACGAATTCCACACCAGCTTGTCCAGATATGACTGGATGAAACCGGAAATATCCGGTTGTGTTCTGGCTAACTCAATCCCAGATATTGCTACAGACTCTGTGTTTGTGTTTTCCAGATATTTTCATGGATTTTGTTGTTTTGAATGTTTTTCATCGGGGAACATTTTATTTTGAGCTTGTATACAGTAATTCGTTCCACATAGAGACAGCAGCTATATATACTCGTATTTTCTAGGGAGAAAGCTAGAGGAACTGCGGCAAACAAACATGATATTTCTGTTTGTATAGATGACATTTTATGCACTTGCCTAATGAAAAGTCTTTGCTTTTCTCCAAAACCATTTTTACTCTGATTTTCTCGGTCCATTGCATACGATTTCCACACTAGTTTCTCCGGATATGAGTGGATGAAACCGGAAAAATGCGGTTTTGTTTTAGCTAACTCAATCCCAGATATTTCTACAGCCTGTGTGTTTGTGTTTTCCTGATATTATCCACGGACTTTATTGGTTTGAATGTTTTTTGTCGAGCTACATTTTATTTTTAGATTGGATACAGTAATTGGTTCCACCTGGAGACACCAGCTCTACATATTCGTATTTTCTAAGGAGAAAGCTAGAGGAAATGTGGCAAACAAACATAATATTTCGATTTGTACAGATGACTTTGCATGCACTTGCCTAATGAAAAGACTTTGCTTTTCTCCAAAACCATTTTTACTGTGATTTTCTCGGTCCATTGCATACGAATTCCAAACCACTTTGTCCGGATATGATTGGATGAAACCAGAAATATCCAGTTGGGTTTCGGCTAATTCAATCTGAAATATTCCCACAGCCTCTGTGTTTGTGTTTTCTGGATATTATCGATGGATTTTATTGTTTTGAATATTTTTATCAGGGAACATTTAATTTTGTACCGTTGAAACACTAATTGGTTCATCATGTGGACACCAGCTCCAGTCATTCGTATTTTCTAGGGAGAAAGCTAGAGGAACTGCCGCAAACAAACATGATATTTCTGTTTGTATAGATGACATTTTATGCACTTGCCTAACGAAAAGACTTTGCTATTCTACAAAACCATTTTTACTGTGATTTTCTCGATCCATTGCATACGAATTCCACACCAGTTTGTCCAGATATGACTGGATGAAACCGGAAATATCCGGTTTTCTTTTGGCTAACTCAATCCCAGATATTGCTACAGCCTCTGTGTTTGTGTTTTCCTGATATTATCCACGGACTTTATTGTTTTGAATGTTTTTTATTAAGGAACATGTAATTTTGTGCTGCGAAACACTAATTGTTTCCACATGGAGACACCAGCTCTACACATTCCTATTTTCTAGGGAGAAAGCTAGAGGAACTGAGGCAAACAAACCTGATATTTCTGTTTCTATAGATGACATTTTATGCACTTGCCTAACGAAAATACTTTGATTTTCTCCAAAACCATTTTTAATGTTATTTTCTCGGTCCATTGCATACGAATTGCACACCTGTTTTTCCGGATATGACTGGATGAAACTGGAAATATCCGTTTTTGTTCTGCCTAACTCAATCCCAGATATTGCTACAGCCTCTGTGTTTGTGTTTTCTGGATATTATCCATGGATTTTATTTTATTGAATGTTTTTTTATCGGGGAACATTTTATTTTGAGCTTGTATAGAGTAATTTGTTACACATAGAGACAGCAGCTCTACATTATTGTATTTTCTTGCAAGAAAGCTAGAGGAACTGCAGCAAACAAACATGATATATCTGTTTGTATAGATGACATTTTAGGCACTTGCCTAATGAAAAGACTTTGCTTTTCTCCAATCGATTTTTACTGTGATTTTCTAGGTCCATTGTATACGAATTCCACACCAGTTTCACCGGATATGACTGGATTAAACCTGAAATATCCATCTTTCTTTTGTCTAACTCAATCCTCAATATTTTGAAAGCCTCTGTGTTTGTGTGTTCTGGATATTATCGATGGACTTCATTGTTTTGAATGTTTTTATCAGGGAACATTTAATTTTGAGCTTTTAATCACTAATTGGTTCCACATGGAAACACAAGCTCTACACATTCGTATTTTCTAAGGAGAAAGCTAGAGGAACTGTGGCAAACAAACATGACATTTCGGTTTGTCTAGATGACATTTTATGCACTTGCCTAATGAAACGACTTTGCTTTTCTACAAAACCATTTGTACTGTGATTTTCTCGGTCCACTGCATACGAATTCCACACAACTTTCCGCATATGACTGGATGAAACCGGAAATATCCGGTTTTGTTCTGGCTAACGCAATCCTAGATATTGCTACAGCCTCTGTGTTTGTATTTTATGGATATTATCCATGGATTTTATTGTTTTGAATGTTTTTCATCGGGGAACATTTTATTTTGAGCTTGGATACAGTAATTGGTTCCACATAGACACAGCAGCTCTACATACTCGTATTTTCTAGGAAGAAAGCTTGAGGAACTGCAGCAAATAAACATGATATTTCTATTTGTATAGATGACATTTTATGCACTTGCCTAACGAAAAGACTTTGCTTTTCTCCAAAACCATTTTTACTGTGATATTCTCGGTCCATTGCATACGAATTCCACACCACTTTATCCGTATATTACTGGATGAAACCAGAAACATCCGGTTGTGTTTTGTCTAACTCAATCTGACATATTGTGAAAGCCTCTGTGTTGGTTTTTTCTGCATATTATCGATGGACTTTATTGTTTTGAATATTTTTATCAGGGAACATTTAATTTTGTACGTTGAAACACTAATTGGTTCATCATGTGGACACCAGCTCTACACATTCATATTTTCTAGGGAGAAAGCTAGAGGAACTGCGGCAAACAAACATGATATTTCGTTTGTATAGATGACATTTTATGCACTTGCCTAACGAAAAGAGTTTGCTTTTCTCCAAAACCATATTTACTGTGATTTTCTCGCTCCATTGCATACGAATTACACAGAAATTTGTCCGGATATGACTGGATGAAATGAGAAATATCTGCTTATGTTTTGCTAACTCAATCAGAGATATTGCTACAGCCACTGTGTTTCTGTTTTCTGGATATTGTCAACGGACTTTATTGTTTTGAATGTTTTTTATCTGGGACCCTGTGAACTTGAGCTGAAATACAATAATTGTTTCCACATGGAGACACCAGCTCTACACATTCTTATTTTCTAGGGAGAAAGCTAGAGGAACTGTGGCAAAAAAACCTGATATTTCTGTTTGTATCGAAGATATTTTATGCACTTGCCTAACGAAAAGACTTTGCTTTTCTCCAAAACCATTGTTACTCTGATTTTCTGGATCATTGCAAACGAATTCCACAGCAGTTTGTCTGGATATGACTGGATTATACCGGAAATATCCGGGTGTGTTTTGGCTAACACAATCCCAGATATTGCTACAGCCTCTGTGTTTGTGTATTCCTGATATTATAAACGGACTTTATTATTTTGAATGTTTTTATAGGGAACATTTAATATTGTACCATAGAAACACTAATTGGTTCATCATGCGGACACCAGCTTTACACATTCGTATTTTCTAGGGAGAAATCTAGAGGAACTGCGGCAAACAAACATGATATTTCTGTTTGTATCGATGACATTTTATGCACTTGCCTAATGAAAAGACTTTGCTTTTCTCCAAAACCATTTTTACTGATTTTCTCGTTTCATTACATACGAATTCCTCACCAGTTTGTCCGGATATGACTGAATGAACCCAGAAATATCCGATTTTCTTCTGGCTAACTCAATCCCAGATATAGCTACAGCCTCTGTGTTTGTGTTTTCTGGATATTATCGATGGACTTTATTGTTTTCAATGTGTTTATCAGGGAACATTTAATTTTGTACCGTACAAACACTAATTGGTTCATCAGGGGGACACCAGCTCTACACATTCTTATTTTTAGTGAGAAAGCTAGAGGAACTGCGGCAAACAAACATGATATTTCTGTTTGTATCGATGACTTTTTATGCACTTGCCTAATGAAAAGGCTTTGCTTTTCTCCAAACCATTTTTACTGATTTTCTCGTCCCAGTACATACGAATTCCAAACCACTTTGTCCGGATATGACTGAATGAAACCAGAAATATCCGGTTGTGTTCTGGCTAATTCAATCCCAGATATTGCTACAGCCTCTGTGTTTGTGTTTTCTGGATATTATCGATGGACTTTATTGTTTTGAATATTTTTATTAGGGAACATTTAATTTTGTGCTTGGAAACACTAATTGGTTCCACATGGAGGCACCAGCTCTACACATTCATATTTTCTAGAGAGAAAGTAGAGGAACTGCGGCAAACACACATGATATTTCTGTTTGTATGGATGGCATTTTATGCACTTGCCTAACGAAAAGAGTTTGCTTTTCTCCCAAACCATTTTTACTGATTTTCTCGTTCCGGTACATATGAATTCCTCACCAGTTTGTCCGGATATGACTGAATGAAACCAGAAATATCCGGTTGTGTTCTGGCTAACTCAATGCACAATATTATGAAAGTTTCTGTGTTTGTTTTTTCTGGATATTATCGATGGACTTTATTGTTTTGAATGTTTTTTATCGGGTAACATGGAAATTTGAGGTTAGATACACTAATTGGTTCACATGGAGACACTAGCTCTACACATTCGTATTTAATAAGGAGAAAGCTAGAGGAACTGCGACAAACAAACATGATATTTCTGTTCGTATCAATGACATTTTATGCACTTGCCTAACGAAAAGACTTTGCTTTTCTCCAAAACCATTTTTACTGTGATTTTCTCGGTCCATTGCATAGAAATTCCACATCATTTTGTCTGCATATGACTGGATTAAACCAGAAATATCCGGTTGTGTTTTGCTAATTCAATCCCAGAATTTGCTACAGCCTCTGTGTTTGTGTTTCCTGAATATTGTCAATGGACTTTATAGTTTTGAATGTTTCTTATGGGGGACCATGTAATTTTGAGCTTAAATACAATAATTGGTTCCACTTGGTGAAACCAGATCTACACATTTGTATTTTCTAGGGAGAAAGCTAGAGGAACTGCAGCAAACAAACATGATATTTCTGTTTCTATCAATGACATTTTATGCATTTGCCTAACGAAAAGACTTTGCTTTTCTCCAAAACCATTTTTACTGTGATTTTCTCATTCCATAGCATACGAATTCCAAACGACTTTTTCCGGATATGACTGGATGAAAACAGAAATGTCTGGTTGTGTTTTGGCTAACTCAATCCTAAATATTGTGAAAGACTCTGTGTTTGTGTTTTCTGGATATTATCGAGGGAGTTTGTTGTTTTGAATGTTTTCCTCAGGGAACATTTAACGTTGTACCGTTGAAACAGTAATTGGTTCATCATGGGGACACCAGCTCTACACATTCCTATTTTCTAGGGAGTAAGCTAGAAGAATGGCAGCAAACAAGCATGATATTTCTGTTTGTATAGATGACATTTTATGCACTTGCCTAACGAAAAGACTTTGCTTTTCTCCAAAACCATTTTTATGTGATTTTTTCGGTCCATTGCATATGAATTCCAAATTACTCTTTCCAGATGTGACTGGATGAAACCGGAAATATCCGGTTGTGATTTCGCTAACCCAATGCGATATTGTGAAAGAATCTGTGTTTGTTTTTTCTGGATATTGTCGATGGGCTTTATTGTTTTGAATGTTTTTGTCAGGGAACATTTAATTTTGTACCGTTGAAACACTAATTGGTGCATCATGGGGACCCCAGATCTACACATTGCTATTTTCTAGAGACAAAGGTAGAGGAAATGCGGCAAACAAAGATGATATTTCTCTTTGTATAGATGATATTTTATGCACTTGCCTAACGAAAAGGCTTTGATTTTCTCCAAAACCATTATTACTGTGATTTTCTCGTTCCATAGCATACGAATTCCAAACGACTTTTTCTGGATATGACTGGATGAACCCAGAAATATCCTGTTGTGTTTTGGCTAACTCAAACCCAGATATAGCTACAGCCTCTGTGTTTGTGTATTCCCGATATTATCCACGGACTTTATTGTTTTGAATAATTTTTATCAGGGAACACTTAATTTTGTGCTTGGAAACACTAATAAGTTCATCATGAGGACACCAGCTCTATACATTCGTATTTTCTAGGGAGAAAGCTAGAGGAACTGTGGCAAACAAGCATGATATTTCTGTTTGTATAGATGACATTTTATGCACTTGACTGAAGAAAAGAATTTGCTTTTCTCCAAAACCAATTTTACTGTGATTTCCTCGGTCCATTACATACGAATACCACCCCACTTTGTCGGGATATGCCTGGATGAATAAAGAAATATCCGGTTGTTTTTTGACTAACTCAATCCTATATAATGTGAAAGCATCTGTGTTTGAATGTTCTGGATATTCTCGATGGACTTTTTGGTTTTGAATGTTTTGAAGGAACATTTAATTTTGCACTGTTGAAACACTAATTGTTTCAACAGGGATAAATCTCCTCTACAAATTTGTAAGTTTGAGTGGGAAAGCTAGATGAATTGTGGCAAACAAACATGATATTTCTGTTTGTATAGATGACATTTTATGCACTTGCCTAACGAAAATACTTTGCTTTTCTCCAAAACCATTTTTACTGATTTTCTCATTCCATTACATATGAATTCCTCACCAGTTTCTCTGGATATGACTGAAAGAAACCAGAAATATCCGGTTGTGTTCTGGCTAACTCAATGCGAAATATTGTGAAAGTTTCTGTGTTTGTTTTTTCTGGCTATTCTCGATGGACTTTATTGTTTTGAATGTTTTTTATCGGGGAACATGGAAATTTGAGCTTAGATACACTAATTGGTTCCACATGGAGACACTAGCTCTACACATTCTTATTTTCTAGGGAGAAAGCTAGAGGAACTGCGGCAAACAAACATGATATTTCTGTTTATATCAATGACATTTTATGTACTTGCCTAACGAAAAGACTTTGCTTTTCTCCAAAACCATTTTTTCTGTGATTTTCTCAATCCATTGCATAAGAATTCCACACCAGTTTGTCCGGATATGACTGGATCAAAACGCAAATATCCGGTTGTGTTTTGGCTAACACAATCCCAGATATTGCTACAGGCTCTGTGTTTGTGTATTCCTGATATTATCCACGGACTTTATTATTTTGAATGTTTTTATAGGGAACATTTAAATTTGTACCGTAGAAACACTAATTGGTTCATCATGCGGACACCAGCTTTACACTTTCGTATTTTCTAGGGAGAAAGCTAGAGGAACTGCGGCAAACAAACATGATATTTCTGTTTGTATCGAATACTTTTTATGCACTTGCCTAACGAAAAGAGTTTGCTTTTCTCCAAAACCATTTTTACTGATTTTCTCGTTCCATTACATATGAATTCCTCACCAGTTTCTCTGGATATGACTGAATGAAACCAGAAATATCCGGTTGTGTTCTGGCTAACTCAATGCGCAATATTGTGAAAGTTTCTGTGTTTGTTTTTTTCTGGATATTATCGATGGACTTTATTGTTTTGAATGTTTTTTATTGGGGAACATGGAAATTTGAGCTTAGATACACTAATTGGTTCCACATGGAGACACTAGCTCTACACATTCGTATTTTCTAGGGAGAAAGCTAGAGGAACTGTGGCAAACAAACATGATATTTCTGTTTGTATCAATGACATTTTATGCTCTTGCCTAACGAAAAGACTTTTCTCCAAAACCATTTTTACTGTGATTTTCTCGGTCCATTGCATAGAAATTCCACATCATTTTGTCTGGATATGACTGGATTAAACCAGAAATATCCGGTTGTGTTTTGCTAATTCAATCCCAGAATTTGCTACAGCCTCTGTGTTTGTGTTTCCTGAATATTGTCAATGGACTTTATAGTTTTGAATGTTTCTTATGGGGGACCATGTAATTTTGAGCTTAAATACAATAATTGGTTCCACATGGAGACACCAGATCTACACATTTGTATTTTCTAGGGAGAAAGCTAGAGGAACTGCGGCAAACAAACATGATATTTCTGTTTCTATCGATGACATTTTATGCACTTGCCTAACGAAAAGACTTTGTTTTCTCCAAAACCATTTTTAATGTGATTTTCTCGTTCCATAGCATACAAATTCCAAACGAATTTTTCCGGATATGACTGAATGAAACCAGAAATATCCGGTTGTGTTCTGGCTAACTCAATGCGAAATATTGTGAAAGTTTCTGTGTTTGTTATTTCAAGGTATTCTCCATGGACTTTATTGTTTTGAATGTTTTTTATCAGGGAACATTGAAATTTGAGCTTAGATACACTAATTGGTTCCACATGGAGACACTAGCTCTACACATTCGTATTTTCTACGGAGAAAGCTAGAGGAACTGTGACAAACAAACATGATATTTTTGTTTGTATCGATGATATTTTATGCACTTGCATAACGAAACGACTTTGCTTTTCTCCAAAATCATTTTTACTCTGATTTTCTCGGTCCATTGCTTATGAATTCCACACCACTTTGTCAGGATATGACCTGATGAAACCGGAAATATCCGGTTGTGTTTTGGCTAACTCAATCCCAGATATTGCTACAGCCTCTGTGTTTGTCTTTTCTGGATATTATCAATGGACTTTATTGTTTTGATTATTTTTATTAGGGAACATTTAATTTTGCACGGGGTAACACTAATTGGTTCCACATGGAGGCACCAGCTCTACACATTCATATTTTCTAGAGAGAAAGTAGAGGAACTGCGACAAACAAACATCATATTTCTGTGTGTATGGATGGCATTTTATGCACTTGCCTAACGAAAAGAGTTTGCTTTTCTCCAAAACCATTTTTGCTGATTTTCTCATTCCAGTACATATGAATTCCTCACCAGTTTCTCTGGATATGACTGAATGAAACCAGAAATATCCGGTTTTGTTCTGGCTAACTCAATGCGCAATATTGTGAAAGTTTCTGTGTTTGTTTTTTCTGGCTATTCTTGATGGACTTTATTGTTTTGAATGTTTTTTATCAGGGAACATTGAAATTTGAGCTTAGATACACTAATTGGTTCCACATGGAGACACTGGCTCTACACATTCATATTTTCTACGGAGAAAGCTAGAGGAACTGCGACAAACAAACATGATATTTTTGTTTGTATCGATGACATTTTATGCACTTGCCTAAAGAAAAGACTTTGCTTTTCTCCAAAACCATTTTTACTGTGATTTTCTCGGTCCATTGCATAGAAATTCCACATCTTTTTGTCTGGATATGACTGGATTAAACCAGAAATATCCGGTTGTGTTTTGCTAATTCAATCCCAGAATTTGCTACAGCCTCTGTGTTTGTGTTTCCTGAATATTGTCAATGGACTTTATAGTTTTGAATGTTTCTTATGCGGACCATGTAATTTTGAGCTTAAATACAATAATTGGTTCCACATGGAGACACCAGATCTACACATTTGTGTTTTCTAGGGAGAAAGCTAGAGGAACTGTGGCAAACAAACATGATATTTCTGTTAGCATCGATGACTTTTTATGCACTTGCCTAACGAAAAGACTTTGCTTTTCTCCAAAACCATTTTTAATGTGATTTTCTCATTCCATAGCATACGAATTCCAAACGACTTTTTCCGGATATGACTGAATGAAACCAGAAATATCCGGTTGTGTTCTGGCTAACTCAATGCGAAAAATTGTGAAAGTTTCTGTGTTTTTTTTTTCTGGATATTTTCGATGGACTTTATTGTTTTGAATGTTTTTTATCGGGGAACATGGAAATTTGAGCTTAGATACACTAATTGGTTCCACATGGAGACACTAGCTCTACACATTCGTATTTTCTAGGGAGAAAGCTAGAGGAACTGCGGCAAACAAACATGATATTTCTGATTGTATCGAATACTTTTTATGCACTTGCCTAACGAAAAGACTTTGCTTTTCTCCAAAACCATTTTTACTGATTTTCTCGTTCCATTACATATGAATTCCTCACCAGTTTCTCTGGATATGACTGAATGAAACCAGAAATATCCGGTTGTGTTCTGGCTAACTCAATGCGAAATATTGTGAAAGTTTCTGTGTTTATTTTTTTCTGGATATTATCGATGGACTTTATTGTTTTGAATGTTTTTTATCGGGGAACATGGAAATTTGAGCTTAGATACACTAATTGGTTCCACATGGAGACACTAGCTCTACACATTCGTATTTTCTACGGAGAAAGCTAGAGGAACTGCGACAAACAAACATGATATTTCTGTTTGTATCAATGACATTTTATGCTCTTGCCTAACGAAAAGGCTTTGCTTTTCTCCAAAACCATTTTTACTGTGATTTTCTCGGTCCATTGCATAGAAATTCCACATCATTTTGTCTGGATATGACTGGATTAAACCAGAAATATCCGGTTGTGTTTTGCTAATTCAATCCCAGAATTTGCTACAGCCTCTGTGTTTGTGTTTCCTGAATATTGTCAATGGACTTTATAGTTTTGAATGTTTCTCATGGGGGACCATGTAATTTTGAGCTTAAATACAATAATTGGTTCCACATGGAGACACCCGATCTACACATTTGTATTTTCTAGGGAGAAAGCTAGAGGAACTGCGGCAAACAAACATGATATTTCTGTTTCTATCGATGACAATTTATGCATTTGCCTAACGAAAAGACTTTGCTTTTCTCCAAAACCATTTTTAATGTGATTTTCTCGTTCCATAGCATACGAATTCCAAATGACTTTTTCCGGATATGACTGAATGAAACCATAAAATCCAGTTGTGTTCTGGCTAACTCAATGCGAAATATTGTGAAAGTTTCTGTGTTTGTTTTTCTGGATATTATCGAAGGACTTTATTGTTTTGAATGTTTTTTATCGGGGAACATGGAAATTTGAGCTTAGATACACTAATTGGTTCCACATGGAGACACTAGCTCTACACATTCTTATTTTCTAGGGAGAAAGCTAGAGGAACTGCGGCAAACAAACATCATATTTCTGTTTGTATCGATGACTTTTTATGCACTTGCCTAACGAAAAGAGTTTGCTTTTCTCCAAAATCATTTTTACTGATTTTCTCATTCCATTACATAGGAAGTCCTCAACAGTTTGTCCGGATATGACTGAATGAAACCAGAAATATCCGGTTGTGTTCTGGCTAACTCAATGCGAAATATTGTGAAAGTTTCTGTGTTTGTTATTTCAAGGTATTCTCCATGGACTTTATTGTTTTGAATGTTTTTTATCAGGGAACATTGAAATTTGAGCTTAGATACACTAATTGGTTCACATGGAGACACTAGCTCTCCACATTCGTATTTTCTACGGAGAAAGCTAGAGGAACTGCGACAAACAAACATGATATTTTTGTTTGTATCGATGATATTTTATGCACTTGCGTAACGAAACGACTTTGCTTTTCTCCAAAACCATTTTAACTCTGATTTTCTCGGTCCATTGCTTATGAATTCCACACCACTTTGTCAGGATATGACCTGATGAAACCGGAAATATCCGGTTGTGTTTTGGCTAACTCAATCCGAGATATTGCTACAGCCTCTGTGTTTGTGTTTTATGGATATTATCAATGGACTTTATTGTTTTGAATATTTTTATTAGGGAACATTTAATTTTGTACCGTTGAAACACTAATTGGTTCCACATGGAGGCACCAGTTCTACACATTCATATTTTCTAGAGAGAAAGTAGAGGAACTGCGGCAAACACACATGATATTTCTGTTTGTATGGATGGCATTTTATGCACTTGCCTAACGAAAAGAGTTTGCTTTTCTCCAAAACCATTTTTGCTGATTTTCTCATTCCATTACATATGAATTCCTAACCAGTTTCTCTGGATATGACTGAATGAAACCAGAAATATCCGGTTGTGTTCTGGCTAACTCAATGCGAAATATTGTGAAAGTTTCTGTGTTTGTTTTTTCTGGCTATTCTCGATGGACTTTATTGTTTTGAATGTTTTTTATCAGGGAACATGGAAATTTGAGCTTAGATACACTAATTGGTTCCACATGGAGACACTAGCTCTACACATTCATATTTTCTACGGAGAAAGCTAGAGGAACTGCGACAAACAAACATGATATTTTTGTTTGTATTGATGACATTTTATGCACTTACGTAACGAAACGACTTTGCTTTTCTCCAAAACCATTTTAACTCTGATTTTCTCGGTCCATTGTTTATGAATTCCACACCACTTTGTCAGGATATGACCTGATGAAACCGGAAATATCTGGTTGTGTTTTGGATAACTCAATCCCAGATATTGCTACAGCCTCTGTGTTTGTGTTTTCTGGATATTATCAATGGACTTTATTGTTTTGAATATTTTTATTAGGGAACATTTAATTTTGTACCGTTGAAACACTAATTGATTCCACATGGAGGCACCAGCTCTACACATTCATATTACTAGAGAGAAAGTAGAGGACTGCGGCAAACAAACATGATATTTCTGTTTGTATCAATGACATTTTATGCACTTGCCTAACGAAAAGACTTTGTTTTCTCCAAAACCATTTTTAATGTGATTTTCTCGTTCCATAGCATATGAATTCCAAACGACTTTTTCCGGATATGACTGAATGAAACCAGAAATATCCGGATGTGTTCTGGCTAACTCAATGCAAAATATTGTGAAAGTTTCTGTGTTTGTTTTTTCTGGCTATTCTCGATGGACTTTATTGTTTTGATTGTTTTTTATCGGGGAACATGGAAATTTGAGCTTAGATACACTAATTGGTTCCACATGGAGACACTAGCTCTACACATTCGTATTTTCTAGGGAGAAAGCTAGAGGAACTGCGACAAACAAAGATGATATTTCTGTTTGTATCAATGACATTTTATGCACTTGCCTAACGAAAAGGCTTTGCTTTTCTCCAAAACCATTTTTACTGTGATTTTCTCGGTCCATTGCATAGAAATTCCACATCATTTTGTCTGGATATGACTGGATTAAACCAGAAATATCCGGTTGTGTTTTGCTAATTCAATCCCAGAATTTGCTACAGCCTCTGTGTTTGTGTTTCCTGAATATTGTCAATGGACTTTATAGTTTTGAATGTTTCTCATGGGGGACCATGTAATTTTGAGCTTAAATACAATAATTGGTTCCACATGGAGACACCAGATCTACACATTTGTATTTTCTAGGGAGAAACCTAGAGGAACTGTGGCAAACAAACATGATATTTCTGTTAGCATCGATGACTTTTTATGCACTTGCCTAACGAAAAGACTTTGCTTTTCTCCAAAACCATTTTTACTGATTTTCTCGTTCCATTACATAGGAAGTCCTCAACAGTTTGTCCGGATATGACTGAATGAAACCAGAAATATCCGGTTGTGTTCTGGCTAATTCAATGCGAAATATTGTGAAAGTTTCTGTGTTTGTTTTTTCTGGCTATTCTCGATGGACTTTATTGTTTTGAATGTTTTTTATCAGGGAACATTGAAATTTGAGCTTAGATACACTAATTGGTTCCACATGGTTCTACACATTCATATTTTCTACGGAGAAAGCTAGAGGAACTGCGACAAACAAACATGATATTTTTGTTTGTATCGATGACATTTTATGCACTTATGTCACGAAACGACTTTGCTTTTCTCCAAAACCATTTTTACTCTGATTTTCTCGGTCCATTGCTTATGAATTCCACACCACTTTGTCAGGATATGACTGGATTAAACCAGAAATATCCGGTTGTGTTTTGGCTAACTCAATCCCAGATATTGCTACAGCCTCTGTGTTTGTGTTTTCTGGATATTATCAATGGACTTTATTGTTTTGAATATTTTTATTAGGGAACATTTAATTTTGTACCGTTGAAACACTAATTGGTTCCACATGGAGGCACCAGTTCTACACATTCATATTTTCTAGAGAGAAAGTAGAGGAACTGCGGCAAACACACATGATATTTCTGTTTGTATGGATGGCATTTTATGCACTTGCCTAACGAAAAGAGTTTGCTTTTCTCCAAAACCATTTTTGCTGATTTTCTCATTCCATTACATATGAATTCCTAACCAGTTTCTCTGGATATGACTGAATGAAACCAGAAATATCCGGTTGTGTTCTGGCTAACTCAATGCGAAATATTGTGAAAGTTTCTGTGTTTGTTTTTTCTGGCTATTCTCGATGGACTTTATTGTTTAGAATGTTTTTTATCAAGGAACATGGAAATTTGAGCTTAGATACATTAATTGATTCCACATGGAGACACTAGCTCTACACATTCATATTTTCTACGGAGAAAGCTAGAGGAACTGCGACAAACAAACATGATATTTTTGTTTGTATTGATGACATTTTATGCACTTACGTAACGAAACGACTTTGCTTTTCTCCGAAATCATTTTAACTCTGATTTTCTCGGTCCATTGTTTATGAATACCACACCACTTTGTCAGGATATGACCTGATGAAACCGGAAATATCCGGTTGTGTTTTGGCTAACTCAATCCCAGATATTGCTACAGCTTCTGTGTTTGTGTTTTCTGGATATTATCAATGGACTTTATTGTTTTGAATATTTTTATTAGGGGACATTTAATTTTGTACCGTTGAAACACTAATTGGTTCCACATGGAGGCACCAGCTCTACACATTCATATTTTCTAGAGAGAAAGTAGAGGACTGCGGCAAACAAACATGATATTTCTGTTTGTATCAATGACATTTTATGCACTTGCCTAACGAAAAGACTTTGTTTTCTCCAAAACCATTTTTAATGTGATTTTCTCGTTCCATAGCATATGAATTCCAAACGACTTTTTCCGGATATGACTGAATGAAACCAGAAATATCCGGTTGTGTTCTGGCTAACTCAATGCGAAATATTGTGAAAGTTTCTGTGTTTGTTTTTTCTGGCTATTCTCGATGGACTTTATTGTTTTGAATGTTTTTTATCAGGGAACATGGAAATTTGAGCTTAGATACACTAATTGGTTCCACATGGAGACACTAGCTCTACACATTCATATTTTCTACGGAGAAAGCTAGAGGAACTGCGACAAACAAACATGATATTTTTGTTTGTATTGATGACATTTTATGCACTTACGTAACGAAACGACTTTGCTTTTCTCCAAAACCATTTTAACTCTGATTTTCTCGGTCCATTGTTTATGAATTCCACACCACTTTGTCAGGATATGACCTGATGAAACCGGAAATATCTGGTTGTGTTTTGGATAACTCAATCCCAGATATTGCTACAGCCTCTGTGTTTGTGTTTTCTGGATATTATCAATGGACTTTATTGTTTTGAATATTTTTATTAGGGAACATTTAATTTTGTACCGTTGAAACACTAATTGGTTCCACATGGAGGCACCAGCTCTACACATTCATATTACTAGAGAGAAAGTAGAGGACTGCGGCAAACAAACATGATATTTCTGTTTGTATCAATGACATTTTATGCACTTGCCTAACGAAAAGACTTTGTTTTCTCCAAAACCATTTTTAATGTGATTTTCTCGTTCCATAGCATATGAATTCCAAACGACTTTTTCCGGATATGACTGAATGAAACCAGAAATATCCGGTTGTGTTCTGGCTAACTCAATGCGAAATATTGTGAAAGTTTCTGTGTTTGTTTTTTCTGGCTATTCTCGATGGACTTTATTGTTTTGAATGTTTTTTATCGGGAAACATGGAAATTTGAGCTTAGATACACTAATTGGTTCCACATGGAGACACTAGCTCTACACATTCGTATTTTCTACGGAGAAAGCTAGAGGAACTGCGACAAACAAACATGATATTTCTGTTTGTATCAATGACATTTTATGCACTTGCCTAACGAAAAGGCTTTGCTTTTCTCCAAAACCATTTTACTGTGATTTTCTCGGTCCATTGCATAGAAATTCCACATCATTTTGTCTGGATATGACTGGATTAAACCAGAAATATCCGGTTGTGTTTTGCTAATTCAATCCCAGAATTTGCTACAGCCTCTGTGTTTGTGTTTCCTGAATATTGTCAATGGACTTTATAGTTTTGAATGTTTCTTATGGGGGACCATGTAATTTTGAGCTTAAATACAATAATTGGTTCCACATGGAGACACCAGATCTACACATTTGTATTTTCTAGGGAGAAAGCTAGAGGAACTGTGGCAAACAAACATGATATTTCAGTTAGCATCGATGACTTTTTATGCACTTGCCTAACGAAAAGACTTTGCTTTTCTCCAAAACCATTTTTACTGATTTTCTCATTCCATTACATAGGAAGTCCTCAACAGTTTGTCCGGATATGACTGAATGAAACCAGAAATATCCGGTTGTGTTCTGGCTAACTCAATGCGAAATATTGTGAAAGTTTCTGTGTTTGTTTTTTCTGGCTATTCTCGATGGACTTTATTGTTTTGAATGTTTTTTATCAGGGAACATGGAAATTTGAGCTTAGATACACTAATTGGTTCCACATGGTTCTACACATTCATATTTTCTACGGAGAAAGCTAGAGGAACTGCGACAAACAAACATAATATTTCTGTTAGTATCAATGACATTTTATGCACTTATGTAACGAAACGACTTTGCTTTTCTCCAAAACCATTTTTACTCTGATTTTCTCGGTCCATTGCTTATGAATTCCACACCACTTTGTCAGGATATGACCTGATGAAACCGGAAATATCTGGTTGTGTTTTGGCTAACTCAATCCCAGATATTGCTACAGCCTCTGTGTTTGTGTTTCCTGAATATTGTCAATGGACTTTATTGTTTTGAATATTTTTATTAGGGAACATTTAATTTTGTACCGTTGAAACACTAATTGGTTCCACATGGAGGCACCAGCTCTACACATTCATATTTTCTAGAGAGAAAGTAGAGGAACTGCGGCAAACACACATGATATTTCTGTTTGTATGGATGGCATTTTATGCACTTGCCTAACGAAAAGAGTTTGCTTTTCTCCAAAACCATTTTTACTGATTTTCTCATTCCATTACATATGAATTCCTCACCAGTTTGTCCGGATATGACTGAATGAAACCAGAAATATCCGGTTGTGTTCTGGCTAACTCAATGCGCAATATTGTGAAAGTTTCTGTGTTTGTTTTTTCTGGCTATTCTCGATGGACTTTATTGTTTTGAATGTTTTTTATCAGGGAACATTGAAATTTGAGCTTAGATACACTAATTGGTTCCACATGGAGACACTAGCTCTACACATTCGTATTTTCTAGGGAGAAAGCTACAGGAACTGCGACAAACAAACATGATATTTTTGTTTGTATCGATGACATTTTATGCACTTGCCCAAAGAAAAGGCTTTGCTTTTCTCCAAAACCATTTTAACTCTGATTTTCTCGGTCCATTGCTTATGAATTCCACACCACTTTGTCAGGATATGACCTGATGAAACCGGAAATATCTGGTTGTGTTTTGGATAACTCAATCCCAGATATTGCTACAGCCTCTGTGTTTGTGTTTTCTGGATATCATCAATGGACTTTATTGTTTTGAATATTTTTATTAGGGAACATTTAATTTTGTACCGTTGAAACACTAATTGGTTCCACATGGAGGCACCAGCTCTACACATTCATATTTTCTAGAGAGAAAATAGAGGACTGCGGCAAACACACATGATATTTCTGTTTGTATCAATGACATTTTATGCACTTGCCTAACGAAAAGACTTTGTTTTCTCCAAAACCATTTTTAATGTGATTTTCTCGTTCCATAGCATATGAATTCCAAACGACTTTTTCCGGATATGACTGAATGAAACCAGAAATATCCGGATGTGTTCTGGCTAACTCAATGCAAAATATTGTGAAAGTTTCTGTGTTTGTTTTTTCTGGCTATTCTCGATGGACTTTATTGTTTTGATTGTTTTTTATCGGGGAACATGGAAATTTGAGCTTAGATACACTAATTGGTTCCACATGGAGACACTAGCTCTACACATTCGTATTTTCTAGGGAGAAAGCTAGAGGAACTGCGACAAACAAAGATGATATTTCTGTTTGTATCAATGACATTTTATGCACTTGCCTAACGAAAAGGCTTTGCTTTTCTCCAAAACCATTTTTACTGTGATTTTCTCGGTCCATTGCATAGAAATTCCACATCATTTTGTCTGGATATGACTGGATTAAACCAGAAATATCCGGTTGTGTTTTGCTAATTCAATCCCAGAATTTGCTACAGCCTCTGTGTTTGTGTTTCCTGAATATTGTCAATGGACTTTATAGTTTTGAATGTTTCTCATGGGGGACCATGTAATTTTGAGCTTAAATACAATAATTGGTTCCACATGGAGACACCAGATCTACACATTTGTATTTTCTAGGGAGAAACCTAGAGGAACTGTGGCAAACAAACATGATATTTCTGTTAGCATCGATGACTTTTTATGCACTTGCCTAACGAAAAGACTTTGCTTTTCTCCAAAACCATTTTTACTGATTTTCTCGTTCCATTACATAGGAAGTCCTCAACAGTTTGTCCGGATATGACTGAATGAAACCAGAAATATCCGGTTGTGTTCTGGCTAATTCAATGCGAAATATTGTGAAAGTTTCTGTGTTTGTTTTTTCTGGCTATTCTCGATGGACTTTATTGTTTTGAATGTTTTTTATCAGGGAACATTGAAATTTGAGCTTAGATACACTAATTGGTTCCACATGGTTCTACACATTCATATTTTCTACGGAGAAAGCTAGAGGAACTGCGACAAACAAACATGATATTTTTGTTTGTATCGATGACATTTTATGCACTTATGTCACGAAACGACTTTGCTTTTCTCCAAAACCATTTTTACTCTGATTTTCTCGGTCCATTGCTTATGAATTCCACACCACTTTGTCAGGATATGACTGGATTAAACCAGAAATATCCGGTTGTGTTTTGGCTAACTCAATCCCAGATATTGCTACAGCCTCTGTGTTTGTGTTTTCTGGATATTATCAATGGACTTTATTGTTTTGAATATTTTTATTAGGGAACATTTAATTTTGTACCGTTGAAACACTAATTGGTTCCACATGGAGGCACCAGTTCTACACATTCATATTTTCTAGAGAGAAAGTAGAGGAACTGCGGCAAACACACATGATATTTCTGTTTGTATGGATGGCATTTTATGCACTTGCCTAACGAAAAGAGTTTGCTTTTCTCCAAAACCATTTTTGCTGATTTTCTCATTCCATTACATATGAATTCCTAACCAGTTTCTCTGGATATGACTGAATGAAACCAGAAATATCCGGTTGTGTTCTGGCTAACTCAATGCGAAATATTGTGAAAGTTTCTGTGTTTGTTTTTTCTGGCTATTCTCGATGGACTTTATTGTTTAGAATGTTTTTTATCAAGGAACATGGAAATTTGAGCTTAGATACATTAATTGATTCCACATGGAGACACTAGCTCTACACATTCATATTTTCTACGGAGAAAGCTAGAGGAACTGCGACAAACAAACATGATATTTTTGTTTGTATTGATGACATTTTATGCACTTACGTAACGAAACGACTTTGCTTTTCTCCGAAATCATTTTAACTCTGATTTTCTCGGTCCATTGTTTATGAATTCCACACCACTTTGTCAGGATATGACCTGATGAAACCGGAAATATCCGGTTGTGTTTTGGCTAACTCAATCCCAGATATTGCTACAGCTTCTGTGTTTGTGTTTTCTGGATATTATCAATGGACTTTATTGTTTTGAATATTTTTATTAGGGGACATTTAATTTTGTACCGTTGAAACACTAATTGGTTCCACATGGAGGCACCAGCTCTACACATTCATATTTTCTAGAGAGAAAGTAGAGGACTGCGGCAAACAAACATGATATTTCTGTTTGTATCAATGACATTTTATGCACTTGCCTAACGAAAAGACTTTGTTTTCTCCAAAACCATTTTTAATGTGATTTTCTCGTTCCATAGCATATGAATTCCAAACGACTTTTTCCGGATATGACTGAATGAAACCAGAAATATCCGGTTGTGTTCTGGCTAACTCAATGCGAAATATTGTGAAAGTTTCTGTGTTTGTTTTTTCTGGCTATTCTCGATGGACTTTATTGTTTTGAATGTTTTTTATCAGGGAACATGGAAATTTGAGCTTAGATACACTAATTGGTTCCACATGGAGACACTAGCTCTACACATTCATATTTTCTACGGAGAAAGAATTGGAACTGCGACAAACAAACATGATATTTTTGTTTGTATTGATGACATTTTATGCACTTACGTAACGAAACGACTTTGCTTTTCTCCAAAACCATTTTAACTCTGATTTTCTCGGTCCATTGTTTATGAATTCCACACCACTTTGTCAGGATATGACCTGATGAAACCGGAAATATCTGGTTGTGTTTTGGATAACTCAATCCCAGATATTGCTACAGCCTCTGTGTTTGTGTTTTCTGGATATTATCAATGGACTTTATTGTTTTGAATATTTTTATTAGGGAACATTTAATTTTGTACCATTGAAACACTAATTGGTTCCACATGGAGGCACCAGCTCTACACATTCATATTACTAGAGAGAAAGTAGAGGACTGCGGCAAACAAACATGATATTTCTGTTTGTATCAATGACATTTTATGCACTTGCCTAACGAAAAGACTTTGTTTTCTCCAAAACCATTTTTAATGTGATTTTCTCGTTCCATAGCATATGAATTCCAAACGACTTTTTCCGGATATGACTGAATGAAACCAGAAATATCCGGTTGTGTTCTGGCTAACTCAATGCGAAATATTGTGAAAGTTTCTGTGTTTGTTTTTTCTGGCTATTCTCGATGGACTTTATTGTTTTGAATGTTTTTTATCGGGAAACATGGAAATTTGAGCTTAGATACACTAATTGGTTCCACATGGAGACACTAGCTCTACACATTCGTATTTTCTACGGAGAAAGCTAGAGGAACTGCGACAAACAAACATGATATTTCTGTTTGTATCAATGACATTTTATGCACTTGCCTAACGAAAAGGCTTTGCTTTTCTCCAAAACCATTTTACTGTGATTTTCTCGGTCCATTGCATAGAAATTCCACATCATTTTGTCTGGATATGACTGGATTAAACCAGAAATATCCGGTTGTGTTTTGCTAATTCAATCCCAGAATTTGCTACAGCCTCTGTGTTTGTGTTTCCTGAATATTGTCAATGGACTTTATAGTTTTGAATGTTTCTTATGGGGGACCATGTAATTTTGAGCTTAAATACAATAATTGGTTCCACATGGAGACACCAGATCTACACATTTGTGTTTTCTAGGGAGAAAGCTAGAGGAACTGTGGCAAACAAACATGATATTTCAGTTAGCATCGATGACTTTTTATGCACTTGCCTAACGAAAAGACTTTGCTTTTCTCCAAAACCATTTTTACTGATTTTCTCATTCCATTACATAGGAAGTCCTCAACAGTTTGTCCGGATATGACTGAATGAAACCAGAAATATCCGGTTGTGTTCTGGCTAACTCAATGCGAAATATTGTGAAAGTTTCTGTGTTTGTTTTTTCTGGCTATTCTCGATGGACTTTATTGTTTTGAATGTTTTTTATCAGGGAACATGGAAATTTGAGCTTAGATACACTAATTGGTTCCACATGGTTCTACACATTCATATTTTCTACGGAGAAAGCTAGAGGAACTGCGACAAACAAACATAATATTTCTGTTAGTATCAATGACATTTTATGCACTTATGTAACGAAACGACTTTGCTTTTCTCCAAAACCATTTTTACTCTGATTTTCTCGGTCCATTGCTTATGAATTCCACACCACTTTGTCAGGATATGACCTGATGAAACCGGAAATATCTGGTTGTGTTTTGGCTAACTCAATCCCAGATATTGCTACAGCCTCTGTGTTTGTGTTTCCTGAATATTGTCAATGGACTTTATTGTTTTGAATATTTTTATTAGGGAACATTTAATTTTGTACCATTGAAACACTAATTGGTTCCACATGGAGGCACCAGCTCTACACATTCATATTTTCTAGAGAGAAAGTAGAGGAACTGCGGCAAACACACATGATATTTCTGTTTGTATGGATGGCATTTTATGCACTTGCCTAACGAAAAGAGTTTGCTTTTCTCCAAAACCATTTTTACTGATTTTCTCATTCCATTACATATGAATTCCTCACCAGTTTGTCCGGATATGACTGAATGAAACCAGAAATATCCGGTTGTGTTCTGGCTAACTCAATGCGCAATATTGTGAAAGTTTCTGTGTTTGTTTTTTCTGGCTATTCTCGATGGACTTTATTGTTTTGAATGTTTTTTATCAGGGAACATTGAAATTTGAGCTTAGATACACTAATTGGTTCCACATGGAGACACTAGCTCTACACATTCGTATTTTCTAGGGAGAAAGCTACAGGAACTGCGACAAACAAACATGATATTTTTGTTTGTATCGATGACATTTTATGCACTTGCCCAAAGAAAAGGCTTTGCTTTTCTCCAAAACCATTTTAACTCTGATTTTCTCGGTCCATTGCTTATGAATTCCACACCACTTTGTCAGGATATGACCTGATGAAACCGGAAATATCTGGTTGTGTTTTGGATAACTCAATCCCAGATATTGCTACAGCCTCTGTGTTTGTGTTTTCTGGATATCATCAATGGACTTTATTGTTTTGAATATTTTTATTAGGGAACATTTAATTTTGTACCGTTGAAACACTAATTGGTTCCACATGGAGGCACCAGCTCTACACATTCATATTTTCTAGAGAGAAAATAGAGGACTGCGGCAAACACACATGATATTTCTGTTTGTATCAATGACATTTTATGCACTTGCCTAACGAAAAGACTTTGTTTTCTCCAAAACCATTTTTAATGTGATTTTCTCGTTCCATAGCATATGAATTCCAAACGACTTTTTCCGGATATGACTGAATGAAACCAGAAATATCCGGTTGTGTTCTGGCTAACTCAATGCGCAATACTGTGAAAGTTTCTGTGTTTGTTTTTTCTGGATATTCTCGATGGACTTTATTGTTTTGAATGTTTTTTATCGGGGAACATGGAAATTTGAGCTTAGATACACTAATTGGTTCCACATGGAGACACTAGCTCTACACATTCGTATTTTCTAGGGAGAAAGCTAGAGGAACTGCGGCAAACAAACATGATATTTCTGTTTGTATCAATGACATTTTATGCACTTGCCTAAAGAAAAGACTTTGCTTTTCTCCAAAACCATTTTTACTGTGATTTTCTCGGTCCATTGCATAGAAATTCCACATCATTTTGTCTGGATATGACTGGATTAAACCAGAAATATCCGGTTGTGTTTTGCTAATTCAATCCCAGAATTTGCTACAGCCTCTGTGTTTGTGTTTCCTGAATATTGTCAATGGACTTTATAGTTTTGAATGTTTCTTATGGGGGACCATGTAATTTTGAGCTTAAATACAATAATTGGTTCCACATGGAGACACCAGATCTACACATTTGTATTTTCTAGGGAGAAAGCTAGAGGAACTGTGGCAAACAAACATGATATTTCTGTTAGCATCGATGACTTTTTATGCACTTGCCTAACGAAAAGACTTTGCTTTTCTCCAAAACCATTTTTACTGATTTTCTCATTCCATTACATAGGAGTCCTCAACAGTTTGTACGGATATGACTGAATGAAACCAGAAATATCCGGTTGTGTTCTGGCTAACTCAATGCGAAATATTGTGAAAGTTTCTGTGTTTGTTTTTTCTGGCTATTCTCGATGGACTTTACTGTTTTGAGTGTTTTTTATCAGGGAACATTGAAATTTGAGCTTAGATACACTAATTGGTTCCACATGGAGACACTAGCTCTACACATTCATATTTTCTACGGAGAAAGCTAGAGGAACTGCGACAAACAAACATGATATTTTTGTTTGTATCGATGACATTTTATGCACTTATGTAACCAAACGACTTTGCTTTTCTCCAAAACCATTTTAACTCTGATTTTCTCGGTCCATTGCTTATGAATTCCACACCACTTTGTCAGGATATGACCTGATGGAACTGGAAATATCCGGTTGTGTTTTGGCTAACACAATCCCAGATATTGCTACAGCCTCTGTGTTTGTGTAGTCCTGATATTATCCACGGACTTTATTATTTTGAATGTTTTTATAGGGAACATTTAAATTTGTACCGTAGAAATACTAATTGGTTCATCATGCGGACACCAGCTTTACACTTTCGATTTTCTAGGGAGAAAGCTAGAGGAACTGCGGCAAACACACATGATATTTCTGTTTGTATGGATGGCATTTTTATGCACTTGCCTAACGAAAAGACTTTGTTTTCTCCAAAACCATTTTTGCTGATTTTCTCATTCCAGTACATATGAATTCCTCACCAGTTTGTCCGGATATGACTGAATGAAACCAGAAATATCCGGTTGTGTTCTGGCTAACTCAATGCACAATATTGTGAAAGTTTCTGTGTTTGTTTTTTCTGGATATTCTCGATGGACTTTATTGTTTTGAATGTTTTTTTATCGGGGAACATGGAAATTTGAGCTTAGATACACTAATTGGTTCCACATGGAGACACTAGCTCTACACATTCTTATTTTCTAGGGAGAAAGCTAGAGGAACTGCGGCAAACAAACATGATATTTCTGTTTGTATCGATGACATTTTATGTACTTGCCTAACGAAAAGACTTTGCTTTTCTCCAAAACCATTTTTACTGTGATTTTCTCAATCCATTGCATAAGAATTCCACACCAGTTTGTCCGGATATGACTGGATCAAAACGCAAATATCCGGTTGTGTTTTGGCTAACACAATCCCAGATATTGCTACAGGCTCTGTGTTTGTGTATTCCTGATATTATCCATGGAATTTATTATTTTGAATGTTTTTATAGGGAACATTTAAATTTGTACCGTAGAAACACTAATTGGTTCATCATGCGGACACCAGCTTTACACTTTCGATTTTGTAGGGAGAAAGCTAGAGGAACTGCGGCAAACAAACATGATATTTCTGTTAGCATCGAATACTTTTTATGCACTTGCCTAACGAAAAGACTTTGCTTTTCTGCAAAACAATTTTTACTGATTTTCTCGTTCCATTACATAGGAATTCCTCACCAGGTTCTCTGGATATGACTGAATGAAACCAGAAATATCCGGTTGTGTTCTGGCTAACTCAATGCGAAATATTGTGAAAGTTTCTGTGTTTGTTTTTTCTGGCTATTCTCGATGGACTTTATTGTTTTGAATGTTTTTTATCAGGGAACATTGAAATTTGAGCTTAGATACACTAATTGGTTCCACATGGAGACACTGGCTCTACACATTCATATTTTCTACGGAGAAAGCTAGAGGAACTGCGACAAACAAACATGATATTTTTGTTTGTATGATGACATTTTATGCACTTACGTAACGAAATGACTTTGCTTTTCTCCAAAACCATTTTAACTCTGATTTTCTCGGTCCATTGCTTATGAATTCCACACCACTTTGTCAGGATATGACCTGATGAAACCAGAAATATCTGGTTGTGTTTTGGCTAACTCAATCCCAGATATTGCTACAGCCTCTGTGTTTGTGTTTTCTGGATATTATCAATGGACTTTATTGTTTTAAATATTTTTATTAGGGAACGTTTAATTTTGTACCGTTGAAACACTAATTGGTTCCACATGGAGGCACCAGATCTACACATTCATATTTTCTAGAGAGAAAGTAGAGGAACTGCGGCAAACAAACATGATATTTCTGTTTGTATGGATGGCATTTTATGCACTTGCCTAACGAAAAGAGTTTGCTTTTCTCCAAAACCATTTTTGCTGATTTTCTCATTCCAGTACATATGAATTCGTCACCAGTTTGTCCGGATATGACTGAATGAAACCAGAAATATCCGGTTGTGTTTTGCTAATTCAATCCCAGAATTTGCTACAGCCTCTGTGTTTGTGTTTCCTGAATATTGTCAATGGACTTTATAGATTTGAATGTTTCTTATGGGGGACCATGTAATTTTGAGCTTAAATACAATAATTGGTTCCACATGGAGACACCAGATCTACACATTTGTATTTTCTAGGGAGAAAGCTAGAGGAACTGTGGCAAACAAACATGATATTTCTGTTAGCATCGATGACTTTTTATGCACTTGCCTAACGAAAAGACTTTGCTTTTCTCCAAAACCATTTTTACTGATTTTCTCGTTCCATTACATAGGAAGTCCTCAACAGTTTGTACGGATATGACTGAATGAAACCAGAAATATCCAGTTGTGTTCTGGCTAACTCAATGCGAAATATTGTGAAAGTTTCTGTGTTTGTTTTTTCTGGCTATTCTCGATGGACTTTACTGTTTTGAATGTTTTTTATCAGGGAACATTGAAATTTGAGCTTAGATACACTAATTGGTTTCACATGGAGACACTAGCTCTACACATTCATATTTTCTACGGAGAAAGCTAGAGGAACTGCGACAAACAAACATGATATTTTTGTTTGTATCGATGACATTTTATGCACTTATGTAACCAAACGACTTTGCTTTTCTCCAAAACCATTTTAACTCTGATTTTCTCGGTCCATTGCTTATGAATTCCACACCACTTTGTCAGGATATGACCTGATGAAACCGGAAATATCCGGTTGTGTTTTGGCTAACTCAATCCGAGATATTGCTACAGCCTCTGTGTTTGTGTTTTGTGGATATTATCAATGGACTTATTGTTTTGAATATTTTTATTAGGAAACATTTAATTTTGTACCGTTGAAACACTAATTGGTTCCACATGGAGGCACCAGCTCTACACATTCATATTTTCTAGAGAGAAAGTAGAGGAACTGCGGCAAACACACATGATATTTCTGTTTGTATGGATGGCATTTTATGCACTTGCCTAACGAAAAGAGTTTGCTTTTCTCCAAAACCATTTTTGCTGATTTTCTCATTCCAGTACATATGAATTCCTCACCACTTTGTCCGGATATGACTGAATGAAACCAGAAATATCCTCTTGTGTTCTGGCTAACTCAATGCGCAGTATTGTGAAAATTTCTGTGTTTGTTTTTTCTGGATATTCTCGATGGACTTTATTGTTTTGAATGTTTTTTATCAGGGAACATTGAAATTTGAGCTTAGATACACTAATTGGTTCCACATGGAGACACTAGCTCTACACATTCGTATTTTCTACTGAGAAAGCTAGAGGAACTGCGACAAACAAACATGATATTTCTGTTTGTATCAATGACATTTTATGCACTTGCCTAACGAAAAGGCTTTGCTTTTCTCCAAAACCATTTTTACTGTGATGTTCTCGGTCCATTGCATAGAAATTCCACATCATTTTGTCTGGATATGACTGGATTAAACCAGAAATATCCGGTTGTGTTTTGCTAATTCAATCCCAGAATTTGCTACAGCCTCTGTGTTTGTGTTTCCTGAATATTGTCAATGGACTTTATAGTTTTGAATGTTTCTTATGGGGGACCATGTAATTTTGAG